>NC_135820.1:7419564-7779564 GCF_964213995.1 Mustelus asterias | reverse complement strand
AAATGGAGAGAAACAATGATGGAGAGATGTAGCGACAGAGATATGCGGTGACGGAGGGATAGAGTGATGTAGAGATACAATGATGGAGAGGGAGAGTGATGGAGAAATGCAGTGACAAAGAAATGCAGTGGAGAGTTGCAGAGATGGAGCGATACAGTGATTGAGAGATACAGTGATGGAGAGATACATTGATGGAGGCATACAGTGTCAGAGAGATGCAGCAATGGAGAGATACAGTGACGTAGAAATATGGTGATGGAAAGATACAGTGAGGGAGAGATATAGTGACAGATACAGTGTCAGGGAGAAACAATGTTGGAGAGATACAATGACAGAGAGTTCAGTGATAGAGAGATAGTGATGGATAGATACAGTGATGGAGAGATATGGTGATGGAGAGATAGAGTGTTGGAGAGATACAGTGATTGAGAGATACTATCACGGAGAGATACAGTGACAGAGAGATGCAGTGATGGATAGATACAGTGACAGAGAGATGCAGTGATGGATAGATACAGTGACAGAGAGATGCAGTGATGGAGAGCTACAGTGATGAAGAGATACAGTGATGGCGAGATACAGTGACAGGGAGATACAGTGATGGAGAAACACAATGTCAGAGGGTTACAGTGATAGAGAGATGCAGTAATGGTCAGATGCACTGCAAGATTCATTCAGCAATGGAGAGATACAATGACAGAGAGATCCAGTGATGGAGAGATACAGCGATGGAGAGATACAGTGATGGGGAGAGATACGTGATGCAGAAGTACCATGATGGACAGAAACCATGATGGAGAGATAAAGTGATTGAATGATACAGTGCTGGAGAGATAAAGTGATGGAGAAATACAATGATGCAGAGATACAGTCATGGAGAGGGACAGTGTCGAAGTCATACAGCGATGGAGTGTTTCAGGGATGGAGAGATACGGTGATGGAGAGATACAGCGATGGAAAGATACAGTGATGGAGGGATACAGTGACGCAGAGATACAGTGATGGAGAGATACAGTGACACAGAGATACAGTGATGGAGAGATACAATGGTGCAGAAGTACAATGATGGAGAGATACCATGATGGAGAGATACATGGCGGAGAGATACAGTGATGGGTATATGCAGTGACAGGGTGATACAAAGATGGAAAGGTACAATGAGTGAGAGACAATGACCGAGAGCTACAATGATGAAGAGATACAGTGATGGAGAGATGCAGTGGTGGAGAGATACAGCGATGGATATGTACAGTGATGGAGACATAGGGGGATGGAGTGATACAGTGAGAAACAGATACAGTGCTGGAGAGAAACAGTGACAGTGAGACAAAATGGTGGAGAGGTGCAGTGATGCACTGATATAGCGATGGTGAGATACAGTAATGGAGAGATACAGTGACGGAGAGATACAGTCACGGAGAGATACATTGATGCAAATATGCAGTAATGGAGAGATAAAGTGATTGAGAGATACAGTGAGAGAGAGATACAGTGACAGAGAGATGCAGTACGGAGAGATATAGTGATGGAATGATACAGCGATGGAGATATATGGCAATGGAGAGATGCAGTGATCTAGAAATGCAGCGATGGAGTGATACAGTCACGGAGAGATACATTGATGGAGACATACACTGACGGAGAGATACAGCAATAGAGAAATACATTGATGGAGACATACAGTGACGGGCAGATACAACGATGGTGATATACAGTGAAGGCGAGATACAGTGATGGAGGAATACAGTGGCGAAGAGATACAGTGCCTGAGTGATACAGTGATGGATAGATACAGTGATCTAGAGATGCAGTGATGTAGAGCTAGAGTGTCGGAGAGATACAGTGAAGGAGAGATAACATTTTGGAGAGCTACAGTGATAGAGAGAAACATTGACAGAGAAATAGAGTAATGGAGAGTTATATTAACGGAGCAATACAGTGAGGATGAGAAACAATGATGGAGAGACACAGTATCAGAGAGATACAGTAGTGGAGAGATACAATGACGGTGATATAGAGGGATGGCGAGGAGTGATAGAGAGATACAGTGACTGAGAAATACAGAAATACAGAGATAGTACCTGAGAGATGCAGTGATGTTGAGATACAGTGACGAAGAGATACAGTGACGGAGTGATGCAGTGACAGAGAGATAGTGATAGAGATAGAGTCATAGAGTCATTGAGGTTTACAGCATGGAAACAGGCCCTTCGGCCCAACTTGTCCATGCCTCCCTTTTTTTTAAACCCCTAAACTAATCGCATTTGGCCCATATCCCTCTATACTCATCGTACCCATGTAACTATCTAAATGCTTTTTAAAAGATAAAATTGTACCCACCTCTACTACTTCCTCTGGCAGCTTGTTCCAGACACTCACCACCCTGTGTGTGAAAAAATTGCCCCTCTGGACACTTTTGTATCTCTCCCCTCCCAACTTAAACCTATGCCCTCTAGTTTTAGACTCCCCTACCTTTGGGAAAAGATATTGACTATCTACCTTGTCTATGCCCCTCATTATTTTATAGACCTCTATAAGGTCACCCCTCTGCCTCCTATGCTCCAGAGAAAAAAGTCCCAGTCTATTCAGTCTCCTCAATCCATCAAGTCCCGGTAGCATCCTAGTAAATCTGTACTGCACTCTTTCCAGTTTAATAATATCCTTTCTATAATAGGGTGACCAGAATTGTACACAGTATTCCAAGTGTGGCCTTACCAATGTCTTGTACAACTCCAACAAGACATCCCAACTCCTGTATTCAATGTTCTGACCGATGAAACCAAGCATGCCGAATGCCTTCTTCACCACTCTGTCCACCTGTGACTCCACTTTCAAGGAGCTATGAACATGTACCCCTAAATCCCTTTGTTCTGTAACTCTCCCCAACGCCCTACCATTAACTGAGTAAGTCCTGCCCTGGTTCAATCTACCAAAATGCATCACCTCGCATTTGTCTAAATTAAACTCCATCTGCCATTCGTCAGCCCACTGGCCCAATTGATCAAGATCTCACTGCAATATACAGTGACAGCAAGATACAGTGACAGAGAGACACTGTGATGGAGGGATGCAGTGACAAGGAAATACAGTGATGGAGAGATCCAGTGACGGAGACATACACTGAAGGGGAGATACAGTGATGGAGGGATGCAGCGATGGAGGGATCCTGTGACATATAGATACAAAGAAGTAGTGCCACATTTTTGGAGAGATAACATGATGGGGAGATACAGTGACGGAGAGATAATGTGATGAAAAGATACACAGTTATGGAGAGATGCAATGACAGAAAGATATGGTGATGGAGAGATACAGTGACTGCGAGATACAGTGAAAGAGAGATACAATGACAGAGGTATACAGTGATGGAGAGATACTGTGATGGTGAGCTAAAGTGACAGAGAGATGCAGTGATGAAGAGATACAGTGACAGAGAGATAGAGTGACAGGAGACATCGTGACGCAGAGATACAGTGACAGAGAGATAATCTGGTGGAGAGATACAATGATGGAGAGATACAGTGAAAGAGAGAGAGAGAGTGACAGAGAGGTACAGTGACAGAGCAATAATGTGGTGGAGAGATACAGTGATGAAGAGATAAAGTGAAAGAGAGAGGGAGTGACAGAGAGATACAGTGATGGAGAGATACAGTGACGGAGAAATACACTGATGGTGGGATACAGTGGTAGAGAGATACAGTAATCGAGATATACATTGACAGAGAGATACAGTGACAGAGAGAAGCAGTGATGGAGAAATACAGTGATGGAGATATACCGTGATGGGGAGATACTGTGATGGAGAGGTACAGTGATGGAGAGATACAGTGATGGAGATATACAGTGATGGAGAGATACTGTGACGGAGAGACACAGTGACAGAGAGAAACAGTGACAGAGAGATACAGTGACGGAGAGATACAGTGATGGAGATATACAGTGATGGAGAGATACTGTGACGGTGAGCTACAGTGACAGAGAGATACAGTGATGGAGAGATACTGCCACTGTGAGCTACAGTGACAGAGAGATACAGTGATGGAGTGATACAGTGATGGGGATATGCAGGAATAGAGAGATGTGCTGATGTAGAGCTACAGCGATGGAGAGATATAATGATGGAGGGATACAGTGATGGAGAGATACAATGACCATCTCTGTCATTGTATCTCTTCATTGCTGTACGAATCTTGCAGTGCATCTCACCATTACTGCATCTCTGAATCACTGTAACCCTCTGACATTGTATTTCTCCATCACTGTATCTCCCTGTCACTGTATCTCTCCATCACTGTATCTCTTTATCACTGTATCTCTCCATCACTCTATCTCTTCGTCATGGTATCTCTCCATCACTGTATATCTCCGTCACTGTATCTCTACATCACTGTATCTCTCTGTCACTGTATCGTTCCATCACTGTATCTCTCCATCATTTTATCGCTACATCACAATCTCTCTTCATCACTGTATCTCTCCGTCACTGTGCCTTTCCATCACTGTATTCCTCTGTAACTGTATCCCTCCATCAGTGTATCTCTCCACCACTCTATTTCTTATTGTATCTCTGTCGCTCTCTCCATCACTGTGTATCTTTCCATCACTGTATCTCTCCACCACATTATCTCTCTGTCACTGCATATCTCTGTCACTGCATCTCTCCATCACTGTATTTCTCCATCACATTATCTCTCCATCGCTGTATCACTCATTGCCTCTGTCATTGCCTCTGTCCTTCACTGTCTCTTTCCATCATTGTATCGTTGGAGAGATTCAGAGATGGAGAGATACAGTGACACAGAGATACAGTGGTGGAGGCATACGTGATGCAGCAGTACAATCATGGAGAGATACCAAGAGATAAAGTGATGGAATGATACAGTGCTGGAGAGATAAAGTGACGGAGAGATACAGTGATGCAGAGAAACAATTATGCAGAGATACAGAAATGGAGAGAGACAGTGTCGAAGTCATACAGTGATGGAGTGATTCAGTGATGGAGAGATACAGCTATGGAGAGATACAGCGATGGAGAGATTCAGTGATGGAGTGATACAGTGACACAGAGATACAGTGATGGAGAGATACAGCTATGGAGAGATATATTGATGGAGAGAAACAGTGACACAGAGATACAGTGATGGAGAGATACAGTGACACAGAGATACAGTGATGGAGAGATACAATGGTGCAGAAGTACAATGATGGAGGGATACCATGATGGAGAGATACATGGTGGAAAGATACAGTGAGGATATATACAGTGACAGGGTGATACAATGAGTGAGAAACAATGACCGAGAGCTGCAGTGATGAAGAGATACAGTGATGGAGAGATGCAGTGATGGAGAGATACAACGATGGAGATGTACTGCGACAGAGAGATACAGTAATGGAGAGATACAGCGATGGATATGTACAGTGATGGAGAAATAGAGGGATGGAGCGATACGGTGATAGACAAATACAGTGCTGGAAAGAAACAGTAACAGTGAGACAAAATGGTGGAGAAGTGCAGTGATGCACAGATATAGTGATGGTGAGATACAGTGATGGAGAGATACAGTGACGGAGAGGTACAGTCACGGAGAGATACATTGATGCAGATATGCAGTGATGGAGAGATAAAGTGATTGAAAGATACAGTGATAGAGAGATACAGTGATGGAGAGATGCAGTGACGGAGAGATATCGTGATGGAATGATATAGCGATGGAGATATATGGCAATGGAGAGATGCAGTGATCTAGAGATGCAGCGATGGAGTGATACAGCCATGGAGAGATACATTGATGGAGACATTCACTGACGGAGAGATACAGCAATAGAGAAATACATTGATGGAGACATACAGTGACGGGCAGATACAACGATGGTGATATATAGTGAAGGCGAGATACAGTGATGGAGGAAAACAGTGATGAAGAGATACAGTGCCTGAGTGATACAGTGATGGATAGATACAGTGACCTAGAGATACAGTGATTTAGAGATAGAGTGACGGAAAGATTCAGTGAAGGAGAGATAACATTTTGGAGAGATACAGTGACAGAGAGATACGGTGTCTGGAGATACCGTGAGGCAGAGATACAGTGGCAGAGAGATACAGTCGTGGAGAAATACAGTGATGGCAGGATACAGTGACAGAGAGATACAGTGACAGAGAGATACAGTGCAGAGAAATACAGTGACAGAGATAGACAGTGATGGAGAGATAATGTCACTGTGAGCTAAAGTGATGGCAGGATACAGTGACAGAGAGATACTGTGACAGAGAGATACAGTGCAGAGAAATACAGTGACAGAGATACACAGTGATGGAGAGATACTGCCACTGTGAGCTACAGTGACAGAGAGATACAGTGATGGAGTGATACAGTGATGGGGATATGCAGGAATAGAGAGATGTGCTGATGTAGAGCTTCAGCGATGGAGAGATATAATGATGGAGGGATACAGTGATGGAGCGATACATTGATAGAGAGATACACTGATGGAGAGATACAGTGAAGGAGAGATACAATGATAGAAGGAGACAGTGACGGACAGAGACAATGGCGGAGTGATACAGTGATGGAGAGATACAATATGGAGATATAATTTGGTGAAGAGATACAGTGATGGAGAGTTGCAGTGAGAGAGAGATACGATATGGAGAGATACAGTGACTGCGAGATACAGTGAAGGAGAGATACAGTGACCGAGATATACAGTGATGGAGACATAGTGTGACGGTGATCTAAAGTGACAGAGAGTTACAGTGATGGAGAGATACAGTGATGGAGAGATACAGTGACAGAGAGATACAGTGATGGATGATACTGTGACGCAGAGATGCAGTAACAGAAATATACAGTCATGCAGAGATACAGTGACAGAGAGATACAGTGATGAAGAGATACAGTGATGGAGAGATGCAGTGACAGAGAGATGCTGTCATGGAGATATACAGTGGCGGTGAGATACAGTGACAGAGAGATACATTAACAGAGAAATGCAGTGACAGAGAGATAATGTGGTGGAGAGCTACAGTGATGGAAAGATACAGTGAAAGAGAGAGCGACAGAGATACAATAAGAAGAGGTACAGTGGCGGAGAGATACACTGATGGAGGGATACAGTGACAGAGGGATACAGTGAGGGAAAGGTACAGTGATGGAGAGATAGTGACGGAGAGATAAAGTTATGTAGAGATATAGTAACAGAGAGATACAGTGATGGAACAGGACAGTGACATAGAGATACAGTGATGTAGAGACACAGTGATGGCGATATACAGTGATGGAGAGATACCGTGACGAAGAGATAGAATGATGGAGAGATACAGTGGTGGAGATACATAGTGATGGAGAGATACTGTGACAGTGAGCTATAGTGACAGAGAGATACAGTGATGGAGAGATACACTGATGGAGATATACATTGACAGAAAGATACAGTGATGTGTACATACAGAGACGTAGTGCCACATTTATGGAGAGATAACATGATGGAGAGAAACAGAGATGGAGAGATACAGTGATGGTGAGCTACAATGATGGAGAGATAAAATGATAGAGAGATACAGTGACGGAGTGATACACTGATGGAGTGATACACTGATGGAGTGATACAGCCAGGGAGATATAATGTGATGAAGAGATACAGTTTTGGAGAGATACAGTGAAAGAGAGATACAGTGACAGAAATATAGAGTGAGGGAGACATAAACTGACAGAGAGATACAGTGACAGAGAGATACAGTGATGGAGACATGCTGTGATGGTGAGCTACAGTGACAGGGACCTGCATTGATGGAGAGATACAGTGATGGAGAGATACAGTGACAAAGAGATACAGTGATGGAGAGATACAGTGACAGAAAGATACAGTGTCCGGAGATACCATGAAGCAGAGATACAGTGACAGAGAGATATAGTGACGAAGACATACGGAGAAAATGTGATGGAGAAATACAATGATGGAGAGATGCAGTGGCAGAGAGATACATTAACAGAGATATATAGTGACAGAGAGATACAGTGACCATGAGCTTCAGTGATGTGAGATACAATGTTGGAGAGATACAGTGACAGAGAGATACAGCAATGGAGAGATATGGCAATGGAGATTAACAGGAATAGAGTGATGTAGAGCTGATATAGATCTCCAGTGATGGAGAGATACAATGACGGAAAGATACAGTGATGGAGAAATACATTGACAGGGAGCTACAGTGAAGGAGAGACACAGTGATGGAGTTTTCAGTGAGGGAGAGATAGAGTGACAGAGAGATACAGTGAAGAGAAATACAGTGATGGATTGATATAGTGAAGGAGAGATACAGTGATGGTGAGCTACAGTAACAGAGAGATGCAGTTACGGAGAGATACAGTGATGGGGATATGCAGGAATAGAGAGATGCACTGATGTAGATCTACAGTGATGGAAAGATATAATTATGGAGGGATACAGTGACAGAGAGATTCAATGATAGAGAAATACAGTTGTGGAGAGATACAGTGAAGGAGAGATACAGTGATGGAGAGATACAGTGATGGTGAGCTACAGTAACAGAGAGATGTAGTTACAAAGAAATACAGTGGTGGAGATATACAGTGACTTAGAGATACAGTATTGGAGAGATACAGTAATCGAGATTAAGAGTGATAATGTGAGGATGAGATACAGTGGCAGAGAGACACCATGATGGAGAGTTTTATTGATCACAATATACGATGACGGAGAGATACTGAGATGGTGAGCTACACTGGCAGAGAGATACAGTGACAGAGTGATAAAGTAGCAGAGAGAAAATAGATGGAGGGATACTGTGACAGAGAGATGAAGTAATGGAGAAATATAGTAATGTAGGTATACATTGATGGAGAGATACAGTGATGGAGAGATACAATGATGGAGAGATAAAGTGACAGGTGATACCGTGACAGAGAGATACAGTGACAGTGAGATACAGTGACAGAGACATACAGTGAGGGAGGCATACACTGAGAGGGAGATACAGTGATGCAGATATACAGTGACAGGGAGATACAGTGATGGAGAGATACAGTGATGGGTGATAGAGTGACAGAATAATATAGTGATGGAAAAATACAGTGGGATAGAGAGAGTGACAGAGAGATACAATGAGGAGAGATACAGTGACGGAGAGATAACATGATGGAGAGATACAGAGATGGGGAGATACAGGGATGGTGAGATATAGTGATAGAGAGATATATTGATGGAGAGATACAGTGACGGTGAGCTACAATGACAGAAAGATAAAGTGATGGAGATGTACAGGGATGGACAGATACTGTAAAGGTGAGCTACAGTGACAGAGATATGCAGTGATGGAGAGATACAGTGATGGAGATTTGCAGTGATGGAGAGACACATTGACGGAGAGATACAGTAATAGAGGAATACAGTGACAGACAGAAAGTGACACAGAGATTCAGCGATGGAGAGAAATAGTGATGGAGAGATACAGTGATGGGAAATACAGTGATGGAGAGATACGGTGATGAGGATACGCAGGAATTGAGAGATGCACTGATGTAGGGCTACAGTGATGGAGAGATATAGTGATGGAGGGATACTGTGACAGAGAGATACAGTGATAGAGAGATACAGCGACGGAGAGATACAGTGATGGAGAAATAATGTGGTGGAGAAATGCAGTGATGGAGAGATACAGTGAAGGAGGGAGAGAGTGACAGAGAGATACAGTGACAGAGAGATACAGTGATGGGGAGATGATGTAATGTAGAGATACAGAGATCGAGAGATACATTGATGGAGAGATTCAGTGACGGAGAGATACAGTGATGGAGAGATACACTGATGGAGGTATACAGTGAAGGAGAGGTACAGTGACGTTGAGCTATAGTAACAGAGAGATCCTGTTACAGAGAGATACAGTGGTGGAGATATACATTGACAGAGAGATACAATGACAGAGAGATACAGTGACTGCAAGATAGAGTGAGAGAGATACATTGATGGAATGATACAGTGATGAAGAGATACAGTGACAGAAAGATAAAGTGACGGAGAGATAAATTGATGGAGGGATACTGTGACAGAAAGATGAAGTGATGAAGAAATACAGTGATGGAAGATAGACTGATACAGTGATGGAGTGATCCGGAGACTGAGAAATAGAATGGTGGAGAGATACAGTGATGGAGAAATGCAGTGATAGAGAGATACAGTGAAGGAAAGATACAGTGATGAAGTGATACAGTGACAGAGAGATACAGTGATGGAGATATACAGGAATAGAGAGATGCACTGATGTGGGGCTACAGTGATGGAGAGGTATAGTGATGGAGCGATAATTTAACAGAGAGATGCAGATACAGAGAGATGCAGTGATGGAGGTATACATTGACAGAGCAATACAGTCACGGAGAAATATAGTGATACAGTGATGGAGAGATACAGTAATCGAGATAAAGAGTGAAGGAATGATAATGTGATGATGAGATACAGTGACAGAGAGATATAGTGACAGAGAAATACAGTGATGGAGAGATACAGTGGTGGAGAGATACAGTGAGGAGAGATAAAGTGATGGAGAGATCCAGTGATGGAGGGATACATTCATGGCAAAATACAGTGATGGGTGATAAAGTGACAGAGAGATAAGGCGATAGGGATACACAGGAATGGACAGGTGTGCTGATGTAAAGATACAGTGACGGAGCGATACAGTGATGGAGAGATCAGTGACAGTGCAATTCAGTGATGGATATATACAGCGACGGAGAGATAATGTGATAAAGAGATAAGGTGATGGAGACATACAGTGACTGCGAGATACAGTGACAGAGAGATACAGTGACATAAATATACAGTGAGGGACAGATACAGTGACGGAGATATACCTTATGGAGAGATATTGTGAATTTGAGCTACAGACAGAGAGATGCAGTGACGAAAAGATACAGTAATGGGGAGATACAGTGACAGAGAGATACAGTGATGGAGAAATACAGTGACAGAGAGATTCAGTGATGGAGAAATACAGTGACAGAGAGATTCAGTGACAGGGCAATTTAGTGATGGAAATCTACAGTGATGAAGACATAATGTGATGGAGAAATAAAATGATGGAGAGATGCAGTGACAGAGAAAGATACAGTGACAGAGAGATACATTAACAGAGATATACAGTGACAGGCAGATACTGTGACAGAGAAATACAGTGGTGGCGGGATACAGTGATGTTGAGGTAGCACAGTGGTTAGCACTGCTGCTTCACAGCTCCAGGGTCCCGGGTTCGATTCCCGGCTCGGGTCACTGTCTGTGTGGAGTTTGCACATTCTCCTCGTGTCTGCGTGGGTTTCCTCCGGGTGCTCCGGTTTCCTCCCACAGTCCAAAGATGTGCGGGTTAGGTTGATTGGCCAGGTTAGAAAATTGCCCCTTAGAGTCCTGGGATGTGTAGGTTAAAGGGATTAGCGGGTAAAATATGTGGGGGTAGGGCCTGGGTGGGATTGTGGTCGGTGCAGACTCGATGGGCCGAATGGCCTCCTTCTGCACTGTAGGGTTTCTATGATTTCTATGATTTCTGTGATGGGAGCTACAGTGATAGAGAGATACAGAGATGGGTATATACAGGATTAGAGTGATGTGCTGATGTAGAGCTACAGTGATGGAGAGATACAATGATGGAGAAATAGAATGGTTGGGGAGATACAGTGATGGAGAAATGCAATGATGCAGAGATACAGTGATGGAGAGATACAGTGAAAGAGAGCAAGAGTGACAGAGAGATACAGTGACGGGGAGATGAAGTGACAGAGAGATATAGTGACAGAGAGATGCAGTGATAGATATATGCAGTGACGGAGAGATACACTGACAGAGACACAGTGATGGGGATATACAGTGATGGATGGATACTGTGGGCAGTGAGCTACAGTGACAGAGAGATTCGGTAATGGAGATATACACTGATGGACAAATACTTCAAAGGTGAGCTACAGTGACAGAGATATACAGTGAGAGAGATACAGTGATGAAGTGATGCAGAGACAGAGAGAAAGAGTGACAGAGAGATACTGTGATGGGGAGATGAAGTGACAGAGAGAAAAAGTGACAGAGAGATAAGTGATGGAGAGATACAGTGATGGAGAGATACAGTGATGGAGAGAAACAGTGATAGAGAGAAACAGTGACAGTGAGATACGATGATGGGGATATGCAGGAATAGACAGATGCGTTGATGGAGAGCTACAGTGATGGAGAGAGAGAATGATGGAGGGATACAGTGATGGAGAGATAAAGTTACAGTGGGATAATTTGGTGGAGAGATACAGTGAAGGAGAGGTACAGTGACAGAGAGATACAGTGATGGAGAGATAACATGATGGAGAGATACAATGATGGAGTGATACAGTGGTGGAGAGATACAGTAATCGAGATAAAGAGTGATAATGTGATGGTGAGATACAGTGATGGAGAGATACGGTGACAGAGAGATACAGTGACAGAGAGATACAGTGATGGAGAGATGCAGTGACAGTGGGATAAAGTGACGGAGAGATACAATGATGGAGGGATACAGTGACAGAGAGATACAGTGATAGAGAGATTCAGTGATGGAGAGATACAGTGGACAGAAATATACCTTGATGGAGAGATATCGACAGTGACAATGAGATAGGGTGATGGAGAGATAAATTGATGGAGGGATAATGTGACAAAGAGATGAAGTGATGGACAAATACAGTGATGGAGGTATACATTGATGGAGAGATACAATGATGGGGAGAAAAAATCTTGGGAGATACAGTGAAGGACACAGTGATGGGGAGATGCAGTGGTGGAGAGATACAGTGATGGAGAGATGCATTGACGGAGAGATACAGTGATGGAGAGATACTGTGATGGTGAGCAACAGTGACAGAGAGATACAGTGACAGCGAGATACACTGACAGAAAGATACAGTGACAGAGAGATACAGTGACGGAGAGATACAGTGACAGAGAGAGACAGTGATGGAGAGATACAGTGACAGAGAGATACAGTGATGGAGGGATACAGTGACGGAGACATACAATGACGGAGAGTTGAATTAACAGAGATTTACAGTGTTGGAGAGATACTGTGAAAGAGAGATACAGTCACAGAGAGATACACTGACAGAGAGATACAGCGACGGAGAGATACAGTGATAGAGAGATACACTGCCAGAGAGATACCGTGATGGAGAGATACAATGAATGAGAGATGCAGTGACAGAGAGATGAATTAACAGAGATACAGTGATAGAGAGATACAGTCATGGCAAGATACTGTGATGGGAGATCTAGTGACAGAGAGATACAGAGTTGAGGATATAGAGGATTAGAGTGATGTGCTGCTGTAGAGCTACAGTGATGAAGAGTTACTGTGCTGGAGAAATAGAATGGTGGAGAGATACCATGATGTAGAAATGCAGTGATGCAGAGATCCAGTGATGGAGAGATACAGTGACTGCAAGATATAGTGACAGAGAGATGCAGTGACAGATATATACAGTATCACTCTGTTTATAAGCCTGTTGGACTTTAACCTGGTGTTGTGAGACTTCTTACTGTGTTCACCCCAGTCCAACGCCGGCATCTCCACATCATGACTCTCAGATATATACAGTGACAGAGAGATACACTGACAGAGATATACAGTGATGGAGATATACAGTGATGGACAGATATTGTAAAGGTGAGCTACAGTGACAGAGATATACAGTGATAGAGAGACATAGTGATGGAGAGATACAGTGACAGAGTAATGGAATGCTGGAGAAATACAGTGATGGAAAAATGCAGTGATGCAGAGATACAGTGATGGAGAGCTACAGTGAAAGAGAGAAAGCATGACAGAGTGATACAGGGACAGGGAGATACAGTGACTGTGAGGTGTAGTTACAGAGAGATGCAGTGACAGATATACACTGTGATGGAGAGATACACTGACAGAGAGATACAGTGATGGATGGATACTGTGATGATGAGCTATAGTGATGGAGAAATACAGTGATGGAGATATACACTGATGGACAGATACTGTAAAGGTGAGCTACAGTGACAGAGATATACAGTGACGGAGAGATACAGTGATGGAGTGATACAGTGACAGAGAGATTCAGTGACAGCGACATACAGTGATGGAGAGATACAGTGAGAGAGAGAAGAAGTGACAGAGAGATAAGTGATGGAGAGATACAGTGATGGAGAAAAACAGTGACATAGAGATACGGCGATGGGGATATGCAGGGATAGAGAGAAGTGCTGATGTAGCGCTACAGTGATGGAGAGATATAATGATGGAGGGATATAGTGATGGAGAGATACAGTGACGGAGAGGTACAGTGATGGAGAAATAAAGTTATGGAGAGATAATTTGGTGGAGAGATACAGGGAAGGAGAGATACAGTGACAGAGAGATAACGTGATACAGGGAAGGAGAGATACAGAGATGGAAACATGCACTTATGGAGAGATACAGTGGTGGACTGATACAGTGATGGAGAGATACAGGAATGGAGATATACAGTGATGGAAAGATAGAGTGACAAAGTGATACAGTGATGGAGAGATACAGTGAGGAAGAGATACAAAGATGCAGAGATACAATGATGGAGGGATACGGTGACAAAGAGACACAGTGATGGAGAGATACATTGATGGAGAGACACAATGATGCAATATACAGTGATGGTGGGATACAGTGACGGTGAGATACAGTGACAGCAAGATACAGTGATGGTGAGATATAGTTACGGTGTGATACAGTGACGGAGAGATACAGTGATGGAGAGATACGATGCTGGATAGATACAGTGATGGAGCGATACGGTTACGGAGAGGTACACTGATGGAGAGATACAGTGAAGGAGAGATACAGTGAAGGAGAGATTCAATGATGGATAGATACAGTGCTGGAGAGATATAGTGATGGAGGGATATAGTGATGGTGAGATATAGTTATGGTGTGATACAATGACAGAGAAATACACTGATGGAGAGATGCAGTAATGGAGAGATGCAATGATGGAGAGATTCAATGATGAAAAGATATGGTGATGGAGAGATACAGTGACAGAGAGATACAGTGACAGAGAAATGCAGTGTTGGAGAGATACAATGATGCAGAGATACAATGGTGGAGAGATGCAGCGATGGAGAGATACAGTAACAGAGAGATACAGTTCTAGAGAGATACAGTAAAAGTGAGATACAGTAACAGAGCGATACAGTAACAGAGTGATATGTGCTGGAGAGATAAAGTGAAGGAAAGTAACAGAGAGACTTAGTGATGCAGAGATATTGTGATGGAGAGATACAGTGATGGAGAGATACAGTGATGCAGAGGTACAGTGACGGAGCGATGCAGTGATGGAGGGATAGAATGATATAGAGATACAGAGACAGAGTGTCACAGTTATGGAGAGATACAGTGAAGGCAAGATACAGTGAAAAAGAGAAACAGTGACAGAGAGATACAATGATGGAATGATACAGTGACACAGAGAAACAATGACACAGGGATATATTGGCGGAGAGATACAGTGGCAGGGAGATAACGTGTTCGAGAGATATAGTGATGGAGGGATACAGTAATGTAAAGATACAAGACGGAATGCCACAGTGACAGAGTGATTCAGTGACAGAGAAATTCAGTGATGGAGAGATACAGTGAGGGAGAGATGCAGTTTCAGAGAGATACAGTGCTGGAGAGATACAATGAAGGCAAGCTCCAGTGACAGAGAGATACAATGACAGAGAGATACAGTGATGGAGAGCTACAATGATGGAGAGATATAATGATGCAGAGATATAGTGAAGGAGAGATACAGTGATGGATAGGTAAATTGACGGAGAGATACAGTGACAGACAGATCCAATGATGGAGGTATACAGTGATGCAGAGATACAAAGATGGAGTGCCACAGTTATGGAGAGATACTGTGATGAAGAGATAAATTGATGGAGAGATGCAGTGACAGAGAGATACAGAACAGAGAGACACAGTGACAGAGAGATACAGTGCCGGAGAGATACAGTGAAGGGGAAATACAGTGAAAGAGAGATACAGTGATGGAGAGATTCAGTGATGGAGAGATAAAATGATGGAGAGATCCAGTGATGGAGGGATACATTGACGTAGAGAAACAGAGACGGAGTGCCACAGTTATGGACAGGTGCAGTGATGGCGAGATAAAGTTTTGGAGAGATTCAGTGACAGAAATATAAAATGAACGGAGAGATACATTGGCAGAGAGTTACAGTGACGGAGATATACAGTGATGGAGGGATACTGTAATGGTGAACTAAAGTGACAGAGAGATACAGAGATGGATAGATACTGTGACGGTGAGCTACAGTGACAGAGAGATATAGGGACAGAGAGATACTTTGGTGGAGAGATGTGGTGATGGAGGGATGTAATGATGACAGATGCAAAGATTCAGAGATGCAGCATTGGAGAGATACAATGATGGAGAGATATAGTGATGGAGAGATGTAGCGATGATAGATACAATGATGGAGAGATACAGTGGCTGAGAGATACAGTGATGGAGAGATGCAGCGATGGAAGAAACAGTGACTGAGAGATACAGTGATGTAGTGATACAGTGATGGAGAGATACAGTGACCGAGAAATACAGTGATGGAGAGATACAATAACAGAGAGATACAGTGAAGGAGAGACACAGTGATGGAGAGATACAGTGATGGAAAAATGCACTGATGGAGAGATACAGTGATGGACCGATACACTGCTGGAGAGATACAACAATGGAGATATACAATGATGCAGAGATACAGTGATGGAGAGATACGGTGATAAAGAGACACAGTGATGAAGAGATACATAGATGGAGAGACACAATGATGCAGATGTACAGTGATGGAGGGATACAGTAATGGTGAGATACAGTGACAGCAAGATTTAATGATGGTGAGATATAGTTACGGTGTGATACAGTGATAGAGAGATACAGTGATGGAGAGATACAATAACAGAGAGATACAGTGATGGAGAGATACAGTGATGGACCAATACACTGCTGGAGAGATACAGCAGTTGAGATATACAGTGATGGAGAGATACAGTGAGAAAGAGATACAATGATGCAGAGATACAGTGATGGAGGGATACAGTGACGGTGAGATACAGTGACAGCAAGATACAGTTATGGTGAGATATACTTATGGTGTGATACAGTGACAGAGAGATACAGTGATGGAGGGATACAGTGACGGTGATATTCAGTGACAACAAGATACAGTGATGGAGGATACAATGCTGAATAGATACAGTGATGCAGCGATATGGTTACAGAGAGGTACAGTGATGGAGAGACACAATGATGGAGAGATACAGTGAAGGAGAGATATAGTGAACGTGAGATTCAGTGATGGATAGATACAGTGCAGGAGAGATATAGTGATGGAGGGATATATTGATGGAGGGATACAATGATGGAGAGTTACATTGATGGAGATATACAATGATGGGGGATACAGCAATGGAAAGATACAGTGACAGCGAGATACAGTGATGGTGAGATATAGTTATGGTGTGATACAGTGACAGAGAGGTACACTGATGGAGAGATGCAGTAATGGAGAGATGCAATGATGGAGAGATTCAATGATGGATAGATAAAGTGATGGAGAGATACAGTGATGGAGAGATACAGTGAAGGAGAAATATAATGATGGAAAGATATAGTGATGGAGAGATACAGTGACAGAGAGACACAGTGATGGAAGTTACAGTGATGAAGGGATACATTGATGGAGAGATACAGTAATGGAGAGATACATTGATGGAGAGACACAATGACGCAGATATATAGTGATGGAGAGATACGGTGACGGTGAGATACAGTGACAGAGAGATACAGTGATGGCGAGATATAGTTATGGTGTGATACAGTGTCAGGGAGATACACTGATGGAGAGATACAACGATGGAGAGATACAATGATGAATAGATACAGTGATGGAATGAAATGGTTACGGAGAGGTAAAGTGATGGCAAGAGACAATGAAAGAGAGATTCAATGATGGATAGACACAGTGATGGAGCAATACAGTGATGGAGAGATACAGTGATGGTTAGATACAATGATGGATAGATACAGTGATGCAGAGATACAGTGATGGAGAGATCCAACGAAGGAGAGATTCAATGATGGATAGATACAGTAATGGAGAGATACAGTGATGGAGGGATATAATGATGGTGAGATACAGTGACAGTGAGACACAATGATGGTGAGATGTAGTTATGGTGTGATACAGTGATGGAGATATACAGTGATGGATGGATACTGTGATAATGAGCTACAGTGACGGAGAAATACAGTGATGGAGATATACACTGATAGACAGATACTGTAAAGGTGAGCTATAGTGACAGAATATACAGTGACGGAGAGATACAGTGATGGAGTGATACAGTGACAGAGAGATTCAGTGACAGCGACATACAGTGATGGAGAGATACAGTGAGAGAGAGAAGAAGTGACAGAGAGATAAGTGATGGAGAGATGGAAAAGTGCTCTGATGGAGAGATACGGTGACGGACTGATGCAGTGATGGAGAGATACAGGAATGGAGATATACAGTGATGGAGAGATAGAGTGACAAAGTGATACAGTGATGGAGAGGTACAGTGAGGAAGAGATACAACGATGCAGAGATACAGTGTTGGAGAGATATGGTGACAAAGGGACATAGTGATGGAGAGATACATTGATGGAGAGACACAATGATGCAATATACAGTGATGGAGGGATACAGTGACGGTGAGATACAGTGACAGCAAGATACAGTGATGGTGAGATATAATTATGGTGTGATACAGTGACAGGGAGATACAGTGATGGAGAAATACAATGCTGGATAGATACAGTGATGGAGCGATATGGTCACGGAGAGGTACAGTAATGGAGAAATACAGTGAAGGAGAGATAGAGTGAAGGAGAGATACAGTGAAGGAGAGATTCAATGATGGATAGATACAGTGCGAGAGAGATATAGTGATGGAGGGATATAGTGATGGAGGGATACAATGATGGAGAGTTACATTGATGGAGATATACAGTGATGGGGATACAGTGATGGAGAGATACAATGACAGCGAAATACAGTGATGGTGAGATATAGTTATGGCGTGATACAGTGACAGAGAGGTGCACTGATGGAGAGATGCAGTAATGGCGAGATACAATGATGGAGAGATTCAATGATGGATAGCTACAGTGATGGAGAGATACAGTGTCAGAGAGATACAGTGACAGAGATATGCAGTGATGGAGAGATACGGCATTGGAAAGATACAGTGATGGAGAGGGACAGTAATAGAGAGATGTAGTGGTGGAAAAAAACAATGACGGAGAGATAGACTGATGGAGATATGCAGTGAGGGAGAGATACAATGGTACTGAGATACAGTGATGGAAAGATACAGTGAAGGAGAGATACAACAATGGAGAGATACAGTGACAGTGAGATACAATGATGGGTACATACAGTAATGGTGCGATACTGTTACAGAGAGGTACAATGATGGAGAGATATAATGATGGAGAGATATAATGATGGGGAGATACATTGACAGTGAGATACTGTGACAGAGATACAGTGGCAAAGACACAGAGTGGTGGAGATATACAGTGAGACAGAGATACAATGATACAGAGATAGAGTGATGGAGAGAAACAATGAAGGGGAGATACAGTGATAGAGAAGTACAGTGACAGTGACATCCAATGATGGATAGGTGCAGTGATGGTGCGATACATTATGGAGAAGTAAGGTGATGGAAAAGTACAATGATGGGGAAATTCAATGATGGATAGGTAAAGTGATGGAGAGATACAGTGATGGACGGATACAGTGATGGAGAGATACAGTGACGGAGAGATAATGTGATGAAGAAATAGTGACGGAGAGATACAGTGACAGAGATATAGTGATGGAGAGATACAGTGATGGAGAGATACTGTGATGGTGAGCTACAGTGATTGGAGATTCAGTGATGGAAAGATACAGCAATGGAGATACGTAGAATGGAGAGATGCACTGATGTAGAGCTACCGTGATGGAGAGATAAAGTGACAGAAAGTTACAGTGACAGAGAGATACAGTAATGGAGAGATATTTGTCAGAGTCATACAGTGATGGAGGGATATTGTAATGGAGAGATACAGTGATGGAGAGATACAGTGATGGAGAGATACAGTGACAATGAGCTATAGTGACAGAGTGATACAGTGACAGAGATATACAATGACAGAGAGATACATTGATGGAGAGATAGAGTGTCAGAGAGATACAGTGACAGAGATATGCAGTGATGGAGAGGTACGGTATTGGAGAGATACAGTGATGGATAGGTACAGTGTTCGAGAGATGTAGCGACGGAAAAAAACAATGACGGAGCGATAGACTGATGGAGATATGCAGTGAGGGAGAGATACAATGATACAGGGATACAGTGATGGAAAGATACAGTGAAGGAGAGATACGATGATGGAGAGATACAGTGACAGTGAGATACAATGATGGATACATACAGTGATGGTGCGATACTGTTACAGAGAGGTACAGTAATGGAGAGATATAATGATGGGGAGATTCAATGATGGATAGATACAGTGATGGTGAGATACATTGATAGAGGGATCCAGTAACATATAGGTACAGAGGCGGAGTGCCACAGTGACTGAGAGATACAGTGACAGATAGATACAGCGATGGAGAGATAAAGTGATGGCTAGATACTGTGAGGGTGGGCTTCAGTGACGGGAGGTACAGTGGTGGAAAGATACAGTGATGGGGATATGCAGGAATGGAGAGATGCGCTGATGTAGAGCTACAGTGATTGAGAGATATAGTGATGGAGGGATACAGTGATGGAGAGATAAAGTGACAGCGAGGTACAGTGACTGAGAGATCCAGTGATGGAGAGTTACAGTGATGGAGAGATACAGTTTCAGAGCGGTACAATGACAGAATTATACAATGACGGAGAGATACAGTGACAGAGAGATACAGTGACAGTGAGATACAATGACAGAGATATGCAGTGATGGAGAGATACAGTGATGGGGAGATACAGTGATGTAGAGATACAGGGAAGGAGAGATACAGCGATGGGGGGACACAGTGATGGAGAGATACAGTGATGGGGAGATACAGTGATGTAGAGATACAGGGAAGGAGAGATACAGCGATGGGGGGACACAGTGATGGAGAGATACAGTGAAGGAGAGATACAGTGACAGAAAGATACAATGACAGAGAGATTCAGTGATAGAGACATAAAGTGATGTAGAGATACTGTGATGGAGAGATGCAGTGAAGGAGAGTTGCAATGATGAAGGGATACAGTGAAGGAGATATACAGTAATGAAGAGCTACTGTTATGGAGGAATATGGTGATGGAGGCATATAGTAACAGAATGATACAGTGATGGAGAGATACTGTGATGGAGAGATACAGTGATGGAGATATACAGTTCATAACAATATACAGTGATGGACAGATACAGTGACAGAGTGATACAATCATGGAGAGATACAGTGATGGAGAGTTACACTGACAAAGAGATACAATGATGTGGAGATACAGTGATAGAGAGATATAGTGACAGAAATATACTGTGACAAAGAGATAAAGTGATGGATAAATACTGTGATGGGAAATACAGTGGTTGAAAGATACAGCGATGGAGATTTGCAGGAATGGAGAGATGTGCTGATGTAGAATGACTGTGATGGAGAGATACAGTGATGGAGAGATAAAGTGATGGAGAGATACAGTGACGGAGAGATCCAGTGATGGAGAGATACAGTGATGGAGAGATAAGGTTTTGGAGAGATTCAGTGACAGAAATATACAATGACGGAGAGATATAGTGACAGAGAGATACAGTGGACAGTGAGATACAGTGACAGAGAAATGCAGTGATGGAGAGATACAGTGATGAAGATATACACTAAGGGAGAGATACAATGATGCAGAGATGCAGTGACGGAGAGATACAGCGATAGAGAGATGCAGTGACAGAGAGATACAGTGCCAGAGAGATACAGTGAAGGTGAGACACAGTGACAGAAAGATACAGTGACAGAGGGACACAGTGACAGAGAGATACAGTGCCGGAGAGATACAGAGAAGGTGAAACACAGTGACAGAGAGAAACGGTGACAGAGAGATACAGTGGTGGAGAGATTACGTGATGGAGCGATACAGTGATGCAGAGATACAGTGATGGAAATATACAGTGAGGGAGAGATACAATGATGCAGAGATATACTGATGGAGAGATGCAATGATGGAGAGATACAGTGATGCAGAGTTACTGTTATGGAGGGATACAGTGACAGTGATACAGTGATGGAGCAAGACAGAGACAGAGAGATACAGTGATGGAGAGATACAGTGACAGAGTGATACAGTCATGGAGAGATACAGTGATGGAGAGATACAGTGATGGAGAGATACAGTGACGGAGAGATACAGTGATGGAGAGATACAGTGACAGAGCGATACAGTGACAGAGAGATACAGTGACGGGAGATACAGTGACAGAGTGATACTGTCATGGAGAGATACAGTGATGGAGAGATACAGTGATGGGGAGATACAGTGACGGAGAGATACAGTGACAGAGAGATACAGTGACAGAGAGATACAGTGACGGGAGATACAGTGACAGAGTGATACTGTCATGGAGAGATACAGTGATGGAGAGTTACACTGCCAGAGAAATACAGTGACAGAGAGATACAGTGACAGAGAGATACAGTGATGGAGAGATACAGTGACGGAGAGATACAGTGACAGAGAGATACAGTGACAGAGAGATACAGTGATGGAGAGATACAGTGACGGAGAGATACAGTGACAGAGAGATACAGTGACAGAGAGATACAGTGACGGGAGGTACAGTGACAGAGTGATACTGTCATGGAGAGATACAGTGATGGAGAGTTACACTGCCAGAGAAATACAGTGACAGAGAGATACAGTGACAGAGAGATACAGTGATGGAGAGATACAGTGACGGAGAGATACAGTGACAGAGAGATACAGTGACAGAGAGATACAGTGACAGAGAGATACAGTGACGGGAGGTACAGTGACAGAGTGATACTGTCATGGAGAGATACAATGATGGAGTGATACACTGTGATGGAGCTCATTTTAACATTTTGTTTCTAAGTGCTGAATCTGGGCGCAATTCAGATCCGACTTGGAAAACTGTTCTCCGGCGTCCCCAAACGCACTTAGCCTGAAAAGAAAATGCAAGTCTGAATCACGCTGTGGGTGGGGCTTATCGCGCCCGAAACACTGGAGCTCCGATCGGAGCTTTGAACTGCGCATGCGCAATAAAAAACATCTGAAAAATGCTCCTCTTTCACCACTCCTGGGCCGCATAAAGCGGATAAAGCGGAGAGGTACAGTGATGGAGAGATACAATAATGAAGAGATTAAATGATGGGATAGATGCAGTGATGGATAGATACATTGATGGAGAGATATAGTGATGGAGGGATATAGTGATGGAGGGATACAGTGATGGAGAGATACAGTCAATTCGTGTTACATTGATGGATAGATACAGTGAAGGAGAGATAAAGTGACAGAAAGATACAGTGACAGAGAGATACAGTGATAGAGAGATACAGTGACAGAGAGATACAGTGACAGAGAGATACAGTGAAAAGCAGGACCGATGGCCCCCACAGGCATTTCCCCACAACATAACTGTCCTCCTTATCCACCCACCTCCCCACTACCCAGATTGATTGCAACCCCCTGCCCACCCGCCTCCCCCCACCAGAGATCCATCCAGTCTCCTTCCCTCCCCCACCAGAGAATGATCAGGCCTCCCTCCCCCCCACTCCACCAGAGATACATTTGACCCGCCTCCCTCCTCCCTCCCCCCCCACCAGAGAAGGATTGGGCCTTCCACCCCACCAGAGAATGATCTGTTCTCCCTCCTCCCTCCCCCCTCCCACCAGAGAACGATCTGCCTCCCTCCTCCTTCCTCCTCACCCTCCCCCCCCCCCCCACCAGAGAATGATCTGGCCTCCCTCCTCCCCCCCACCAGAGAACGATCTTCCTCCTTCCTCCTTCCCCCCCACCAGTGAGCATTCGGGCATCTCTCCTCCCCCCACCACAGAATGATCGGGCTCTCCCTCCTCCCCCCACCAGAGCGTTTGGGCCTCCCTCGTACCCCCACCAGAGAATGATTGGGCCCTCCTTCCTCCCCCCCACCAGAGAATGATCTGATCCGCCTCCTCCTCCCTCCCCGCCACCACCGATCTGAGTTAGAGAGCCTTTGGAAGCATTGAACTTACCGCTTCAGAAACTGGATGCCCGAAACAGCCCTTTTGAACCATAGAACAATAGAAAATTACAGCTCATAAACAGGCCTTTTGGCCCTTCTTGTCTGTGCTGAACCATTTTTTGCCGAGTCCCACTGACCTGTACTTGGACCATATCCCTCCACACCCCTCTCATCCATGAACCCGTCCAAGTTTTTCTTAAATGTTAAATGTGACCCCCGCATTTACCACTTTATCCGGCAGCTCATTCCATACTCCCGCCACTCTCTGCGTGCAGAAGCCCCCCCGCCCTAATATTCCCTTTAAACTTTTCTCCTTTCACCCTTAACCCATGCCCTCTGTTTTTTTTCTCCCCGAGCCTCAGTGTGAAAAGCCTGCTTGCATTCACTCTATCTATACTCATCAAAATCTTACACACCCTCTATCAAATCTCCCCTCATTCTTCTATGCTCCAGGGAATAAAGTCCCAACCTATTCAATCCCTCTCTCTAACTCAGCTTCTCAAGTCCCGGCAACATCCCTGTGAACCTTCTCTGCACTCTTTCAACCTTATTTACATCCTTCCTGTAACTAGGTGACCAAAACTGTACACAATACTCCAAATTCGGCCTCACCAGTGCCTTATATAACCTTACCATAACACTCCAACTTTTATACTCGATACTCCGATTTATAAAGGCCAATGTACCAAAGGCACTCTTTACGACCCTATCCACCTGTGACGTCACTTTTAGGGAATTCTGTACCTGTATTCCCAGATCCCTCTGTTCAACTGCACTCTTCAGAGTCCTACCATTTACCCTGTATGTTCTACTTTGGTTTGTCCTTCCAAAGTGCAATATCTCACACTTGTCTGCGTTCAGTGATATAGAGTGACGCAGAGTGATACAGAGTGATACAAAGTGATGCACAGTAAATAATCTCACAACACCAGTTTAAAGTCCAACAGGTTTATTTAGAATCACAAGCTTTAGGAGCACTGCTCCTTCAACAGGTGAGTGAGTGAGGCCCATTCACCTGATGAAGGAGCAGTACTCTGAAAGCTCGTGATTCCAAATAAACCAAATGGTGTTGTGAGACTTCTTACTGTGCCCACCCCAGTCCAACGCCAGCATCTCCAAATCAAAATGATATAGAGTGACACTGAGTTACACAAAGTGATACGGGGTTTTATCAGGTAATACAGAGTGATGCACAGTGATATAGAGTGAAACAGAGTATCACAGAGTGATACAGAATGCTCCAGAGTGATACAACGTGATGTGGAGGGATACAGAGTGAGGTAGTGTCTTGCAGCATGGTACAGAGTAATACAGAATGATACAGAGTAAGACAGAATGAAATAGAGTGGTACAGATCGATGTAGATCTCTGCATAGTGACACAGAGCAATGAAAAGCGAATAAGGTTGATAAAGAGTGATACACAGTGATGAAAAATGATACCGAGTGCTACAGAGTGATGTAGAGCGATAGTGATACAGAGCGAAATAATTTGATACACAGTGATACTGAGTGATACAGTGACACACCTTGATACAACATGATACAGTGCAATATCAAATGATACAGAGTTAAACCAAGTGACACAGTGTAATATAGAAAGATACAGTGATATAGTTTGATACACAGTGATATGGCATGATACAGAGTGATACCAGATGAGAAAGTGTTACACAATACAGAGTGACAGAGAATGACACAAAGTGATACTGATTGATATTGAGTAATGTAGTGTGATGCAGACTGCTAGAGAGTATTACAGAGCAATACAGAGCAATACAGAGTGATATAGAATGAGTGATTTAGAGTGACAGAGTGATACACAATGATACAGAGTTATAAGGAGTGAAATAGTGTGATACAGAGCGATTGAGTTCATAAGCTCATAAGACATAGGAGCAGAATTATGACAATATACTGGATTAACCAACTTGGCAAGTGTAACCTTGAGGAAGAGTTTATAGAGTGTAGGAGGGACTGTGTCTTAAAGCAGCATGTTATGGAACCAATCTGATATTAGCTAATGAGGAAGGATTGATTAATGGCCTTGTAGTTAAGGATGCACTTGGAAAGAGTGACCACAGCTTGCTGGAATGTCAAATTCAGATTGGAAATGAAAGGACAGAATCACATATTCGAGTTTTAGCATTGGGCCAGGGTAATTCTGCAGGCCTCAGGAAAGAGTTGGCCCAAGTGGACGGGGAAAGAGTATTAAAGAGGAGGGCGGCAGAAAAAAAACAGCGGCAGTTCTTTCGGGAGATATTAGGGACATCTCAACTAAGGTATATTCCTGAGAGGAAGTGGCTTGTAAAAGGGTGAAAAATTATCCATGGTTTAATAAGGAAATCAAGGATAACACAAAAGTAAAAACGAGGGCATAAATATTACAAAAGTTAGTGGCAGCGTGGAGGATTGGGAGAACTTCCAACACCAACAAAAGGTGACTAATATCCAAACATGTGCGGGTTAGGTTGATTGGCTATGCTAAAATTGCCCCTTAGTGTCCTGAGATGCGTAGGTTAGAGGGATTAGTGGGTAAAATATGTAGGGATATGGGGGTAGGGCCTGGGTGGGATTGTGGTCGGTGCAGACTCAATGGGCCGAATGGCCTCTTTCTGCACTGTAGGGTTTCTATGATTCTATGAATATCGAAAATATGGAAAATGCTAATATGGACAATGAAAGGAAGCAATCTGAAACATAAACACTGACACCAAACTTTTCTACAAGTCGGGACGTCTTGTTGAAGTTGTACAAGATATTGGTAAGGCCACACTTGGAATACTATGAACAGTTCTGGTCACCCTATTATAGAAAGGATATTATTAAACTAGAAAGAGTGCAGAAAAGATTTACTGGGATGCTACTGGGACTTGATGGTTTGAGTTATAAGGAGGGGCTGGATAGACTGGGACTTTTCTCTCTGGAGCATAGGAGGCTGAAGGGTGGTCTTACAGAGGTCTATAACATAATGAGGAACATACATCATCTAAATAGTCAATATCTTTTCCCAAAGGGAGGGGAGTCTAAAACTAGAGGGCATAGGTTTAAGGTGAGAGGGGAAAGATACAAAAGTGTCCAGAGAGGCATTTTTTTCACACAGTGGGTGGTGAGTGTCTGGAACAAGCTGCCAGAGGTAGTAGTAGAGGAGGGTACAATTTTGTCTTTTAGACAGTTTAGACAGTTACATGGATAAGATGGGTATGGAGAGATAGGGGCCAAATATGGGCAATTGGGACTAGCTTAGGGGTTTTAAAAAAAGGGCTGCATGGACAAGTTGGGCCGAAGGGCCTGTTTCCATGCTGCAAACTTCTGTGACTCGAAGTATACAAAGAGGAAAATAATAGTGAAAATGGATGTTGGTCTTTCAGAGGATGGAAATGGTGTGGGAATAATGGGAAATTCAGAGATGGCAGAGGCAATAAACCAAAGCTTTGTCTCTGGCTTCACAGTGGAAGTCAATAATTCTGTCCCAAAAACTGCAGTTAATAGAGTGGAACTTGTGAAATTGCTATAACCAGGGAGAAGGTACTCAGTAAACTGAAGGGTTTAAAAGTATGTAAGTCCCTGGGACCGCTGGCCTACACCCTAGGGTGCTAAGGGAGATGACAGTAGAGATAGTGGATGCATTCATTATGATATTCCAAAATTCCCTGGATTCCGGAAAGTTGTGATGTGGAGATGCCGGTGTTGGACTGGGGTAAACACAGTAAGAAGTTTAACAACACCAGGTTAAAGTCCAACAGGTTTATTTGGTGGCTTTTGCTACCAAATAAACCTGTTGAACTTTAACCTGGTGTTGTTAAACTTCTTACTGTGTTTTCCAGAAAGTTCTCAGTGGACTGGAAGCATGCTAATGTGATGCCCTTATTCAAGAAAGGAGAGAGGCAAAAAGTGGGAAAATATAGACCAGTCCGCTTGACTTCCGTAGTGGAAAAGTAACTGGAGTCAATCATTAAGGATGAGGAGACTGAGCATCTGGGAAATCAAAGCTCAATTCACCAGTGTTAGCATGGTTTTGTGAAGGGTAATTCTTGTTTGACAAACCTGCTAGAGTTCTTTGAGGATGTAATCAGCATTTATTGCCCATCCCTGGTTCCCTTGAGAAGGTGGTGGTGAGCTGCCTTCTTGAATCGCTGCAGTCCGTGTTCTGTGGGTTGACCCACAATGCTGTTAGGGAGGGAATTCCAGGATTTTGACCCAGCGACTTCTAAGGAACGGTGATATATTTCCAAGTCAGTATGGTGAGTGGCTTGGAGGGGAATTTGTAAGTTGTGGTGTTCCCATGTACCTGCCGCCCTTGTCCTTCGAGATGGAAGTGGTCATGGATTCGGTAGGTGCTGTCTAAGGATCTTTGGTGAATTGCTGCAGTGCATCTTACAGATAGTACACACTGCGGCTACTGAGCGTCGGTGGTGGAGGGATAGAATGTTTGTAGATGAGGTGCTAATCAAGTGGACTGCTTTGTCCTGGATGGTGTCAAGCTTCTTGAGTGTTGTTGGAGCTGCACCCATCCAGGCAAGTGGGGAATGTTCCATCACACTCCTGACTTGTGCCTTGTAGATAGTGGATAGGCTTTGGGGAGTCAGGAGGTGAGTTACTCGCCGCACTGTTCCTAGCCTCTGACCTGCTCTTGTAGTCACTGTGTTTATGTGGTGAGTCCAGTTAAGTTTCTGGCCAACGGTAACCCCAAGGATATTAACAGTTGGGGATTCAGTGATGGTGACACCATTGAATGTCAAGGGGCGGTGGTTAGAGTATCTCTTGTTGGTCATGGTCATTGCCTGGCATTTGTGTGGCGCGAATGTTGCTTGCCACTTGTCAGCCCAAGCCTGGATATTGTCCAGATCTTGTTGCATTTGAGCATGGACTGCTTCAGTATCTGAGGAGTCACGAATGGTCATACAGTCATAGAGTCATAGAGGTTTACAGCATGGAAACAGGCCCTTCAGCTCAACTTGTCCATGCCGCCCTTTTTTTAAAACCCTTAAACTAGTCCCAATTGCCTGCATTTGGCCCAAATCCCTCTATACCCATCTTACCCATGTAACGATCTAAATGCTTTTTAAAAGACAAAATTGTACCCGCCTCTACTACTACCTCTGGCAGCTTGTTCCAGACACTCACCACCCTCTATGTGAAAAAATTGCCCCTCTGGTCACTGTTGTATCTCTCCCCTCTCACCTTAAACCTATGCCCTCTAGTTTTAGACTCCCCTACTTTTGGGAAAAGATATTGACTATCTAGCTGATCTGTGCCCCTCATTATTTTATAGACCTCTGTAAGATCATCCCTCGGTCTCCTGCGCTCCAGAGAAAAAAGTCCCATCTATCCAGACTCTCCTTATAACTCAATCCATCAATCCCGATAGCATCTTTGGTGACGAACATTGTGTAATCATCGGCGAACATCACCACTTCTGACCTTATGACGGAGGGAAGGTCATTGATGAAGCAGCTGAAGATTGTTGGGCCTAGGACACTGCCCTGTGGGACTCCTGCAGAGATGTCCTGGAGCTGAGATGACTGAGCCTCCACAACCAAACCATCTTCCTATGTACCAGGTATGACTCCAACCAGCAGAGAGTTTGCCTCCTGATACCCATTGATTCCAGTTTCACGAGGGCTCCTCGATGCCACACTCGGTCAAATGCGGCCTTGATGTCAAGGGCTGTCACTCTCACCTCACCTCTGGAATTCAGCTCTTTCATTCATGTTTGAAAAAAGACTGTAATGAGGTCAGGAGCTGAGTGACCCTGGTGAAACCCAAACTGGGCGTCACTGAGCAGGTTCTTACTGAGCAGGTGCTGCTTGATAGCACTGTTGATTACCCCCTTCAATCACTTTACTGATGATCGAGGGTCGACTGATTGGGCCATTGGCCAGGTTGGATTTGTCCTGCTTTTTGCATACAGGACATATCTGGGCAATTTTCCACATTGTTGGGTAGATGAGTGTAGTGAATAAAGTGGATGAGCTTAGAGCGTGGATTGCTGCTTCGAATTGTGATGTGGTGGCCATTACGGAGACTTGGATGTCTCAGGGACAGGACTGGGTGCTTCAGGTGCCGGGTTTTAGATGTTTCAGGAAGGACAGGGAGGGAGGCAAGAGAGGGGGGGGAGTGGCACTGTTGATCAGGGATAGTGTCACGGCTGTAGAGAAGGTGGACGCCGTGGAGGGATTGACTACGGAGTCTCGGTGGGTGGAGGTTAGGAACAGGAAGGGGTCGGTAACGTTGCTGGGTGTTTTCTATAGGCCGCCCAATAGTAACAGAGATGTTGAGGAGCAGATGGGGAAACAGATCCTGGAGAGATGTAGGAATAACAGAGTTGTCATGATGGGAGATTTTAATTTCCCAAACATAGATTGGAATATCCCTAGGGCTAGGGGTTTGGATGGAGAGGAGTTTGTTAGGTGTGTCCAGGAGAGTTTCCTGACACAGTATGTGGATAAGCCTACTAGAGGAGAGGCTGTACTTGATCTGGTGCTGGTTAATGAACCTGGACAGGTGGAGGATCTCTCGGTGGGTGAGCATCTTGGGGATAGCGATCATAATTCTATCTCCTTCACGATAGCATTGGAAAGAGATAGGATCAGGCAGGCTAGGAAAGTGTTTCTCTGGAGTAAAGGGAAATACAGTGTCATCAGGGAGGAAATTAGACGGGTAAATTGGAAGGAGGCATTCTTGGGGAAAAGTACCGAAGGAAAGTGGAGGATTTTCAAGGAATGTTTGTCTGGAGCTCTGCATGACAACGTTCCGATGAGACAGGGGGGTGTTGGTAGGGTACGGGAACCGTGGTGCACGAAGGTTGTGATGAACCTGGTGAATCAGAAAAGAGAGGCATACAGAAGGTTCAGAGAGCTAGGAGGTGTTAAGGATTTAGAGGAGTATACGGGATGTAGGAAGGAGCTTAAGAAGGAAATTAGGAGAGCGAGAAGGGGTCATGAGAAGGCCTTGGTGGGTAAGATTAAGGAGAATCCCAAGGCTTTCTACAAATATGTCAAGAGTAAAAGGATGAGATGTGAAGGCATAGGACCCTTAAAAGGTGAAGGGGGAAAAGTTTGTGCGGAACCGTTAGAAATGGCGGAGCTGCTTAATGAATACTTTACCTCGGTATTCACGGTGGAAAGGGATCTGGGTGGTTGTACTGCTGGTTTGCGGTGGACAGAAAGGATCGAGCATGTGGACATAAAGAAAGAGGATGTGTTGGAACTATTGAATGGCATCAAGGTTGGTAAGTCGCCGGGACCGGATGGGATGTACCCCAGGTTACTGTGGGAGGCGAGGGAGGAGATTGCGGAGCCTTTGGCGATGATCTTTGCATCGTCGATGGAGACGGGAGAGGTTCCGGAGGATTGGAGGATTGCAGATGTGGTCCCTATATTCAAGAAAGGGAACAGGGACAGCCCGGGAAATTACCGACCGGTGAGTCTAACCTCAGTGGTTGGTAAGTTGATGGAGAGGATCCTGAGAGACAGGATTTATGATCATCTAGAGAAGTTTAGTATGATCAAAAGTAGTCAGCACGGCTTTGTCAAGGGCAGGTCGTGCCTTACGAGCCTGGTTGAGTTCTTTGAAAATGTGACCAAACACATTGACGAAGGAAGAGCGGTGGATGTGGTCTATATGGACTTCAGCAAGGCGTTCGATAATGTCCCCCATGCAAGACTTCTTGAGAAAGTGAGAGGGCATGGGATCCAAGGGGCTGTTGCCTTGTGGATCCAGAACTGGCTTGCCTGCAGAAGGCAGAGAGTGGCTGTGGAGGGGTCTTTCTCTGCATGGAGGTCAGTGACCAGTGGAGTGCCCCAGGGATCTGTTCTGGGACCCTTGCTGTTTGTCATTTTCATAAATGACCTGGATGAGGAAGTGGAGGGATGGGTTGGTAAGTTTGCTGACGACACCAAGGTAGGTGGTGTTGTGGATAGTTTGGAGGGATGTCAGAAGTTGCAGCGAGACATAGATAGAATGCAAGACTGGGCGGAGAAGTGGCAGATGGACTTCAACCCGGATAAGTGTGTGGTGATCCATTTTGGCAGATCCAATGGGATGAAGCAGCAGTATAATATGAAGGGTACCATTCTTAGCAGTGTAGAGGATCAGAAGGACCTTGGGGTCCGGGTCCATAGGACTCTTAAATCGGCCTCGCAGGTGGAGGATGCGGTCAAGAAGGCGTACGGTGTACTGGCCTTCATTAATTGAGGGATTGAGTTTAGGAGTCGGGAGATAATGCTGCAGCTTTATAGGACCCTGGTTAGACCCCACTTGGAGTACTGCGCGCAGTTCTGGTCACCTCATTACAGGAAAGATGTTGAAGCCATTGAAAGGGTGCAGAGGAGATTTACAAGGATGTTGCCTGGATTGGGGGGCATGCCTTATGAGGATAGGTTGAGGGAGCTTGGTCTCTTCTCCCTGGAGAGACGAAGGATGAGAGGTGACCTGATAGAGGTTTACAAGATGTTGAGAGGTCTGGATAGGGTAGACTCTCAGAGGCTATTTCCAAGGGCTGAAATGGTTGCTACGAGAGGACACAGGTTTAAGGTGCTGGGGGGGTAGGTACAGAGGAGATGTCAGGGGTAAGTTTTTCACTCAGAGGGTGGTGGGTGAGTGGAATCGGCTGACGTCGGTGGTGGTGGAGGCAAACTCGTTGGGGTCTTTTAAGAGACTTCTGGATGAGTACATGGGATTTAATGGGATTGAGGGCTAGAGATAGGCCTAGAGGTGGGGATGTGATCGGCGCAACTTGTGGGCCGAAGGGCCTGTTTGTGCTGTGGCTTTCTATGTTCTATGTTCTATGTTCTATGCCAGTGTTGTAACTGTACTTGAAGAGCTTGGCTCGGGGAGGGGCAAGTTCTGGAGCACAAGTCTTCAGCACTATGGCCAGAATGTTATCAGGGCCCATTGCCTTTGCAGTATCCAGTGCCCCTAACCATTTCTTGATATCACATGGAGTGAATCGAATTGGTTGGAGTCTGGCATCTGGGATGCTGGGGACGACTGGAGAAGGCCGAGATGAATCATTCACTCGGCACCTCTGGATGAAGATTCCTGTGAATACTTCAGCCTTATCTTTTGCACTGATGTGCTCAGCTCCTCCTTCATTGAGGATGGGGATATTTTTGAAGTCTCCTCCTCCAGTGAGATAACAGGGTTCCTGTGGATATGATCTATCTGAATTTCCAGAAGGCATTTGACAAGGTGCCACACAAGAGACTGATCCAGAAGGTTAGATCCCAAGGCGGTGGGGATAGTGGCTTGGATTGAGGATTGGCTGACTGATATAAAGCAGAAGGTTGGAATAAATGGGTCCTTCTCCTGTTGGCAATCTGTAACTAGCGGTGTCGTGCAGGATTCAGTTCTTGGACTACAACTATTTACAATCTATTTCAATGATCTACAAGCAGGAACAGAGTGTAACATAATGAAAATAGGTGGGAAAGTAGGCTGAGATGAGGAGATAAAAAGTTTACAACTGGATATTTTCAAGCTATGGGAATGGGCCAGAATCTGGCAGATGGAGTTTAATGTGGATAAATGTGTGGTTATCCATTTTGGCTGGAAAAATAAAAGGGCAAATTACTATTTAAATGGGAAACAGGTTCAAAAGGCATCTGTGCAGAGGGATCTGGGTGTCCTTGCGCATGAATCTGAGAAAGTGGGTATGCAGGTGCAGAATGTTATAAGGAAGCCAAATGGGATATCGGCATTTATTGCAAAGGGTTTAGAGTACAAAATTAGAGAAGTGTTGTTACAATAGTATCAGGCATTGGTGAGGCCACATTTGGAGTATTGTGTTCAGTTTTGGTCACCTTCTTTAAGGGAGGATGTGGTGGGACTAGAGGCCATTCAGAAGAGATTCACTAGATTGAATCCAGGTTTGAAGGGGCTATTTTATGAAGAGCAGTTCAGTAGCTTGAGCTTGTACTCTCTGGAGCCCAGAAGAATGGGGGTGTGTGGGTTTATCGAGGTATATAAAACATTCAACGGGATTGATAAAGTAAATGTTAATCAATTTTTGTTCCTTCTAGAACAGTCTAGGAGAATATGTCATAGTTGTAGAGTAAAAGGGGGTGGGTTCAAGAAAGAGATAAGGAGCAGTTACTTTTCACAGAGGATTGTGAATCTATAGAACTCACTGCCCCAGAGTGCAGTGAATGCAGAATCAATCCATGGATTCAAGAAAGAGATAGATAAATATTTGATCAAAAGTTGGATAAAGGGCTATGGGGAAAAAGCAGGGAAGTGGAGTTAGGATGAGATGAAGAACAGCCATGATCATATAAAATACCAGAGTGTGCTCAAAGGGTTGAATTGCCCAGTGATGCTCCTAATTCCTATGATCCTATATTCCTACATAGTTACAAAGATTGAGCCAGAGTGCTGCTGAATGATGCAGTGTGAAGTAGACTGATACACAGTGGCAGAGATTGATGCTGAGCGATATAGCATGAGAATTAGTAATAAAGGATGTTATAGAGCTATACAGAATGAAACAGTGTGATGCAGAAATACATGGATAAACAAGTACAGTCATACAGAGATACAATGAAACACAGGTACAATAATACAGAGATACAATGACATAGCGATTCAATGACACAGCGATACAATGATAGATGAAATAATAGAGATATAATGATGCAGAGATACAAAGATTCAGAGATAAAATGATAGAGATACAATGATACAGAGGTACAATGACACAGTGATACAATGATCGAGACATACAACAGTAGATACAATGATACAGCGATACAATGATACAGAGGTACAATGACTCAGATACAATGATTCAGAGACAAAGGTGATACAGAGATACTTTGATACAGAGACACAATGATAGAGATACATTGATACAGAAATACAAAGATACAGAGATGCATTGATACAGAGATACAATGATACAGAGATATAATGATAAGCAGATACAATGATAGATACAATGAGACACAGAAACAATGATTACGGAGATACAATGATACAGAGATATAATGATAGACAGATACAACGATAGATACAATGATACAGCGATACAATGACACAGATACAATGTTACAGAGATACATTGATACAGAGAAACAATGATAGAAATACAATTAAACAGAGATATAATGATACAGAGATACAATGATACAGCGATACAATGATACAGATACAATGATACAGAGGTACAATGATACGGAGAGACAATGTTACAAAGATGCAATTATACTGAGATAAAATTATACAGAGATACAATGATACAGTAATACAATGATGCAGAGATACACTGAAAGAAGTCTCACAACGCCAGGTTAAAGTCCAACAGGTTTATTTGGTAGCACCGAACTCCTCAGAAGACAAACACGGGACACGGTGGACAGAGTACCCTTCGTTGTCCAGTACTTCCCCGGAGCGGAGAAGCTACGGCATCTCCTCCGGAGCCTTCAACATGTCATTGATGAAGACGAACATCTTGCCAAGGCCATCCCCACACCCCCACTTTTTGCCTTCAAGCAACCGCACAACCTTAAACAGACCATTGTCCGCAGCAAACTACCCAGCCTTCAGGAGAACAGTGACCAAGACACCACACAACCCTGCCACAGCAATCTCTGCACGACGTGCCGGATCATCGACACGGATGCCATCATCTCACGTGAGAACACCATCTACCAGGTACACGGTACCTACTCTTGCAACTCGGCCAACGTTGTCTACCTGATACGCTGCAGGAAAGGATGTCCCGGAGCATGGCACATTGGGGAAACCATGCAGACGCTATGACAACGGATGAATGAACACCGCTCGACAATCACCAGGCAAGACTGTTCTCTTCCTGTGGGGGAGCATTTCAGCGGTCACGGGCATTCAGCCTTGGATCTTCAGGTAAGCATTCTCCAACGTGGCCTTCATGACACACGACAGCGCAGAGTCGCTGAGCAGAAGCTGATAGCCAAGTTCCGCACACATGAGGACGGCCTAAACCGGGATGTTGGATTTATGTCACATTATCAGTAACCCCCACACCTTGCCTCCTGGGCTTGCAGAATCTGACTAGCTGTTCTGTCTGGAGACAGTTCACATCTCTTTAACCTATGTTTAATGCTCCCTCCACCCACATTGTCTGTACCTTTAAGACCTGGCTGGCTGTAGTGATTCACATTCTAATCAGTATTCTGTAACTTGATTTTGTGTCTCTGCACTGTTTGAGAGCACATTTCCACTCCATCTGACGAAGGAGCAGCGCTCCGAAAGCTTATGGTATTTGCTACCAAATAAACCTGTTGGACTTTAACCTAGTGTTGTGAGACTTCTTACTGTGTTCACCCCAGTCCAACGCCGGAATCTCCACATCACGAGATACACTGCTACAGAGATACATTGATACAGTGATACAATAATACGGAGATACAATGATACAGAGAGACATTGATACAGAGATACAATGACAGATACAATGATACAGAGTTACAATGATACAGAGTTACATTGATAAAGAAATGCAAAGATACAAAGATATAATCATACAGAGATACAATTACACAGATATGCAATGATGCAGAGATAAGATAAAAAGAGACACAGCGATGCAGAAATAAAATGATAAAAAGATAGAATGATAGATACAATGATACAGAGATACAATGATATGGAGAGACAATGTTACAAAGACACAATAATACTGAGATACAATGATACAGTAATACAATGATGCAGAGATACAATGTTACAAAGTTACATTAATACAGAAGTACATCGGGCCTAATTTTACCAGTTTGAGTCAAAGTGTCGAATCTGGGCATAAAATAGATCCGAGCCTGCAATCCTCTTTCCAGCACGCCTATACGCATTTTGCCGGCTCCGGTCCGATTCGTGCATGCTCAGTTCAAAAAAAAATTCAAAGCAGCGCGCCCGGGCGGGGAGAAAAAAGCAGAGAGAACGGCTCTCTGACACAGATCATCTGGGGTGGGGAGGGGGGGGGACCCAGATCACCTACTGGGGGGTGGTGGGAGGAGGAGAGGGGGAGTGACGGGTCCAACTGGCTCACCAAGTCAGTTACAATACTGCGTTCAGCATCTACTGAACCATCTCGGATACAAAGGATAATGGCATTAGGGTTCTGCATTTAAGCCTTGCTTATGCTAAAAATTATATCCTTGGTGTCGGCAGCCATTCCTGGTGTTACAGTACTGATAGCACCAGGAAGATCGACCAGTACCATTCATTGTCCTTTGTATCCAAGATGGTTCAGTAGATGCTGGACGCAGTATTGTAACTGACTTGGTGAGCCAGATGGACCCACAAGGCAGAAGGACCATCTTTGTGTTGACCGAAATGGATCTAGCTGAGGAACATACAGCTTATCTTGCTAACGGAAGGATGTTGCAGGGAGACCAGCGATCGAGGTAGGTTGGGGGTGTGCACTGCCGAGGGGGGCCTGCCTCCTAGGAGGGTCTGATCCCGGGGGGGTCTGCCAGGGGGGTGGTCTGCTTCCCAGGGGGGTCTGATCCCGGGGGCGGGGTCTGCCAGGGGGCCTGCCTCCCAGGTGGTCTGATCTGGGGGGGGTGTCTGCCGGGGTGGTTAGCGGAGGGGGGGGGTCCATGAAGGATGGTCGAGGAGGATGATGACTTTAGAAGGACAGAGAGGGCTTCGGAGGTTCCCCTGCAGAATAGAAATCCACTTCGGACTTTTATTCTGCAGGTCACTTACAGCGCGGATTCGGAACGGACCAGAAGATGGTAAAGTGGGATTTGGTGGTAGGGTGTCGGCAAAGCCACGATCTGTTCGGAATCGTGTGCAGATCACGGTATCGGCCGGACGCCCAACTTTACCGTGATTTCGCACCCGAAAATGGGCGCAAAGGTTTGGTAAAATTGGGCCCTTCGATACAGTGATACAATAATATGGAGATACAATGATACAGAGATACATTGATACAGAGATACATTGATACAGAGAGACATTGATACAGAGAGACATTGATACAGAGATACAATGACGGATACATTGATACAGAGATACAATGATGCAGAGATAAAATGATACAGATATACAATGAAACAGAGATACAATGATGCAGCAATGCAATGATACAGAGATACAATCATAGATACAATAATAGAGATACAATTGCACAGATGTACAATGATGCAGAGATAAGATACAAAGAGACACAATGATGCAGATATAAAATAATAAGAAGATACAATGATAGGTAGAATGATACACAGATACAATGACTATGGATATACAATAACAGAGACTCAATGATACAGAGATACAATGATACAAAGAAACAATGATAAAGTTACAATGATGCTGCGATAAATTGATAGATACAATGATATGGAGATACAATGATACAGAGACATATTGATACAGAGATACAATGATACAAAGAGAAAATGATACCAAGAAACAATGATACAGAGATACAATGATATAGAGGTACAATGGTACAGAAAAAATGATACAGAGATACAATGATATAGAGGTACAATGGTACAGAAAAAATGATACAGAGATACAATGATACAGAAATATATTGATGCTGAGATACAATGATATAGAGGTACAATGGTACAGAGATCAATGATACAGAGATACAATGATATAGAGGTACAATGATAGATACAATGATACAGTGATAAAATGATACTGAGATTAAATGATAGATACAATGTTATGCGATACAATGATACAGAGAGAAAATGATACAGAGATACAATGACATAGAGGTACAATGGTACAGAGAAAATGTTGTACCTTTAAGACTTGATTATCTGGAAAGACTACATTCCAATCATTATTCTGTAAATTGAGTTTGTGTCTCTATATGCCCTGTTTGTGATCATTTCTCCACTCCACCTGACGAAGGGGCAGCGTTCCGAAAGCTAGTGGCATTTGCTACCAATTAAACCTGTTGGATTTTAACCTGGTGTTGTTAAACTTCTTATTGTGTTTACCCCAGTCCAACGCCGGCATCTCCACAGCATGACAGAGAAAATAATATAGAGATACAATGATACAGAGGAACAATGATAGATACAATGATACAGTGATAAAATGATACTGAGATAAAATTATACTCAGATAAAATGATGGATACAATGTTATGAGATACAATGATACACAGATACAATGATACAGAGATAGAACATAGAACATATAACAGTACAGCACCGAACAGACCCTTCGGCCCACGATGTTGTGCCGAGCTTTATCTGAAACCAAGATTAAGCTATCCCACTCCCGACCATCCTGGTGTGCTCCTTGTGCCTATCAAATAACCGCTTAAATGTTCCTAAAGTGTCTGACTCCACTATCACTGCAGGCAGTCCATTCCACACCCCAACCACTCTCTGCTTAAAGAACCTACCTCTCATATCCTTCCTATATCTCCCACCATGAACCCTATAGTTATGCCCCCTTGTAATAGCTCCATCCACCCGAGGAAATAGTCTTTGAACGTTCACTCTATCTATCCCCTTCATCATTTTATAAACCTCTATTAAGTCTCCCCTCAGCCTCCTCCGCTACAGAGAGAACAGTCCTAGCTCCCTCAACCTTTCCTCATAAGACCTACCCTCCAAACCAGGCAGCATCCTGGTAAATCTCCTCTGCACTCTTTCCAGCGCTTCCACATCCTTCTTATAGTGAGGTGACCAGAACTGCACACAATATTCCAAATGTGGCCTCACCAAGGTCCTGTACAGTTGCAGCATAACCCCACGGCTCTTAAACTCCAACCCCCTGTTAATAAATGCTAACACACTATAGGCCTTCTTCACAGCTCTATCCACTTGAGTGGCAACCTTTAGAGATCTGTGGATATGGACCCCAAGATCTCTCTGTTCCTCCACATTCTTCAGAACCCTACCTTTGACCCTGTAATCCACATTTAAATTAGTCCTACCAAAATGAATCACCTCACATTTATCAGGGTTCAACTCCATTTGCCATTTTTCAGCCCAGCTCTGCATCCTATCTATGTCTCTTTGCAGCCTACAACAGCCCTCCACCTCATCCACTACTCCACCAATCTTGATGACATCAGCAAATTTACTGATCCACCCTTCAGCCCCCTCCTCTAAGTCATTAATAAAAATCACAAAGAGCAGAGAACCAAGCACTGATCCCTGTGGCACTCCACTAGCAACCTGCCTCCAATCCGAAAATTTTCCATCCACCACCACCCTCTGTCTTCGATCAGACAGCCAGTTACCTATCCAATCGGCCAACTTTCCCTCTATCCCACACCTCCTCACTTTCATCATAAGCCGACCATGGGGGACCTTATCAAACGTCTTACTAAAATCCATGTATATGACATCAACTGCCCTACCTTCAACAACACACTTAGTTACCTCCTCAAAAAATTCAATCAATAAAATGATACAGAGATAAAATGATAGATACGATGTTATGAGATACAATGATATAGAGATACAATGATACAGAGATAAAATGATACAGAGATACAATGATACAGAGATACAATCATACAGAGATACAATGATACAGAGATACAATCATACAGAGATACAATCATACAGAGATACAATGATGCAGGGATACAATGATAAAGAGATGCCATGATACAGAGATATAATGATGCAGAGATACAATGATACAGAGATACAGTGATAGATTCAATGTTAAAGAGATATAATGGTACAGAAATACAATGGTAGAGGAATATACTGATACAGAGATACAACGATACTGTGATACCATGACACAGAGATACAATGATACAGAGATACATTGATATAGAGATACATTGATATCGAGATACAATGACACAGAGATACCATTCTACAGAGATACAAAGATACATTGATACAGAAATGCAATGATAGATACCATGATGCAGAGATACAATGGTATAGATGTACAATGATAAAGAGATACATTGATAAAGAGATACAATTATATAAAGATACAATGATACAGAAATACAATGATAGATACAATGATAAAGAGATATAGTGATACAGATACAATGATACAGAGATACAATGACACAGACACAAAGATACAGAGATACATTGAAACAGAAATACAATGATAGATACAATGATGCAGAGATACAATGGTATAGATGTACAATGATAAAGAGATACATTGAAAAAGAGATGCAATTATACAGAGATACAATGATACAGAGAGACAATGAACCAGAGATACAATGATACTGAGATACAATAAAAAGACACACAATGACACAGTTAAAATGATAAGAAGATACAATAATAGATACAATAATACACAAATAAAATGATTACAGAGATACAATGACATTGAGATAAAATGATACAGAGATACAATGACAAAGGTATAATGATACAGAGATACAATGATACAGAGAAACAATGATAGAGATACAATGGTACCGAGATAAATTGATGGATACAATAAGACATAGATACAGTGATACAGGGATGCAGTGATACAGAGTTTTATGATACAGAGATACAATAATAAAGAGATACTATGATAGGTGACATGATACAGAGATACAATGATACAGAGATACAATGATACAGAGATACAATGATGCAGCAATGCAATGATACAGAGATACATTGATACAGAGATACAATCATAGATACAATAATAGAGATACAATTACACAGATGTACAATGATGCAGAGATAAGATACAAAGAGACACAATGATGCAGATATAAAATAATAAGAAGATACAATGATAGATACAACGATACACAGATACAATGATTATGGATATACAATGACAGGAATACAACAATAGAGAGATACAATGATAGACACAATGATACAGAGATACAATGATAGAGATACAATGATGCTGCGATAAATTGATAGATACAATGATACAAAGATATATTGTTACAGAGATACAAGAATACAGAGATACAATGATACAGAGATACAATGATACAGATATACAATGATAGAGAGAAAATGATACAGAGATCAAATGATATCGAGGTATAATGGTACAGAGACACAATGATACAGAGATACAATGATACAGAGATACAATAATACAGAAATACAATGATACAGAGATACAGTGATACAGGGATGTAATGACAGATAGAATGATACAGATATACAATAATGGAGAGATACAATGATACTGTAATAATATGATAGATACAAAGACACCGAGATACAATGAGACAGAACTACAATGATGCAGATATGCGAGGATACAGAGATACAATGATACATTGATACTGAGATATAATGATGCTGAGATAGAGTGGTGCAGAGATACAATGATATAGAGATACAATGATACAGCGATACAATGATACAGAGATACAATAATATATACACTGATACAGAGATACGATACAGAGATACAATAATAAAGAGATACAATGATACTGAGATACAATGATAGATGGAATGATACAGAGATACAATAATAGAGATATAATGATGCCAAGATAGAATGATTGAGAGATACAATGATACTGAGATACAATGATGCAGAGATACAATGATGCAGAGATACTATGATCCTGAGATGCAGTGATAAAGAGGTACAATGATACAGGGAGACAATGATACTGAGATACAATGTTACAGGGATGCAATGACACAGAAATACATTAATACTGAGATACAATGGCACAGAAATACATTAATACTGAGATACAATGGCACAGAGATACAATGATGCAAAGTGACATTACAGATATACAATTATACAGAAATACAATGATACAGAGATATAGAGATTCAGGGATGCAATGACACAGAGATACATTAAGACTGAGATACAATAATACAGATATACAATGATACAGAATAAAGTGATACAGAGCTACAATGATAGAGAGATACAATGATACAGAGATAAAATGGTACTGAGATGCAATAATACAGAGATACAATGATACAGAGGTACAATGACACAGAAATACAATGATATTGAGATAAATTGATACAGAGATACAATGATAATGAGTTACAGTAATAGTGATACAATGATACAGAGATGTATTGATACTAAGATAAAATGATACAGAGATTCAATGATACAGTGAAATCCACATGCTGGGGAAATTGAATATCATGAACGCATTGCTAAAAATGTGTTTGTTTTTACAATTATGGATAAAGTTGACATTCCACACTCGGTAAATTTTTTGGGACTGCAACGCTGCTCAGCTTAGGATTAATTATGAACTTAGTACACGTTCAATAAGGTTTTATGTTTTCAAAAGTTTTGATGGTGTGGCTAATATTGTAAAAAAACAATTTTCATCCATTCAGTGATTTCTACTTAGAGTGCTCAACAGCATACCCTGTGGAGAGTCATGGAATTGCAGTTAACAATCCCTAGATGTCTGCGTTTAGCGGTTCCCATGCAGACTCCAAAAGTTGCTCAGAGTTTCAGAGTAGTAATGACAGCGATTGCCCCCAAATTTGAGCGAATGATAGAGCGATTCCATGATGAGAAGGCACAATGTTAGCGAGGGGCAAAGATAGGCTCAAGAAAGGCATATACTCTGATAGAGACAGAGCATGATAGATGCTGTGGTGGAGGGAGAGACAATATAGTAACAGACAGACAGATGCACATAGTGAAACATTAATATCTTCTTCAGGTGTCAGTCCACAGGTGGGACTGACCCACAGCACCTCGACCTCTATAGTGGGTAGGACCTTAGTTAGGCTGCACTTGGAATATGATGTTCAATTCTCATCGCCACACAACCAGAAGGATGTGGAGGCTTTGGAGAGGGTACAGAAAATATTTACCAGAATGTTGCCTGGTATGGAAGGCATTAGCTATGAGGAGAGGTTGGAGAAACTTGATTTGTTCTCACTGGAATGACAGAGGTTGAGGGGCAACCTTGTAGAAGTCTACAATATTATGAGGGGCATGGACAGAGTGGATAGTCAGAAGCTTTATCCCAGCATGGAAGAGTCAATTACTGAGCGGCATGGGTTTAAGGTACGAGGGGCAAGGTTTAAAGGAGATGTACGAGACAAGTTTTTTACACAGAGTGGTGGGTGCCTGGAACTTGCTGCTGGGGGAGGTAGTGGAAGCAAATGTGATCGTGAGTTTTAAGGAGTGTCTTGACAAATACATGAATAGGATGGGAATAGAGGGATATGGTCCCCGAAAGGGTAGCGGGTCTTAGTTTGGATGGGCAGCATGGTCGGTGCAGGCTTGGAGGGCCGAAGGTCCTGTTCCTGTGCTGTAATTTTCTTTGTTCTTTGTTGTTTGACAAGCAGACAGGTCCCAAATCCATCCCGGCTGGAACAGGAGCTGAATTCACTGCTGTTGGCACCAATCGAACCCACATGGGCCATCCAGCCAACTGAATCAATAACCCACTCTACATAAACCTGAACATGCATCTTGTGGCTCTGGAGCTGTGGATTGGGATGATGAGGGCTCCCATAGCATAGCTGACCAGGAATCTCTCCATTCGTCCTGTCCACCATTGACGTTTCTGGAAGGTATTTTCAGGTTTGGCCATGTTATGAATGTACCTTCCTTGGCCATCAAGTCCTGGGGTGGGTCTCCAACCTGGAGCTTCTGTTCCTGAGACAGAAACACAACTCAATGTGCCACAAGATAGTGGCATATAGAAACATAGAAACTGGAAGCAGGAGGAGGCCATTCAGCCCTTCGAGCCTGCTCTGCCCTTCATCTTGATCATGGCTGATCATTGAATTCAATATCCTGATCCCCCTTCCCCCCATATCCCTTGATCCATTTAGCTCCAAGAGCTACATCTAATTTCTTCTTGAAATCAGATAATGTTTTGGCCTCAGCTACTTTCTGTGGGAGTGCGTTCCACACATTCACCACCCTCTGGGTGAAGACATTTCTCCACCTGAATTCTAAAGGATTACCCCTTATCCTCAAACTATAACCCCTAGTTCTGGACTCCCCCACCATTGGGAACATTCTTCCTGCATGTAATACTGTTAGAATTTTATGAGCTTCTATGAGATTCCCCTCTTCAAGTGCCAATGAGTACAATCTGAACCGATGTAGTCTTTCCTCATGTGACAGACCTGTCATCACAGGAAGGTCATATGAGGAGAGACTAAGTTGGCACGGTGACACAGCGGTTAGCACTGCTGCTGCACAGTGCTCGGTAACAGGAGAAGAGAAGTGGGTTTCCGTGTGGGTTTCCTCCAAGTGCTCTGGTTTACCATGCGAAATTGCCCCTTAGTTTCCACCTTAGTTAGGTGGATTGACAGGGCAAATACGCAGGGTAACGGGGATAGGATGGAGGAGGGCCAGAGCAGGATGGCAAAGCTGGAGTTGAGACCACAATCAGCCACCGAAAGAAGTCTCACAACACCAGGTTAAAGTCCAACAGGTTTATCTGTACAACAAACGTTCGAAGCATTGCTCCTTCATCAAGTGAATGAAGCAGCATTCTGAAAGCTCATGATACCAACTAAACTTGTTAGACTTTAGCCCCTGGTGTAAGATCTCATACTGTGCCCACCCCGGTACGATGCCGGCATCTCCACATCACAAGCAGCTGTGATCTTATTGAATGGCAGAGCAGGCGATAAAGGCCAACAGCCTACTCCTGCTCCTAGGTTTTAGGTCTGTATCACTCTCCCATTCGCAGGGTCATGCATTCCTCCTCTCTCATTCCCCCCTCTCTCTTTTCCTCTCTCTCTTCCCACTCACTTTCCCCCTCTCTCTTTCCTCCTCTCTCTTTCCCCCTCTCTCTTTCCCCCTCTCTATTTCCCCCTCTCCCCTTCACCCTCTCTATTTCCCCCTCTCTCTTTCCCTTCTCTCTCTCCTCCTCTCTCTTTCACCCTCTCACTTTCCCCCTCTCTCTTCACCAGTCTTGATTTCCTCCTCTATCTCTCCTCCAATCTTTCTTCATCTCTCTTTCCCCTCTCTCTTTCCCCCTCTCTCTTCCCCCTCTTGCTTTCCTCCTCTATCTGCCTCCTTTCTCTTTCCCCTCTCTCTTTCCCCCGCTCTCTTCCCCTCTCTCTTTCCCCCACCCTCTTTCCATCTCTCTCTTTCGCACTCTCTTTCCCCCTCTCTCTTTCCTCCCCTCTCTTTCCCCTCTTTCTTTCCCCCTCTCTATTTCCTCCTCCCACTTTCCCCCTCTCTCCATCACCCTCTCTCTTTCCCCCTCTCTCTTTCCCTCTCTTTCCCCCTCTCTATTTGCCCTTCTTGCTTTCCTCCTCTCTCTTACCCCTTCTCTATTTCCCCCTCTCTCTTTCCCCCTCTCACTTTCCTCCTCTCACTTTCCCCCTCTCTCTTTCCCTCTCTTTCCCCCTCTCTATTTGCCCTTCTCGCTTTCCTCCTCTCTCTTACCCCTTCTCTATTTCCCCCTCTCTCTTTCCCCCTCTCACTTTCCCCCTATCTCTCTTCCCCCTCTCTCCTTCACCCTTTCTCTTTCCCCTCTCTCTTTCTCCTCACTCTTTCACCCTCTCACTTTCCCCCTCTCGCTTAATCCCTCTTGCTTTCCTCCTCTATCTCTCCTCCTTTCTCTTTCTTCATCTCTCTTTTCCCCTCTCTCTTCCCCCTCCCTCATTCCTCCTCTCTCTTTTCCCCTCTCTTTCACCCTCTCTCTTTCCCCCTATCTCTCTACTCCTCTCACTTTCCCCCTCTCTCTTTCCCCCTCTCTCTTTCCTGCTCTCTCTCTCTCTCCCTTCCTCTCTCTTTCCGCTTCACTATTTTCCCCTCTCTCTGTCCTCCTCTCTTCTTCCCCTTCTCTCTTCCCCCTCTCTCTTTCCTCCTCTCTCTTTCCCACTTTCTCTTTTCCCCTCTCCCTTTCCCCCTCTCTCTTCCCCCTCTCTTTTCTCCTCTCTCTTTTTCCCTCGCTCTTTTCTGCTCTCTTTTTTCTCCTCTCACTTTCCCCCTCTTTCTTTCCCCCTCTCTCTTACCCCTCTCCCGTTCCCATCTCACTTTCCTCCTTTCTCTTTTCCCATCGCTCTCTTCCCCTCTCTCTTCCCCGCTCTCTCCCTCTTCCGCTCTCTTTCCCCTCTCTCTTGGCTCCTCTCTTTTCCCTCTTTTTTGCTTTCTCTCTTGCCCCCTCTCTTTCCCCCTCTCTATTACCTTCTCTCTCTTTTCTCCTCTCTCTTTCCCTTTCCGTCTTCCGCCTCTCTCTGTCCCCCTCTCCATTTCCGAAATCTCTTTCCTCCTCTCTCTTTCCCCCTCTCGCTTTCCCACTCAATCTTTCCCCCTCTCACCTCCCCCATTTCTTCCCCCACTCTATTTAGCCCTGTCTCTTTCCCCTCTCTCTTTCCCCCTCTCTCTTTCCCCCTTTCTCTTCCCCCCTATTTCATTCCCCTCCCTATTTTTCCCTCTCTCTTTCTCCTTCTCTCTTCCCCATCTCTCTTTTCCCCTTGCTCTTTCACTCTTTTCCCCCTCTCTCTTTCACCCTCCCTCTCCCCCCCCTTGCTTTCCTCCTCTATCTTTCCTCCTCTCTCTTTCTTCATCTCTCTTCCCTCATCTCTCTTGCCCTCTCTCTTTTCCATCCTCATTCTTCCTCTCTGTTTCTCTCCTCTCTTTCCCTCTCTCTTTCCTGCTCTCTACTTCCACCTCTCTCTTCCCCTTCTCTCTTTCCCCCCTCTCTTTCCTCCTACCACTTTCCCTCTCTATTTTCCCCTCTCTCTTTCGCCCTCTCACTTTCCCCCTCTTCCTTTCCCACTCTCCCTTTCCCCTCTCGCTTCCCCCTCTCTTTTCTCCTCTCGCTTTCCCCTCTCTCTTTCCTCCTCTCTCTTTTCTCCTCTCTCTTTCCCCCACTCTCTTTCCCCTCTCTCTTTACCCCCTCCCTTTCCCATCTTTCTTTCCTCCTCTCTCTTTCCCCCTCGTGCTTTCCCCCTCTCTATTTCCCCCTATCTCTTTCCCCCTCTCTCTTCCCCCTCTCTCTTTCCTCCTCTCTCTTTTCTCCTCTCTCTTTCCCCCTCTTTCTTTCCCCTCTCTCTTTCCCCCTCTTCCTTTCCCATCTTTCTTTCCTCCTCTCTCTTTCCCCCTCGTGATTTCCCCCTCTCTATTCCCCCCTCTTTCTTTCCCCCATCTCTCTTCCCCCTCTCTCTTTCCCCCTCTCTTTTCTCCTCCCGCTTCCCCCTCTCTCTTTCCTCCTCTCTCTTTTCGCCTCTTTCGTTCCCCTTCTCTCTTTTCCCCTCTCTCTTTTCCCATCACTCGTTCCCTTTCTTTTTCCCCCTCGTCTTCCTTCATCTTGCTTTCTTCCACTTACTTTCCTCCTCTCTCTTTCTTCATCTCTCTTTCCACCTCTCTCTTCCCGTCTCTCTTTTCCCATCCTCATTCGTCCTCTCTTTCTCCCCTCTCTTTAACTCTCTCTCTTTCCTGCTCTCTACTTCCCCCTCTTTCTTCCATCGTCTCTTTCCCCCCTTTCTTTACCCCTCTCTCTTTCTGCCTCTCTCTTTCCTCCTACCTCTTTCCCATCTCTCATTTCCCCTCCCTCCTTCTTCCTCTCATTTTCCCCTATGTCTTTCCCCCTCTCTCTTTCCTCCTACCACTTTCCCCTTCTCTTCCTCCTCTCCATTTTCCCCTCTCTCCTTCCCACTCTCTCTTTCCTCCTCTCTTTCCCCCTCTCTCTTTCCCCCTCAAACTTTTCCCCTCGCTCTTCCCCCTCTCTCTTCCCCCTCACATTTCTCCTCTCTCTTACCCCCTCTCTTTCATCTTCTCTCTATCCCCCCTCTTTCCCCCTATCGTGTTCCCCCTCTCTCATCGCCTCATCTTTTCTCCTCTCTCTTTTCTCCTCTCTCGTTCCCCCTCTTTCTTTCCCCTGCTCCCTTTCCCGTCTCTCTTTCCTCCTCTCTCTTTTCACCTCTTGCTTTCCCACTCTTTCTTTCCCCTTCTTTCTTTTCGCCACTCACTTCCCCCATTTCTTCCCCCTCTCTATTTCCCTCTCTCTCTTTCCCCCCTCTCTTCCCCATCTCTTCTCCCTCTCTCTTTCCCCCTGTCTCTTCCCCCTTATTTATTCCCCCTCTCTCTTTCCCCCTCTATTTCCCCCTTTCCCCTTCACCCTCTCTATATCCCCCTCTCTCTTTCCTCTTCTCTTTCCCGCTCTCTCTTTCCCCCTCAAACTTTTCCCCTCGCTCTTCCCCTGTCTCTTCCCCCCTTACTTTTCTCCTCTCTCTTACCCCCACCTCTCTTTCATCTTCTCTCTATCCCCCCTTTTCCCCCTCTCTCTTCACCCCATCTTTTCTCCTCTCTCTTTACTTCTCTCTCTTTCCACCTCTTGATTTCCCACTCTTTCTTTCCACCTCTCTCTTTTCCCCACTCACTTCCCCCTATTGCTAGCCCCTCTCTATTTCCCTCTCTCTTTTTCCCCCTCTCTCTTCCCCCATCTCTTCTCTCTCTCTCTCTTTCCCCTTATTTATTCCCCCTCTCTATTTCCCCTTCTCTCTTCCCCCTCTCTCTTTTGTTCTCGCTCTTTCCCTCTCTTTCACCCTCTTCTTTCACCCTCTCTCTTCTCCCCTCTTGCTTTCTTCCTCTACCTTTCCTCCCCTCCCTTTCATCATCTGTCTTTCCTCCTCTCTCTTCCCCTCTCTCTTTTCCCATTCTCATCCTTCCTCTCTCTTTCTCTCCTCTCCTTCCCTCTCTCTCTCTTTCCTCCTCTCTACTTCACCCTCTCTCTTTCTCCATCTATTTCTCTCTCTCTCTTTTCCCCTCTCTCTTTCCCCCTCTCTTTCCTCCTACCTCTTTCCCTCCTCTCTGCCCCCTCTCTCTTTCCCCCTCTCTCTTTCCCCCTCATTCTTTCCCTCTCGTTTTCCCCCTCTTCTTTCACCCTCTCTCATCCCCCTCTTGCTTTCCTCCTCTATCTTTCTTCATCTGTCTTTCCTCCTCTCTCTTCCCCTCTCTCTTTTCCCATCCTCATTCTTCATCTCGCTTTCTCTCCTCTCTTTCCCTCTGTCTCTTTCCTGCTCTCTACTTCCCCCTTTCTCCTCCCCATCTCTTTCCTCCTCTCCCTTCCCCCTCTCTCTTTCCTCCTCTCTCTTTCACTCTCTCGTTTTCCCCCTCTTTCCTCCTCTCTCTTTCCCCCTCTCTCTTCCCTCTTCTCTCTTCCCCCTCACTCTTTCCTCCTCTCTCTTTCCCCCTCTCTCTTTCCCTTCTCTCTCTCCTCCCCTCTCTTTCAGCCTTTCACTTTCTCCCTCTCTCTTCACCAGTCTTGATTTCCTCCTCTGTCTCTCCTCCTCTCTTTCTTCATCCCTCTTTCCCCTCTCTCTTTCCCCTTCGCTCTTCCCCCTCTTGCTTTCCTCCTCTATCTGCCCCCTCTCACTCTTTCCCCCTCTCTCTTTCCCCCACTCTCCTCCCCTCTCTCTTTCCCCCACCCTCTTTCCATCTCTCTCTTTCGCACTCTCTTTCCCCCTCTCTCCTCCTCTCTCTTTCCCCTCTTTCTTTCTCCCTCTCTTTTTCCCCCTCTCTCATTCCTCCTATCTCTATCTCCCACTTTCCCCTTATCTCTTTCCCCCTCTGCCTTCCCCCCTTTTTCTGCTCTCTCTTTTCTCCTCTCTCATTCCCCCTCCCTCTTTCCCCCTCTCCCTTTCCCACCTCTCTTTCCTCCTCTCTCTTTCCCCCTCAGGCTTTCCCACTCTCTCTTTCCCATTCTCACTTCCTCCCTATTTCTTCCCCCTCTCTATTTCTCTCTCCCTTTTTCCCTCTATCTCTCTTCCCCTTCTCTCTTTCCGCCTCTCTTTGTCCCTCCCTGCTGCCCCCTTTTTCTTCTCCCTCTCTATTTCCCCTTCTCTTTTTCCCCCTCTCTCTTCCCCCTCTCTATGTTCCCCTCGCTCTTTCCCTCTTTTCCCCCTCTTCTTTCACCCTCTCTCTTCCCCTCTCTTGCTTTACTCCTCTATCTTTCCTCTTCTCTCTTTCTTCATCTATCCTTTCTCCTCTCTCTTCCCCTCTCTCTTTTCCCATCCTCATTCTTCCTCTTTTTCTCTCCTCTCCTTCCCTCTCCCTCTTTCCTGCTCTCTACTTCCCCCTTTCTTTTCCTACGTCTCTTTCACCCTCTCTCTCTCCTCCTCTCATTTTCCCCCTCTCTCTCCTCCTCTCTCTTTCCCCCTCCTTTTTTCCTGCTCTCTCTCTCCCCTTGTCTTTCTGCTCCACTCTCTTTGCTTCTCTCTCATTCCCTCTCTCTCTTAACCCTCTCTCTTTTCCTCACTTACTTTCATCCATTCTATTTCCTCCTCTCTCTTTCTCCGCTCTTTCCCCCTCTCTCTTCCCCCACTCTATTTTCCCCTCGCTCTTTCCCTCTCTTTTTACCCCTCTTCTTTCACCCTCTCTTTTCCCCCCTCTTGCTTTACTCCTCTATCTTTCCTCCTCTCTCTTTCTTCATCTGTCTTTCCTCCTCTCTCTTCCCCTCTCTCGTTTTCCATCCTCATTCTTCCTTTCTCTTCCTGTCCTCTCTTTCCCTCTCCCTCTTTCCTGCTCTCTACTTCCCCTTCTCTCTTCCCCCATCTCTTTCCCCCTCTCTCTTTTCCCCATTCTCTTTTCCCCTCTCTCTTTCCCTCCCTCACTTTTCCCCTCTCTCTGTCCCCCTCTCTCATTCCTCCTATCTCTATCCCCCCTTTCCCCCATCTCTTCCCCCTCTGTCTTGCCCCTTCTTTTCTCCTCTCTCTTTTCTCCTCTCTCATTCCCCATTCATCTTTCCCCCTCCCTTTCCCATTTCTCTTTCCTCCTCTCTCTTTCCCCCTATCGCTTTCCCACTCTCTCTTTCCCCCTCTCGTTTTCCCCCTCTCATTTCCCTCCTATTTCTTCCCCCTCTCTATTTCGCTCTCTCTCTCTTTCCCCCTCTCTCTCCCCCTTCTCTTTCCCCCCTCTCTTTTCCCCCTCTCTCTCTCCTCCTCTAACTTTCCCCCTCTTTCGCTCCTCCTCTCTCTTCCCCCCATTTATTCCTCCTCTCTATTTTCTCCACTCTCATTCCCCCACTCTCCTTCCCCCTCTCGCTTTCCCACTCTCCTTTTCCCCTTTTCACTTTCCCCCTCACTTCCCCCCATTTCTTCCCCTCTCTGTTTCTCTCTTTTTCTTTCGCCCTCTCTCTTTCCCTCTCTTTTTTCCCTCCTATTTCTTCCCCCTCTCTATTTCCCCCTTTCTTTCCCCCCCCCTCTCTCTTCCCACCTTTGTATTTTCCCCTTGTTCTTTCCCTCTCTTTTCCCCCTCTTCTTTCACCCTCCCTCTTACCCCCTCTTGCTTTCCTCCTCTTTCTTCATCTCTCTTTCCTCCCCTCTCTTCCCCTCTCTCTTTTTCCATCCTCATTCTTCCTCTCTCTTTTTCCATCCTCATTCTTCCTCTCTCTTTCCATCTCTCTTTCCTGCTCTCTTCTTTCCCCTGTCCCTTCCCCATGTCTTTCCTCCTCTCTTTTTCCCTTCTCTCTCTTTCCCCCTCTCTCTTTTCTCCTACGACTTTCCCCCATTTCTTTCCACCTCTCCCTTTTCCCCTCTCTCCTTCTCCATCTCTCTTTTCCGCTCTTTCTTTTCCCCTCTCTCTGTCCCCTCTCTTTTCCCCTTTCTCTTTCCTCCTCTCTCTTTCCACCTGTCGCTTTCCCCCTCTCGCTTTCCCCCTCTCTCTTTCCCCCTCTCCCTTTCCCATCTCTTTGTTTTCCCCTCTCTCTTTTCCTCTCTCTCTTTCCCCCTCTCTTTTCCCCTCTCTCTTTCCCCCTCTCTCTTCCCCCATTGATTCCTCCTCTCTATTTCCCCCTCTCTCTTTTCACTCTCTCCTCCCCCTCTCTATTTTTCCCCTCTCTTTTTTCCGCTCTCTCTTTCCCCCTCTCTCTTTCCCCCTCTCTCACCCCCCTCAGTTTTCTCCTCTCTCTGTCCCCCTCTCTCTTTCCTCCTGTCTCTTTCCCGCCCTTTCCCCTTATCTCTTTCCTCCTCTGTCTTTCCCCCTCTCTCTTTCCCCCTTTCTCTTCCCCCACCCTCTTTCCCCTCTCTCTTTCCTTCTCTTTTCCCCCCTATTTCTTCCTCCTCTCTATTTCCTCCTCTCTTTTTTCCCCTCTCTCTTCCCCCTCTGTCTTTCCCCCTCTCTCTTTCCCCCTTTCTCTTCCCCCACCCTCTTTCCCCTCTCTCTTTCCTTCTCTTTTCCCCCTATTTCTTCCTCCTCTCTATTTCCTCCTCTCTTTTTCCCCCTCTCTCTTCCCCCTCTGTATTTTCCCATCACTCCTTCCCTCTCTATTTCCCCTCTTCTTTCACCCTCTCTCTTCCCCCTCTTGCTTCACTCCTCCATCTTTCCTCTTCTCTTTCTTCACTTGCCTTTCCTCCTCTCTCTTCCCATCTCTCTTTCCCCATCCTCATTCATCCTCTCTCTTTCTCTCCTTTCTTTCCCTCTCCCTCTTTCCTGCTCTCTATTTCCCCCCCGTATCTTTTCCCCACTCTCTTTTCCCCTCTCTCTATCCTTCTCTCACTTTCCCCCCTCTCTCTCTCCTCCTATCTTTGCCCCTCCCTTTTTCCTGCTCTCTCCCCTTGTCTTTCTGCTCCTCTCTCTTTTCTCCTCTCTCTTTCCCTCTCTCTCTTACTTTCACCCATTCAATTTCCTCTCATTTTCTCCTCTCTTTCCCCATCTCTCTTCCCCCCTCTCTATTTTCCCCTCCCTCTTTCCGTCTCTTTTCCCCCCTCTTCTTTCACCCTCTCTCTTCCCCCTCTTGCTTTACCCCTCTGTCTTTCCTCCTCTCTCTTCCCCTCTGTTTTCCCATCCTCATTCTTCCTCTCTTTCTCTCCTCTTTCCCGCTGTCTCTTTCCTGCTTTCTACTTTCCCCTCTCTCTTGCCACATCTCTTTCTCCCTCTCTCTTCGCCCCTCTCTCTTTCCCCCTTTCTATTTTCTCCTACCTCTTTCCCTCCTCTCCTCCCCCTCTCTCTTTTCCCCTCTCTATTTCCCCCTCTCTATTTTCTCCTCCCTCTTTCACTCCTCTCTTCCCCCTCTCTTTTTCCCCTCTCACTTTCCTCCTCTCTCTTCCCCCTATTTCTTCCCCCTCTCTATTTCCCCTTCTCTCTTCCCTTCTCTTTCCCCTTGCTCTTTCCCTATCTTTACCCCCTCTTCTTTCACTCACCCTTTTTCCTGCTCCCTCTCTCCCCTAGTCTCTTTATCCCCTCTCTCAACCCCCTCTCTCTTTATCCTCTATTTTTCACCCTCTCTCTCTCCCTCTCTCTCTCTCTTCCCCTATCTCTTTCCCCCTATCTCTTTTCCCCACTCTCTTCCCCCCCCCTCTCTCTCCTCCTCTCTCTTCCGCCCTCCCTTTTTTCTGCTCCTCTCTCTTTTCTCTTCTCTCTTTCCCCCTCTCTCTTTCCCCCTCTCCCTTTCCCATCTCTTTGTTTTGCCCTCTCTCTTTTGCTTTCTCTCTTTCCCCCCTCTCTTTTCCCCTCTCTCTTCCCCCATTTATTCCTCCTCTCTATTTCCCCCTCTCTCTTTCCACTCTCTCCTCCCCCTCTCTATTTTTCCCCTCTCTCTTTTCCTCTCTCTCTTTCCCCCTTTCTCTTTCCCCCTCTCTCATCCCCCTCAGTTTCTCCTCTCTCTGTCCCCCTCTCTCTTTCCTCCTGTCTCTATCCCGCACTTTCCCCCTATCTCTTTCCTCCTCTGTCTTTCCCCCTCTTTTCTCCTCTCTCTTTTCTCCTCTCTCCTTTCCCATCTCTCTTTCCTCCTCTCACTTTCCCCCTCTCTTTTTCCCCCTCTCGCTTTCCCACTCTCTCTTTCCCCCTTTCGCTTTCCCCCTCTCACTTCCCCCATTTCTTCTCCTTCTCTATTTCTCTCTCTCTCTTTCCCCCTCTCTCTTCCTCCTCCCACTTTCACCTCTCTCTTTCCCTCTCTTTCCCCCCTATTTCTTCCTCCTCTCTATTTCCCCCTCTCTTTTTCCCCTCTCTCTTCCCCCTCTGTATTTTCCCCTCACTCCTTTCCTCTCTATTTCCCCTCTTCTTTCACCCTCTCTCTTCCCCCTCTTGCTTCACTCCTCCATCTTTCCTCTTCTCTTTCTTCATTTGTCTTTCCTCCTCTCTCTTCCCATCTCTCTTTTCCCATCCTCATTCATCCTCTCTCTTTCTCTCCTCTCTTTCCCTCTCCCTCTTTCCTGCTCTCTACTCCCCCCTCTTTCCCCATCTCCTTCCCCCTCTCTCTTTTCCCCACTCTCTTTTCCCCTCTCTCTATCCTCCTCTCACTTTCCCCCATCTCTCTCCTCCTCTCTTTCCCCCTCCCTTTTTCCTGCCAGCTCCCCTTGTCTTTCTGCTCCTCTCTCTTTTCTCCTCTCTCTTTCCCTCTCTCTCTTACTTTCACCCATTCAATTTCCTCCCATTTTCTCCTCTCTTTCCCCGTCTCTCTCCCCCCTCTCTATTTTCCCCTCACTCTTTCCGTCTCTTTCCCCCCTCTTCTTTCTCCCTCTCTCTCTTCTCCCCTCTCTCTTTCCCCTTTCTATTTTCTCCTACCTCTTTCTCTCCTCTCCTCCTCCTCTCTTTTTCCCCTCTCACTTTCCCCCTCTCTCTTCCCCCCTCTTTTCACCTTGCTCTTTCCCTCTCTTTACCCCCTCTTTCACTCACCCTTTTTCCTGCTCCCTCTCTCCCCCAGTCTCTTTTTCCCCTCTCTCAACCCCCTCTCTCTTTATCCTCTATTTTTCACCCTCTCTCTTTCCATCTCTCTCTTCCCCCATCTCTTTCCCCCATCTCTTTTCCCCACTCTCTTCCCCCCTCTCTCTCTCCTCCTCTCTCTTCCGCCCTCCCTTTTTTCTGCTCCTCTCTCTTTCCTCTTCTCTCTTTCCCTCTCTCTCTTAACACTCTCTCTTTTCCCATTCTATTTCCTCCTCTCTCTTCCCCCTCTCTCTTCCCCTCTCTCTTTCCCTGCCTTGCTTTCATCCTTTCTTTATCCTCATCTCTCTTTCCTCCTCTCTCTTCCCCTCTTTCTTTCCTTCTTTCCCTTTCCTGCTCTCCATTTCTAACATTCTTTTTCCCCTCTCTCTCCCCCTCTCTCTTTTCACCTCTCTTTCCTTCTCTCATTTTCCTTCTCTCTCTCACCCCCCTTTCTTTTTCTCCTCCTCTCTATTTCCACTCTCTCTTTCCTCATCTCTCTTTCCTCCTCTCCCTTCCTCCCTCTCTTTTACCACCTCTCCCTTTCCCCCTCTCTTTCTATCCCCGTCTCTTTCTCCTCCTCTCTCTTTCCTCATAATTCTTTCCCCCTCTCTCTTTCCCTGGCTCTCTTTCCTCCTCTCTCCTTCCCACTCTCTCTTTCCCCTTTCTCTTCCCCCTTTCTCTTTCCCTCTCTTTCTTTCTCTCTCTCTCTTACCTTCTTTCTTTTTCCCCTCTCTCTTCTCGCACTCAATTTCTCCTCTATCTTTCACCCCTCTCTTTCCCACTTCCCTTTCCTGTTCTCTATTTCCCACTTTCTCATTCCCCTCTCTCTCTCCACTTTCTGTTTCCTCTTCTCTCTTCCCCCTCTCTCTTTTCACCTCTCTCTTTCCACCTCTTCCTTTCCTTCTCTCTCCTCCCCTTCTCTTTCTCCTCCTCTCTCTTTCACCCTATCACTTTCCACCTCTATCTTTCCTCCTCTCCCTTTCTCCCAGTCTTTTCCCCCTCTCTCTTTCCACCTCTCCATTTCTCCCTCACTTTTTCCTTGTCTCTCTCCTCCCTTCTCTTTATCCTCCTCTCTCTTTCCTCTCTCTCTTTCCTCCTCCCTCCTTCCCCCTCTCTCTTCCCCCACTCTTTTCCCCCTCCCTCTTTCCCCCTCTCTCTTTCCTCCTCTCGCTTTCTTCAACTCTATTTTCCCTCTTTTCTCCGCTCTCTTTTCCCCTCTCTCTGTCACCCTCTCTCTTCCCCCCCCCCCCTCTTTCTGCTCTCTCTCTCCCCTTATCTTTCTGCCCTTCTCTCTTTCCCTCTCTCTCATAGAAACCCTACAGTGTAGAAGGAGGCCATTCGGCCCATCGAGTCTGCACCGACCACAATCCCACCCAGGCCCTACCCCCACATATTTACCCACTAATCCCTCTAACCTATGCATCTCAGGACTCTAAGGGGCAATTTTTTTTTAACCTGGCCAATCAACCTAACCCGCACATCTTTGGACTGTGGGAGGAAACCGGAGCACCCGGAGGAAACCCACGCAGACACAAGGAGAATGTGCAAACTCCACACAGACAGTGACCCGAGCCAGGAATCGAACCCGGGACCCTGGAGCTGTGAAGCAGCAGTGCTAACCACTGTGCTACCGTGCCGCCTCTCTTACCCTTCTCTCTTTTCCCCTCTCACTTTCACCCATTCTATTTCCTCCTCTCTCTTTCCCCTCTCCTTTCCACTCTATCTTTCCCCCTCTCTCTTTCCAACTCTCCTTTCCCCCCTCTTTCTCCTTCTCTCTATATCCACTTCTCTTTCTCCTTCTCTCTCTTTCCTCCTGTGTTGTTCCCACTCTCTCTTTCCCCAGCTCTCTTTCCTGATCTCTCTTTCCCCTCTCACTTTCCCCCTCTCTTTCCCCTCCCTCTTTCGCCCCCCTCTCTCTGTCTCCTCCTCTCTCTTTCCCCACCCTTTTTTCTGCTCTCTCTCCCCCCTTGTCTTTCTGCTGCTCTCTTTTCTCCTCTCTCTTTCCCTCTCTCTCTTACCCTTCTCTCTTTTCCTCTCTTACTTTCACCCATTTTATTTCCTCCTCTATCTTTCCCCTCTCTTTCCCACTCTCTTTTTCCCCCTCTGTCTTTCCAACTCTCCTTTTCCCCCTCTCTTTTTCCTTCTCTCTATATAGCATTGGAGAGAGATAGGATCAGTCAAGCTAGCAAAGTGTTTATTTGGAGTAAGGGCAATTATGAGGCTATTAGGCAGGAAATTAGAGGCTTAAATTGGAAGGAGGTTTTCTCAGGGAAATGTACAAAAGAAATGTGGCAAATTTTCATGGAAAATTTGTCTGGAGCTCTGCACAGCAACGTTCCAATGCGACAGGGGAGTTATGGTAGGTCACAGGAACCATGGTGCACGAAAGCTGTAACGAATTTAGTCAAGAAGGAAAGAAAAGCCTACAAAAGGTTCAGGGAGCTAGGTAATGTTAGAAATCTAGAAGTGTATGCGACTAGTAGGAAGGAACTTAAGAAGGAAATTAGAAGAGTAGGAAGGGGTCATGAGAAGGCCTTGACAGACAGGATAAAGGAAAATCCCAAGGCATTCTACAAGTATGTTAAGAGCAAGAAGATAAGATGTGAAGGAGTAGGACCTATCCAATGTGACGGTGGGAAAGTCTGTATAGAACTGGTAGAAATAGCAGAGGTACTCAATGAATACTTTAGTTCAGTATTCACAGTGGAAAAGGATCTTGGTAGTTGCAGTGCAGACTTGCAGTGGACTGAGAAGATTGAGCATGTGGACATTAGGAAAGGGGATATGTTGGAGCTTTTGAAAAGCATCAAGTTAGATAAATCACCGGGACTGGATAGGATATACCCCAGGTTACTGTGGGAGGCGAGGGAAGAGATTGCTGAGCCTCTGGTGATGATCTTTGCGTCGTCAATGGAGACGGGAGAGGTTCCGGAGGATTGGAGGATTGCGGATGTGGTTCCATTATTCAAGAAAGGGAGAAGAGATAGCCCAGGAAATTATAGACCAGTGAGTCTAACCTCAGTGGTTGGGAAGTTGACGGAGAAGATCCTGAGAGGCAGGATTTATGAACATCTGGAGAGGAATAGTATGATCAGAAATAGCCAGCATGGCTTTGTCCAAAGCAGATCATGCCTTACGAGCCTAATTGAATTTTTTGAAGATGTAACTAGACACATAGACGAGGGAAGAGCGGTAGATGTAGTTTATATGGATTTCAGCAAGGCGTTTGATAAGGTGCCCCATGCAAGGCTTGTTGAGAAAGTGAAGGGACATGGGATACAAGGGGACATTGCTTTGTGGATTCAGAACTGGCTTGCCTACAGAAGGCAAAGAGTGGTTGTAGATGGGTCTTTTTCAGCATGGAGGTCGGTCACCAATGGAGTGCCCCAGGGATCTGTTCTGGGACCCTTGCTCTTTGTGATTTTTATAAATGACCTGGATGAGGAAGTGGAAGGATGGGTTGGCAAGTTCGCTGATGACACAAAGGTTGGTGGGGTTGTGGATAGTGTAGAGGGATGTCAGCAGTTGCAACGAGACATAGATAAGATGCAAGACTGGGCAGAGAAATGGCAGATGGACTTCAACCCAGATAAGTGTGTGGTGGTTCATTTTGGCAGGTCAAATAGGATGAAAGAATATAATATTAAGGGTAAGACGCTTGGCAGTGTGGAAGATCAGAAGGATCTTGGGGTCCGGGTTCATAGGACGCTCAAAGTAGCGTCGCAGGTAGAGGCTGTGGTTAAGAAGGTGCATGGAATACTGGCCTTCATCAATAGAGGAATTGAGTTTAGAAATCGGGAGATAATGCTGCAGCTGTATAGGACCCTGGTCAGACCCCACCTGGAGTTCTGTGCCCAGTTCTGGTCGCTTCATTACAGAAAGGATGTGGAAGCCATAGAAAGGGTGCAGAGGAGATTTACAAGGATGTTGCCTGGATTAGGTGGCATGCCTTATGAGGATAGGTTGAGAGAGCCAGGTCTTTTCTCCTTGGAGAGGCAAAGAATGAGAGGTGACCTGATAGAGGTGTATAAGATGTTGAGAGGTATTGATAGAGTGGATTCTCAGAGGCTTTTACCCAGGGCTGAAATGGCTGCCATAAGACGTCGCAGGTTTAGGGTGCTGGGGAGTAGGTACAGAGGGGTAAGTTTTTCACTCAGAGGGTGGTGGGTGCGTGGAATCGGCTGCTGGTAGTGGTGGTGGAGGCACAGTTGATAGGGTCTTTTAAGAGACTTTTGGATAAGTTCATGGAAGTTAGTAAGATAGAGGATTACAGGTAAGCCTAGTAGGTAGGGACAAGTTCGGCGCAACTTGTGGGCCGAATGGCCTGTTTGTGCTGTAGCTTTTCTATGTTCTATGTTCTATCCCCGTCTCTATCTCCTCTTCTCTCTTTCCTCCTAACTCTTTCCCCCTCTCTCTTTCCCTGGCTCTCTTTCCTCTTCTCACCTTCCCACTCTCTTTTTCCCCTCTCTCTTCCCCCTCTCTCTTTCCCTCTCTTTCTTTCCCCCTCTCTCTTTCCTTTTCTCTTTTTCCCCTCTCTCTTCCCCCACTCTCTTTCTCCTCTATCTTTCCCCCTCTCACTTTCCCCCTCTCTTTCCGCTCCTTCCTTCCCCCCTCTCTCTCCGCCTATCTCTCTCCTCCTCTCTCTTTCCCCCTCCCTTTTTATGCTCTCTCTCCCATTGTCTTTCTGCTCCTCTCCCTTTTCTCCTCTCTCTCTTTCCCTCTCTAACTTACCCCTCTCTCTTTTCCCCTCTTACTTTCAACCACTCTAATTCCTCCTCTCTCTTTCCCCCCTCTCTCTCTCCCCCCCCCCCCCCCCACTCTCTTTCCAACTCTCTCTTTCCCCCTCCCTTTCTCCTTCTCTCTATATCCCCTTCTCTTTCTTCTTCTCTCTCTTTCCTCCTATCTCATTCCCCCTCTCTCTTTCCCCGGCTCTCTTTCCTCCTCTCTTTTTCCCAAACTCTCTTTCCCCTCTCTCTTTCCCACTCTCTTTCTCCTTTCTCTTTCACCCTCTTTCTTTCACCCTCACTCATTCACCCTCTCTCTTCCCCCGCCTTGTTTTCATCCTCACTTTTTCTTCATCTCTCTTTCCTCCTCTCTCCCCCTCTCTCTGTTCCTATTCTGACTCTTCCTCTCTCTTCTCCCTCTCTTTCCCTCTTTCACTGCTCTCTGTTTCCCACTTTCTCTTTCCACTCTCTCTGCCCCCTTTCTCTTTCCTGCTCTCTCTTTCCCCTCTTTCTTTCCACCTCTCCCTTTCCTTCTCTTTTTCCTTCTCTCTCTCCCCTTCTCTTTCTCCTCCTCTCTCTTTCCCCTCTCTCTTTCATCCTCTCCCTTCCTTCCTCTCTTTTTCCCCCTCTCTCTTTCCACCTCTCCCTTTCCCCCTCACTTTTTCCTTTTCTCTCTCCTCCCTTCTCTTTATCCTCCTCTCTCTTTCCTCTCTCTCTCCTCCTCTCTCTTTCCCCCTCTCTCTTCCCCCTCTCTCTTCGACCTCTCTCTTTCCTCCTCTCGCTTTATTCAACTCTATTTTCCCTCTCTTCCACCCTCTCACTTCCCCTTTCTCTTTCCCGCTCTCTCTTTCCCCTCTTTCTTCCTCCCCCCTCCCTCCTCCTCTCACTTTCCCCCTCTCTCTTTCCTCTTCTCTCTTTCTCCCTCTCCCTTTCCCTTCCCTCTTTCCCCCTGTCTGTCTCCTCTTCTCTCTTTCCCCCTCCCTTTTTTCTCCTCTCTCTCACCGTCCCTTTCCTGTGCCTTTTCCCTCCCCTCTCTTTCATCCTCTCACATTCCCCCTTTCTCTTTTCCCCTCTCTCTTTCCCCCTCTCCCTCTCCCATCTCTCTTTCATCCTTTCCCTTTCCCCTTCTCTTTCCTCCACCAACTTTCCCCCCTCTCATTTTCCCTCTGTCTTTCCCCCTCTTTCTTTCCTTCTACCACTTTCGCCCTCCCTTTCCCCCTGTACATTTTTGCCTGTCTCCTTCCCCCTCTCTCTTTTCCCCTCTCTACTTCCACCTCTCTCTTCCCCCTCTCTCTTCTCTTCTCTCTTTCCCTCTCTCTATTTCCTCCTCTCTCTATCCCCCCTCTCTTTCCCCCATTTTTTCCCCTTCTCTCTTCTGCCCCTCTTTTCTCCTCTCTCTTTTCTCCTCTCCCTTTCCCCTTCTCTCTTTCCCCCTCTCCCTTGCCCATCTCTCTTCCCCCTCCCTCTTTCCCCCTCTCTCTTCCCCTATTTTCCCCCTCACTCTTTTGCCCTCTCTCTTCCCCCCTCTGTCTTGTCCCCTCACTCTTTCCCTCTCTTTTCCCCATCTTCTTAAATCCTCTCTCTTCCCCTCTCTTGCTTTCCTCCTCTATCTTTCCTCCTCTCTCTTTCTTCATCTGTCTTTCCTCCTGTTTCTTGCCCTCTCTCTTTTCCCATCCCCATTCTTAATCTCTATGTCTCTCCTCTCTTCCCATCTCTCTCTTTCCTCCTCTCTACATCCCCCCTTCCCCCATCTTTTTCCCCTCTCCCTTTTCCCCACTCTCTTTTCCCCTCTCTCTTTCCCCTCTCTTTTCCCCTTTCTCTTCCCCCTCTCTCTTTCCTCCTACCTTCCCCCCTTTCTTTCCACCTCTCCATTTTCCCCTCTCTCCTTTCCCCTCTCTCTTTTCCCTTCTCTCTTTCCTCGTCTCTCTTCCCCCGCTCTTTTCTCCTCTCCCTTTCCCCCTCTCTCTTTCCTCCTCTCTCTATCTCCTCTCTTTTCTCCTCTCTCTTACCCCCTCCCTCTTTCCCCATCTCACTTTCCCATCTCTCTTTCCTCCTCTCTCTTTCCCCCTCTTGCTTTCCCATTCTCTCTTTCTCCATCTCACTTTCCCACTCTCACTTCCCCCATTTCTTCCCCTCTCTATTGCTCTCTCTCTCTCTCTTGCCCCCTTTCTCTACCCCTCTCTCTTTCCCCCCTCTCTTTCCCCATCTCTCTTCCCCCCTATATCTTCCCCCTCTCTATTTTCACCTTCTGTCTTTCCAACTCTTTCTTCCCCCTCTCTCTTTTCTCCTCGCTCTTTCCCTCGCTTTTCCCCCTCTTCTTTCACCCTCTCTTCCCCTATCTTGCTTTCCTCCTCTATGTTTCGTCCTCTCTCTTTCTTCATCTGTCTTTCATAAGAACATAAGAACATAAGAAATAGGAGCAGGAGTAGGCCATCTGGCCCTTCGAGCCTGCCCCACCATTCAACAAGATCATGGCTGATCTGAAGCGAATCAGTTCCACTTACCCGCCTGCTCCCCATATCCCCTAATTCCCTTATCGATCAGAAAACTATCTACCCGTGATTTAAACATATTCAACGAGGAAGCCTCCACCACTTCAATGGGCAGAGAATTCCAGAGATTCACTACCCTCTGAGAGAAGACGTTCCCCCTCAACTCTGTTCTGAACCAGCCCCCCTTATTTTGAGGCAGTGCCCTCTAGTTCTGGTTTCCCTTCTAAGTCCCTTCTCTATTCCCCTTTCTATTTTCCCATCTTTATTCTTCCTCTCTTTCTCACCTCTTTTTCCCCCTCTCTCTTCCCCATCTCTTTCCCCATCTCCCTTTCCCTCTCTCTTTCCCTTCCTTTTCCCTTTTCCTTTCTTTCCCCCTCGCTCTTCCCCCTCTCTTTTCTCCTCTCTCTTCTATCTCTCTCTATGCTCCTCTCACTTTTCTCCTCTATCTTTCCCCCTCTCTCTTTCCCCCTCTCGCTTTCCCACTCCCTTTCCTTCTCTCTCTTCACCCCTCTCTTGTCTCCTCTCTCTTCCACCTCTCTCTTTCCTCCTCTCTCTTTTCTCCTCTCTCTTTCCCCCTCTCCCTTTCCCCCTCTATCTTTCCCCCTCTCCCAATGCCGTCTCTCTTTCCTCCACTCTCTTTCCCCCTCTTGCTTTCCCCCTCTCTCATTTCCCCTCTCTCCTTCCCCCTCTCTCTTTCCCCTCTCACTTTTACCCTCTCTCTTTCCCCCTCTCAGTTTCCCACTCTTTCTTTCCCCCTCGCTCTTCCCCCCTCTCTTTTCTCCTCTCTCTTCTACCTGTCTCTATGCTCCTCTCTTTTCTCCTCTCTTTTCCCCTCTCTCTTTCCCCCTCTATCTTTCCCCCTCTCGCTTTCCCATTACTCCTTTCTCCCTCACTCTTCCCCCCTTCTCTCCTCTCTCTTCTACCTCTGTCTTTCCTCCTCTCGCTTTTCTCCTCTCTCTTTCCCCCTCTCCCTTTCCCCCTCTATCTTTCCTCCTCTCCCAATGCCATCTCTCTTTCCTCCACTCTCTTTCCCCCTCTTGCTTTCCCACTCTCTCTTTCCCCCCCGCTCTTTCGCCCTCTATCTTTACCCCTCTCTCTTTCCACCTCTCCCATTCCCCTCTCTCTATCCCCCTCTCTTTTCTCCTCTCTCTTCCCCTCTCTTTCCCCATCCTCATTCCTTCTCTCTCTTTCTCAACTTTCTTTCCCTTTCTCTCTTTCCTGCTCTCTACTTCCCATTCTCTCTTCCCCCATTTCTGTCCCCCCTCCCATTTCCCATCTCTCTTTTCTCCTCTCTCTTTCCTCCTACCTCTTCCCCCTCTCTCCTTCCCCCTCTCACTGTCCCCTCTGTCTTTCCCCCTCTCTCTTTCTTCCTATCACTTTCCCCCCTCTCTTTCCCCCTCTCCATTTTCCTCTCTCTCCTTCCACCTCTCTCTTTCCCCCTCTCTCTTTCCCCCTCTCTTTCCCCCTCTCCCTTTCTCCCTCTCTCTTTTCCCCTCTCTTTCCCCCTCTGTCTTTCCCTCCTCACTTTTCTCCTTTCTCTGTCCCACTCTCTCTTTCCTCCTCTCTGTATCCTCCCCTCTTTCCCTCTATCTCATTCCCACTCTCTCTTCCCCCCACTTTTTTCTCCTCTCTCTTTTCTCCTCGCTCATTCCCCCTCTCTCTTTCCCCCTCTCCCTTTCCCGTTTCTCTTTCATCCTCTCTCTTTCCCCCTCTCTCTTCCTCCTGCCTCTTCCACCCCCCTCATTTCCCCTCTCCCCTTCCCCCTTTCTCTTTCCCCCTCTCTCTTCCCCCCTCTATCTTTCCCCCTCTCGCTTTCCCACTCTCCCTTCCCCCTCTCTCTTCCCCCCCCCCTCTCTTTTCTCCTCTCTCTCTTCCACCTATCTCTTTCCTCCTCTCTCTTTCCCCTCTCTCTTTCCCCCTCTCCCATTCCCATCTCTCCTTCCTCCTCTCTCTTCCCCCTCCTGCTTTCCCACTCTCTCTTTCCCCCTCTTTCTTTTCCCCTCTCTCTTTCCCCCTCTCTCTTTCCCGCTCACTTTTCTCCTATCTCTGTCCCCCTCTCTCCTTCCTCCTCTCTGTATCCCCTCTCTTTCCCCTTATCTCATTCCCTGTCTCTCTTCCCCCCTCTTTTCTCCTCTAACTTTTCTCCTCGCTCGTTCCCCCTCTCTCTTTCCCCCTCTCCCTTTCCCGTCTCTCTTCCATCCGGTCTCTTTCCCTCTCGCTCTTTCCTCCTGCCCCTTTCCCCCTCTCCTTCCCCCTCTCTCTTTCCCCCTCTCTCTTTCCCCCTCTCTCTTTCCCCCTCTCCCTTTCCCATCTCTCTTATCGCCTCTCTCTTTCACCCTCTCTCTTTTCCCCACTCTCTTTCCCCCTCTCTCTTTCCTCCAACCTTTTTCCCTCCTCTCTTCCCTCTCTCTCTCCCCCCTATTTCTTCCCCCTCTCTATTTCCCCCTCTCTCTTTTACTCTCGCTCTTTCTCTCTGTTTTCCCCCTCTTCTTTCACCCTCTCTCTTCCCCCCTCTTGCTTTCTTCCTCTATCTTTCCTCCTCTCTCATTCTTCACGGTCTTTCCTCCTTTCTCTTTCCCTCTCGCTTTTCCCATCCTCATTTTTACTCTCTCTTTCTCTCCTCTCTTTCCCTCCCTCTCTTTCCTGCTCTCTACTTCCCCCTCTCTCCTCCCTCATCTTTTTTCCCCTCTCTCTTTTTCCCACTCTGTTTTCCCCTCTCGCTTTCCATCTCTCCCTTTCCCCCTCTCTTTTTTCTTCTCTCTACACCACCTTCTCTTTTTCCTCCTCTCTATTACCTCCTATCTCTTCCCCCCCTCTCTCTTTTGCCGGCTCTCTTTCCTCCTCTCTCTTCCCCACTCTCTCTTTCCCCTCTCTGTTCCACCTCTCACTTTCACCCTCACACTCTCTCTGCCCCCGCCTTGCTTGCCTCCTCCCTTTTACTTCATCTCTCATTCCTGCTCTCGCTTCCCCTCTCTCTTTTCCCATTCGCAATCTTCCTCTCTCTTTCCCCCCATCTTTCCCTCTTTCCCTTTCCTGCTCTCTATTTCCCACTTTCTCTTTCCCCTCTCTCTCCCCCTCTCTCTTTCCCCCTCGCTCTTTTCGCCTCTCTCTTTCCAGCTTTCCCTTTCCTTCTCTCGTTTTGCTTCTCTCTCTCCCCCTTCTCTTTCTCGTGCTCCCTCTTCCCCCTCTCTCCTCCTCTCTCTTTCCTCCTCTCCCTTTCTCCCTCTCTTTTTTCCCCTCTCACTTTCCACCTCTCCCTTTCCCCCTCACTTTTTCTTTATCTCTCTCCCCTCTTCTCTTTCTCCTCCTTTCTCTTTCCCCCTCTCTCTTCCCCCACTCCTCTGCAACCTCTCTCTTTCCCCCTCCTCTTTCCCCCTCTCTCGTTCCTCCTCTCTCTTTCTTCAACTCTATTTTCCCTCTCTCTTCCACCCTCTTGCTTCCCTTCTGTTTTTCCCCCTCTCGCTCTCCTCCTCTCATTTTCCCCCTCTCTCTCTCCTCCTCTCTTTTTCCCCCTCCCTTTTTCATGCTCTTTTTCTCCCCTGGTATTTCTGCTCCTCTCTATTTTCCCCTCTCTCTTCCCCCTCTCTACTTTCCCTTCTCTCTTTCATTCTCTTTTCCCCAACTCTCTTTCACTCTCTCTCTCTTCCCCCTCTCTTGCTTTCCTCTTGTATCTTTCCTCCTCTCTATTTCTTCATCTCTGTTTCCTCCTCTCTCTTCCCCTTTTTTTTCCCATCCTCATTCTTCCTCTCTCTTCCCCCCTCTTTCCCTCTCTCTCTTTCCTGCTCTCTACTTCCCCCTGGCTCCTCCTCTCACTTTCCCCCCCTCTCTCTCTCCTCCTCTCCCTTCCTCCCTCTCTTTTTTCCCCTCCCTTTCCACCTCTCCCTTTCCCCGTCACTTTCTCCTTGTCTCTCTTCCCCCTTCTCTTTCTCCTCCTCACTCTTTCCTCTCTCTCTTTCCTCTCTCTCTTTCACCCTCTCTCTTCAACCTCTCTCTTTCCCTGTCCGTCTTTCCCCCTCTCTGTTTCCTCATCCAGCTTTCTTCAACTCTATTTTCTCTCTCTCTTCCACCCTCTCCCTTTGCCTCTCTCTTTCCCCCTCTCTCTTTCCCCTCTCTCATTCCCCCTCTCTGTCTCCTGCTCTCTCTTTCCCCCTCCCTTTTTCCTGCTCTCTCTCCCTCTCTTTGTCTTTCTGCTGCTCTCTCTTCCCCCTCTCTTGCTTTCTTCCTGTATCTTTCCTCCTCTCTCTTTCTTTATCTCTCTTTCCTCCTCTCTCTTCCCCTCTTCCTTTTCCCATTCTCATTCTTCCTCTCTCTTCCCCCTCTCTTTCCTCCTTTCTCTTTTCCCCGGTCTCTTTCCCCCTCTTGCTTTCCTCCTCCTTCTTCCTTCCTCTCTTTCCCCCTCCCTCCTTTCCCCTCTCCATTTCCCCCTCTTCCTTTCCCCCTCTCCTTTTCTTCCTCTCTATTTTCTCCTCTCTCTTCCCCCGCTCACTTTCCACTTCTCTCTTTCCCCCTCCCTGTCCCGTGCCTCTTCCCTCCCTCTCTTTCACCCTCTCACTTTCCCCCTTTTTCTTTCCCCTCTCGCTTTTCCCCTCTCTTTCCCAATCTCTCGTTCCCCTTTTCTTTCCCCCTCTCCCTTCCCCGATCTCTTTCCCCCTCTCTCTTTCCCTCTCTCTTTCCCCCCTCTCTTTCCCTTTCTCCCTTTTCTATCTCTATTTCCTCCTCTCTTGTTTCCCCTCTCGCTTTCCCCCTCTCTCTTTCCCCCATCTCTTGCCCCACTCTTCAACCTCTCTCTTTCCCCCTCTCTCTTTCCCCTTTTTATTTCCCCTCTCCCTTTCCCCTCTCTCTTTCCCCTCTGACTTTCCCCCTTTCTCTCTCCTCCTCTCACTTTCCCTCTCTCTCTCCTCCTCCTCCCTCTTTCCCCCTCCCTTTTTCCTGCTCTCTCTCTCCCCTTGTCTTTCTGCTCCTCTCTATTTTCACCTCTCTCTTCCCCTTCTCTATTTTCTCCTGTCTCTTTCCCTCTCTTTATCCCCCTCTCTCTTTCACCCCCTCTCTTCCTTCCCTCTTGCTTTCCTCAGGATCTTTCCCCCTCTCTCTTTCTTCATCTCTCTTTCCTCCTCTCTCTTCCCCTCTTTCTTTTCCCATCCTCATTCTTCCTCTCTCTTCCCCCTCTCTTTCCCTCCCTCCCTTTCCTGATCTCTACTTCCCCCTCTCTCTTTCCCTCCCTCCCTTTCTTGATCTCTACTTCCCCCTCTCTCTTTCCTCCTCCCCCTTTCCTCCCTCTCTTTCCCCTCTCTCTTTTCCCCACTCTGTTTCCCCCTCTCTTCTCCTCCTCTCTAATTTCTCCTCTCTCTTTCCCCCTCTCTTTCCACTTATCTCATTCCCCCTCTTTTCCCCATCTCTCTTTTCATCTCGCTCTTCCCCCTCTCTTTCCTCCTTTCTCTGTCCCCCTCTCCCTTTCCCATTTCTCTTTCCCCCTCTTGCTTTCCCCCTCTCCATTTTCTCCTCCCTCGTTCCTCCTCTATCTTTCCTCCTCTCTCTTTGTCCATTCTCTATTCCCCTCTCTCTTTCCCTCCTCTATTTCTCCCTTTCTCTTTCCCCAAGTCTCCTTTTCCCTCTCTCTATGCTCCTCTCTCTTTCCCCCTCTCTTTTTCCTCTCTCTCTCTTAAACCCTTCTCACTTTCCCCTCTCTTCCCCATCTCTCTCTTTCCTCTCTCTCTCTACCCCTCTCTCTCTCTCTGTCCCCTCTCTCTTTCTCCCTCTCTCTTTCCGCCTCTTTCTTTCCCCTTCCAGCTTCCCCCTCTCTCTCCCCCTCTCTCTCTTCCCCCTCCAACCTTCCCCCTCTCATTTTCCTCCATTCTCTTTCCCCCTCTCTCATTCCCCCTCTCCCTTTCCTCTTCTCTCTTTCTGCCTTTCTCTGGTCCCCCTCTCTCTATTCCCCCTCTCTCTATTCCCCCTCTCACTTTCCTGCCCTCTCTCTCACCCCTTCTCTTTTTCCTCCTACTCTTTCTCCTCCTCTCCCTTTCCTTCTCCCTCTTTCCTCGTCTCACTTTCCCCCTCTCTCTTCCCCCTCTCTCTTTCCGCCTTGCACCTTCCCCCCTTGCTTCCCCCCTCCATTTCCTCCTCTCTCTTCCCCCTTTCCCTTTCACCCTCTCTCTTTCCCTCTCTCACTTTCCCACTCTCCTTTTCCCCTTTCTTTCCTCTTCTTTCTTTCCCCCTCTCATCTTCCGCCTCTCGCTTTCCCCCTCTCCATTTCCTCCTTTCTCTTCCCCCCTCTCCTTTCCTACTTTCTCTTTTCTGCTCTCTCTCCCCTTCTCTTTCTCCTCTTCACTTTTACCCCCTTTCGGTTTCCCCTCTCTCTTTCCTCCTCTCTCTTTTCTCCTCTCTCTTTCCCCCTCTCTCTTTTCCATCTCTCCTTCCCACTCTCTCTTTCCTCCTATTACCTCCTCTCTCTTTCCCTCTCTCTCTCTTTCCCGCCTCTCTTTCCTCTTCTCTCTCTCCCCCTCTCTCTTTCCTCCTCTTTTTTTCACTCTCTCTTTCTCCTTCTCTCTCTTTTCTCCACTCTATTTCCTCCTCTCTCTTTCCCCATCTCTGCCCCCCTCTCTTTCTCCTCCTCTCTCTTTCATCCTCCCAATTTCCTCCTCTCACTGTCATCCTCTCTATTTTCTCCTCTCTCTTTCCCCCTTTCTCTTTCCCCATCTTTCTCTCCTAAAATCTCTTTTTTCCTCTCTCTAACCCCCTCTTTCTTTCCCCATTCTCTTTCTTCCCTCCACTCATTTTCCCCCTCTATCTTTCCTCCTCTCTTTACCCCTCGCTCCTTCCCCCTCTTGCTTTCCCCCCCCCTCCATTTCGTACTCTCTCTTCCCCCTTTCTCTTTCCCCCTCTCTTGTTCCTCCTCTCTCTTTCCCATTCTCTCTTTCCTCCTGCTCTTTCCCCGTGTTTCTTCCCCCTCTCTTTCCTCCTCTATTTTTCCTCCTCTTACTTCTTTCATCTCTCTTTCCACTCTCCCTTTCCTCCTTTCTCGTCCCCCTCTCTCTTTCCGTAACTCTTCCCACCTTTTGCTTTCATCCTCCTCTCTTCCTTCCTCTCTTTTCCCCCTCTCTCTTTTCCCCTCTCTCTTTCCATCTTTCTCTGTCCCCTCCCTCTAGCCCCCTCTCTCTATCCCCCTCTTTCACACTCTCTCTTTCCTGCTCTCTCCCTGCTCCCTCTTTCGCACTCTTTCTTTCCCCCTCTCTCTTTCCGCCTCACTCGCTCTCCCCCGCGCCCTTTCCCCCTCTCGCATTCCTCCTCTCACTTTCTTCATCTCTCTTTCCAATTTCTCTTTCTTCCTTTCTCGTCACCCTCTTTCTTGCTGTTAATCTCTTTCCACCTTTTGCTTTCCTCCTTCTCTCTTCCTTCCTCTCTTCCCCCCTCTCTCTTTCATCCTCTCTTTTTCCTCCTCTCTCTTCCCCTTCTCTCTTTCCCCCTCTCTCTTCCCCCTTACTCTTTCCCCCTCTCTCTTTCTCCCTCTCTCTTTCCTCCTTTCTCTTTACTCGTCTCTCTTTCCTCGTCTCTCTTTCCCTCTCTTTCTTCCCCCTCTCTTTCCCATTCTCTCTTGCCCCCTCTCTCTTTCCAAATCTCTCTTTCCCCATTCTCTTTCTTCCCACCTCTCTCTTCCCCCCTCTCTCCTGGCCCCTCTTGCTTTCCCCCTGTCCATTTCCTCCTCTCTCTTCCCTCCTCTATTCCCCCTCTCTCTTCCCCCTCTCACTTTCCCTCCTCTCACTTTCCCCCTTTCTTTCCCCCTCTCTCTCCTCTTTTCTCTTTCCCCTCTTCTCTCTTTCCCCCTCTCTCTTTCCTCTCACTCCTTCCCCCTCTCCCTTTCCCGTCTCCTGTTCCCCCTCTCCCTTTCCCCCCTCTCTCTCCTCCAAACTGTTTCCCCCTCTCTCTTTCCCCCTCTCTCTTTCCCCTTCTCTCTTTCCTCCTCACTCTTTCCTCCTCTCTCTTTCCCCCTCTCCCTTACACCATTCTCTTTCTTTCCTTCTCTCTCTCTTTCCCCCTCTCTCATTCCCCCTCTCTCTTTCCCCCACTCTCTTTCCGCCTGTCTCTGTCCCCCTCTCTCAATCCCCCTCTCTTTTTCCCCTTCACTCTTTCCTGCTCTCTCTCGCTCTCCTCTTCTCTTTTTCCCCCTCTCTCTCTTTCTCCTCCTCTCCCTTTCCTCCTCTCTCTTGCCCCCTCTCTATGGTCCTCTCTTTCATCCTCTCTTGTTCCTCCTCTCTCTTCCCCTTCTCTCTTTCCCCCTCTCTCTTGCTCCCTCTCTCTTTGCTCCTTTCTCTTTACTCATCTCTCTTTCCCCATCTCTCTTTCCCCCTCTCTCTTCCCCCTCTCTCTCCCCGCTTCTCTCTTTCCACTTCTCCCTTTCCTCTCTCTCTTTCCCCCTCTCTCTTTCCCCATCTCCTTTTCCCCCTCCCCCTTTCCCCCTCGCTCTCTCCTCCCCTCTCTTTCCCCCTCCCTCTTTCCTCCTCTCTCTTTCCCCTTCTCTCTTTCCTCCTTGCTCTTTCCTCCTCTCTCTTTCCCCTCTCCCTTACACAATTCTCTTTCTTCCCTTCTCTTTCTTTCCCCCTCTCTCATTCCCCCTCTCTCTTTCCCCCTCTCTCTTTCCCCCACTCTCTTTCCGCCTTTCTCTGTCCCCCTCTCTCAATCCCCCTCTCTCTTTCCTGCTCTCTCTCCTCTTCTCGTTTTCTCACTGTCTCTCTTTCTCCTCCTCTCTCTTTCCTTCTCCTTCTTTCCCCCTCTCCCTTTCCTCCTCTCTCTTTCCTCCTTTTTTCCTCCTCTCTCTTGCCTGCACTCTCTCCTCTTCTCTTTACCCTCCTCTCTCTTTCCCCCTCTATCTTGCCCCTCTCTCTTTCCTCCTCTATCATTTATCCTCTCTCTTTCCCCTCTCCCTTTCCCCCTCTCCCTTTACCCCTTTCCAATTCACCATCTCTCTTTCCTCTCTTTCTTTCCACTCTTTCTTCCCCACTCTCTCTTTCCCCCTCTCTTCTACCACTCTCGCTTTTCCCCTCTCTCTTTCCTCCTCTCTTCCCTCCTCCCTCTTACTCCTTCCCTCTTTCCTATCTGTATTAGACCTACCAAAATGCTATACCTCACATTTGTTCCTGCTCTCTCTCTCCCCCCTTCTCTTTTTCCCTCTCTCTCTCTCTTTCTCCTCCTCTCTCTTTCCTTCTCCCTCTTTCCTCCTCTCACTTTCCCACTCTCTCTTCCCTCCTTTCTCTTTCCCCCTCTCGCCTTGCCCCTCTTGCTTTCCCCTTCTCCAATTCCTCCTCTCTCTTCCGTCCTCTCTTCCTCTTCTCTCCCCCCTCTCTCTTTCCCCCTCTCTCCCCTCCACTCTGCTTCCTCCTCTCCCTTTCCCACTCTCTCTTTCCCCCTCTCTCTTTCCCCCTCTCTCTTTCCTCCTCTCTCTTTCCCCTCCCTCTTACCCTATTCTCTTTCTTACTTGTCTCTCTGTCCCCCTCTCTCATTCGACCTTTCACTCTCCACCTCTTTCAACCCCACTCTCTCTTTCCTGCTTTCACTTTCCCCCTCTCTCACTTTCCCCTTCTCTCTTCTGTCCTCTCTCTTTCCCCCTCTCTCTTTCCCTCTGTCTCTTTCCCACACTTTCTTTCCCCTCTCTCTTTCCCCTCTCTCTTCCCTCCTCTCTCTTTCCCCCTCTCTCTTCCTTCCTCTCTGTTTCCCGCTCTCTCTTTCCCGCTCCCTCTTCGCCCCTCTCTCTTTGTTCCTCTCTCTTTCCCCCTCTCTTTCCCCCTCCATCATTTCCCCTCTGTTTCCACCTCTCTCTTCGTTCCTTTCTCTTTCCCCCTCTCTCTTTCCCCCTCTCTCTTTCCCTCTCTCCCTCTTCCCCTCTCTCTTACCCCATCCTCTTTCATCCCTCCTCTCTTTCCCCCTCTCTCATTCCCCCTCTCTCTTTCCAGCTCTCTGCCTCCCCATCTCTTTGCCCCTCTCTCCTTCCCCCTCCTGCTTTCCCCCTCTCCATTTCCTCCTCTCTCTTCCCTCCTTTCTCTTTCCCACTCTCTTTCCCCCACTATCTTTACCCATCACTTTCCTGCTCTCTTTCCTTCTCTCTCCTTGCCCCCACTCTTTCCCCTATCTCTTTCCCCCTCTCACTTTCCTCCTCTCTCTTTCCCTCCTCTCTCTTTCCCCCTCTCTCTTTCCCCCTCTCTCTTTCCCCACTCTCTTTCTCCCTCCCCCTTTCTTCATTCTCTTTGTTCCCTCCTCTGTTTTTCCCCCTCTCTCATTTTCCCTCTCTCTTTCCCCTCACTCTTTCCCCTCTCTCATTCCCCCTCTCTCCTTCCCCCTGTCTCTTTCCTCTTCTCTCTCTCCCCCTTTCTCTTTCCTCTTCTTTCTTCCCTCCTCTCTGTCCCTGTCTCGCTTTCCCCGTCTCGCTTTCCCACTCTCTCTTTCCCCCTCTCTCTCCTCTACTCTGTTTGCCCCTCTCTCTTTCCCCCTGTCTCTTTCCTCGTCTCTCTTTCCCACTCTCTCTCTCCTCCAATCACTTTCTTCCTCTCTCTTTCCCCCTCTCTCTTTCCCCCTCTCTCTTCCCTCCTCTCTCCTTCCCCCTCTCTCTTTCCCCCTCTCTCATTCCCGCTGTCTCTTTCCTCGTCGCTCTTTCCCACTCTCTCTCGCCTCCGATCACTTTCTTCCTCTCTCTTTCCCCCTCTCTCTTTCCGCCTTTCTCTGTCCCGCTCTCTCTATCCCCCTCTCTCTTTCCTGGCCTCTCTCTCTCCCCCCTTTTCTTTACTCCCTCCCTCTTTCCCCCTCCCTCTTTCCCTCTCCCTCTTTCCCCCTCTCTCCTTCTCCCTCTTGCTTTCGCCCTCTCCATTTCCTCCTCTCTCTTCCCTCCTCTCTCTTTCCCGCTCACTCTCTTCCCCTGTCTCTTTCCCCCTCTCTCTTTCACCCTCTCTATTTCCTGCTCTCTCTTCCCTCCTCTCTCTTTCCCCCTCTCTCTCATCCGCTCTGTTTCCTCCTCTCACTTTCCCCCTCTCTCTCTTTCCTCTCTCTCTCTTCCCCCTCTCTCTTTCCCCCTCTCTTTCCTCTCTCTCTTTCCCCCTCTCTCTTTCCTCCTCTCTCTCTTCCCCCTCTCTCTTTCCGCCTTTCTCTGTCCCGCTCTCTCTATCCCCCTCTCTCTTTCCTGGCCTCTCTCTCTCCCCCCTTTTCTTTACTCCCTCCCTCTTTCCCCCTCCCTCTTTCCCTCTCCCTCTTTCCCCCTCTCTCCTTCTCCCTCTTGCTTTCGCCCTCTCCATTTCCTCCTCTCTCTTCCCTCCTCTCTCTTTCCCGCTCACTCTCTTCCCCTGTCTCTTTCCCCCTCTCTCTTTCACCCTCTCTATTTCCTGCTCTCTCTTCCCTCCTCTCTCTTTCCCCCTCTCTCTCATCCGCTCTGTTTCCTCCTCTCACTTTCCCCCTCTCTCTCTTTCCTCTCTCTCTCTTCCCCCTCTCTCTTTCCCCCTCTCTTTCCTCTCTCTCTTTCCCCCTCTCTCTTTCCTCCTCTCTCTCTTCCCCCTCTCTTTCTGCCTCTCTCTTTCCTCCTCTCTCTTTCCTCCTCTCTCTTTCCTCCTCTCTCTTTCCTCCTCTCTCTTTCCCCCTCTCTCTATCCCCCACTCTCTTTCCGCCTGTCTCTGTCCCCCTCTCTCTTTCCCCTCTCTCTTACCCTATTCTCTTTCTTCCCTTGTCTCTCTTTCCCCTCTCTCATTCCACCTTTCTCTGTCCTCCTCCTTCAATCCCCCTCTCTCTTTCCTGCTCTCTCTCGCTCTCTCCCCTTCTCAATTGCCCCTCTCTCTTTCCACTTCTCTCTTTCCCGCCCTCTCTCTCTCCCCTTTTCTTTTTCCCTCTCTCTCTCTTTCTCCTCTTCTCTCTTTCCTTCTCCCTCTTTCCTCCTCCCACTTTCCTCCTCTCTCTTTCCCCCTCTCCATTTCCTCCTCCCTCGTTCTCCTTCTCCCTTTCCCCCTCTCTCTTTCTCCATTCCCTTTCTTCTCTCCTCTCTCTTTCTGCCTCTCTCATTCCCTCTTTCTCTTTCCTCCTCTTTCCTCTCTCCTCTCTCTCTCCCCCTCGTTCTTTCCCTCTTTCTTTCCCCCACTCTCTTTCCCCCTTTCCCTCTCCCCCTCTCTCTTCCCTCCTCTCTCTTCCCCCTCTCTCTTCCCCCTCTCCCTTTCCCCCTCTCTCTTTCCCCATTCTCTTTCTTCCCTCTTCTCTCTTTCCCCCTCCCTCATTCCCCCTCTCTCATTCCTCCTCTCTCTCCCCCCCTTTCCCTTTCCCCCTTTCTCTTTCCTCCTCTTTTTTCCCTCCTCTCTCTCTCTCTCTCCCCGTCTCTCTTTCCCCCTCTCTTCCCCCCTCTCTTTCCCGTCTCTCTTCCCCCCTTCCTCTTTTCTCCTATCTCTTTCCCCTCTCTCTTTTCGCCTCTCTCTTTCCTCCTCTCTATTTCGCCCTCTCTCTTTCCTCCTTTCTCTTTCCTTTCTCTCATGCTCTCCCTCCATCATTCTCTCTCACACACAAATATTCTCTCTCTGTTGTAGTGCTGTCTTCATGGACAGTGCAGAAGGAGGCCTTTTGTCCCATTGAATCCACACCGACTCACACAGGCCTTCCCCCTAACCCCAGGAATTTACCCCACAAATCCCCCTAACCTACACATCCTGGCACACTAAGTGGCAAATTTAGCACAGCCAATCCACCTCACCTGCACATCTTTGGACTGTGGGAGGAAACCGGAGCACCCGGAGGAAACCCACGCAGACACGGGAAGGACGTGCAAACTCTGCACATTTGTCCCTTTGAGAGAAAAGTTCCTCAGCTGCATCTTACACGTTAGGCCTCTTCTTCTTAAACAATGTCACCTAATTCTAGTCTCTCTCACAAGAGGAAACACTCTCTGCATCCACCCCATTGTAAGAAGTCTCACAACACCAGGTTAAAGTCCAACCGGTTTATTTGGTAGCACAAGCCACAAGCTTTCGGAGCGCTGCCCCTTCATCAGGAGAGTGAGAGTTGTGTCCACAAACAGGGAGTTGTGATTACAAACCTGTTTGTGAACACAACTCCCACTCACCTGATGAAGGGGCAGCGCTCCGAAAGCTTGTGGCTTGTGCTACCAAATAAACCTGTTGGACTTTAACCTGGTGTTGTGAGACTTCTTACTGTGCTTACCCCAGTCCAACGCCGGCATCTCCACATCATGTCCACCACACTGACCAGTCACCTCAGGATCTTAAACATTTCAATAAGATCCCGTCTCACTCTCCTACACACTAAAGGGTTTAGGCCCAACCTGCTCAACCTCATTCATACAAAAAACCCTCTCATCCCAGAAATAAGTAGAGAGAGATAGAGAGAGACAGGGACTGAAAGAGAGAAAGAGAGAGAGAGAAAGAGAAATCCCACGATAAGCAGACAGACAGAGAAAAGGGAAGAGAGAGAGGTAGAAAGATTCATACAGGAAAATAGGGCAGAGATGAACAGTTCTGCCGAATTCAATGTGGAAAAGAGAATTGGGACAGACAGAAAGAGCAATCAGCGCAAAAAAGGACAAGATATATAACAGAGCGGGAAAGAGACTGAGAGACAGAGAACAACACAATAGAATAGACAGACGGATAGATGGAGAAAGAGAGGGCAAAGAGAGTGGGGTGGTGGAGGACAGGCGGACGCAGACAGAGAAAAGAGAGAGAGACAGGGAGGAAAGCATAGAGAGACATAGAGATAGATACTATGAAGAGAGAAAAACAGAATCAGAGGGAGAGAGTCAAAAAGTCAGAGAAAGAGTGGGTCAGACAGAGAGAACAGACAGACACACACACACACATACAGAGTGAGAGACAGACAGAGAGAACAGACAGAAATAAAGAGAGAGAGAGACAGAGAGAGACAGACAGAAAGAGAGACAGACAGAGATGGAGAGAGAGAGAGAGACAGGCAGAGAGAGACAGACAGAGGTGGAGAGAGAGAGAGAGACAGGCAGAGAGAGACAGACAGAGGTGGACAGAAAGAGGGACAGGCAGAGAGAGACAGACAGAGGTGGACAGAAAGAGGGACAGGCAGAAAGAAACACAGAGAGAGACAGGCAGAAAGACAGTCAGAGAGAGAGAGACAGAAAGAGAGACAGAGAGAGAGAGAGAGTCCTGGACAGAGGGAGAAAATGGGTCAGAGAGAGGAGTAGCCAGAGAGAATGAGAGAGAGACAGACAGACAGAGAGACAGACAGACAACAGGCAGAGACAGAGAGAGAAAGAGGGAGAGAGAGAGAGGGAGGGAGACAGAAAGAGAGAGAAAGAGAGTCAGAGAGAGACAAAGAGAGAGACAGAGATAGAGAGAGAGAGAGAGAGACAGAGAGATGGAGACAGAGAGAGAGAAAGACAGAGACAGAGAGAGAGAGACAGAGAGAGAGAGAGACAGAGAGAAAGGGATAGAGACAGACAGAGAGAGAGAGACAGACAGAGAGAGAGAGAGAAAGAGAGAGACAGGGAGGGGGAGAGACAGAAGAGAGAGAGAGAAAAACAGAAAGACAGAGAGAGAGAGAGACAGAGAGAGAAGACAGAGAGTCAGAGAGGGAAAGATTGAGAGAGACAGAGAAAGAGAGAGACAGAGTGAGAGAGACAGAGAGAGAGAGAGAGCAGTACACACACAGACTGGGACACTGTCCTGTGTTGCAGTCTCCGGTTATTTAAACCTGACTGTGGGTTTACAGGATTGAGTGACAATGCTCAGTGCTGATATGGATGGACAGACAGTGAGGAATAGACAGTTTGGATGTGGATACTCCATTAACAGACCATTAACACTGCCCTGGGGCCAAGTAGCTGCTCTCCACATTCCCAGCCGCCAGCTTGCTGAGTGTTAATGGGGCATTCCCACTGCATGGCCCTGACACATCTGATATAGAGGCTGACGCTGCACCACTACTGAAACTCATTACCAGACACTGAGGCCATGTTTTACACTTGGAGTCACAGTGGGTGCCACATCTCTTGTCAGACGCTTGAAGGTTCAAGACCCTTTCAAAAGACTGGAGGCCAGAGTCAAAGCTAAGATTCGCAGTGTGGAACTGAAGGAGTGCTGCATTGTCAGAGGGTCAGTACTGAGGGAGTGCTGCACTGTCAGAGGGTCAGTACTGAGGGAGTGCTGCACTTTAAGAGGGTCAGTACTGAGGAAGTGCTGCACTGTCTGAGGGTCAGTACTGAGGGAGTGCTGCACTGTCAGAGGGTCAGTACTGAGGGAGTGCTGCACTGTCAGAGGGTCAGTACTGAGGGAGTGCTGCACTGTCTGAGGGTCAGTACTGAGGGAGTGCTGCACTGTCAGAGGGTCAGTACTGAGGGAGTGCTGCACTGTCAGAGGGTCAGTTCTGAGGGAGTGCTGCACTGTCAGAGGGTCAGTACAGAGGGAGTGCTGCACTGTCAGAGGGTCAGTGCTGAGGGAGTGCTGCACTGTCAGAGGGTCAGTACTGAGGGAGCGCTGCACTGTCAGAGGGTCAGTACTGACGGAGTGCAGCACTGTCAGAGGGTCAGTACTGAGGGAGCGCTGCACTGTCTGAGGGTCAGTACTGAGGGAGTGCTGCACTGTCAGAGGGTCAGTACTGAGGGAGTGCTGCACTGTCTGAGGGTCAGTACTGAGGGAGTGCTGCACTGTCAGAGGGTCAGTTCTGAGGGAGTGCTGCACTGTCAGAGGGTCAGTACTGAGGGAGTGCTGCACTGTCTGAGGGTCAGTACTGAGGGAATGCTGCACTGTCAGAGGGTCAGTTCTGAGGGAGTGCTGCACTGTCAGAGGGTCAGTACTGAGGGAGTGCTGCACTGTCAGAGGGTCAGTACTGAGGGAGTGCTGCACTGCCAGAGGGTCAGTACTGAGGGAGTGCTGCACTGTCACAGGGTCAGAATGGAGGGAGTGCTGCACTGTCAGAGGGTCAGTACTGAGAGAGTGCCGCACTGTCAGAGGGTGAGTGCTCAGGGAGTGCTGCACTGTCAGAGGGTCAGTTCTGAGGGAGTGCTGCACTGTCAGAGGGTCAGTACTGAGGGAGCACTGCACTGTCAGAGGGTCAGTTCTGAGGGAGTGCTGCACTGTCAGAGGGTCAGTACTGAGGGAGTGCTGCACTGTCAGAGGGTCAGTACTGAGGGAGTGCTGCACTGTCAGAGGGTCAGTACTGAGGGAGTGCCGCACTGTCAGAGGGTCAGTACTGAGGGAGTGCTGCACTGTCAGATGGTGAGTGCTCAGGGAGTGCTGCACTGTCAGAGGGTCACTACTGAGGGAGCACTGCACTGCCAGAGGGTCAGTACTGAGGCAGTGCTGCACTGTCAGAGGGTCAGTACTGAGGCAGTGCTGCACTGTCAGAGGGTCAGTACTGAGGGAGTGCTGCACTGTCAGAGGGTCAGTACTGAGAGAGTGCCGCACTGTCAGAGGGTGAGTGCTCAGGGAGTGCTGCACTGTCAGAGGGTCAGTGCTGAGGGAGTGCCGCACTGTCAGAGGGTCAGTTCTGAGGGAGTGCTGCACTGTCAGAGGGTCAGTACTGAGGGAGTGCTGCACTGTCAGAGGGTCAGTACTGAGGGAGTGCCGCACTGTCAGAGGGTCAGTTCTGAGGGAGTGCTGCACTGTCAGAGGGTCAGTACTGAGGGAGTGCTGCACTGTCAGAGGGTCAGTTCTGAGGGAGTGCTGCACTGTCAGAGGGTCAGTACTGAGGGAGCGCTGCACTGTCACAGGGTCAGAATGGAGGGAGCGCTGCACTGTCAGAGGGTCAGTACTGACGGAGTGCAGCACTGTCAGAGGGTCAGTACTGAGAGAGTGCCGCACTGTCAGAGGGTGAGTGCTCAGGGAGTGCTGCACTGTCAGAGGGTCAGTACTGAGAGAGTGCCGCACTGTCAGAGGGTGAGTGCTCAGGGAGTGCTGCACTGTCAGAGGGTCAGTTCTGAGGGAGTGCTGCACTGTCAGAGGGTCAGTACTGAGGGAGCACTGCACTGTCAGAGGGTCAGTTCTGAGGGAGTGCTGCACTGTCAGAGGGTCAGTACTGAGGGAGTGCTGCACTGTCAGAGGGTCAGTACTGAGGGAGTGCTGCACTGTCAGAGGGTCAGTACTGAGGGAGTGCCGCACTGTCAGAGGGTCAGTACTGAGGGAGTGCTGCACTGTCAGATGGTGAGTGCTCAGGGAGTGCTGCACTGTCAGAGGGTCACTACTGAGGGAGCACTGCACTGCCAGAGGGTCAGTACTGAGGCAGTGCTGCACTGTCAGAGGGTCAGTACTGAGGCAGTGCTGCACTGTCAGAGGGTCAGTACTGAGGGAGTGCTGCACTGTCAGAGGGTCAGTACTGAGAGAGTGCCGCACTGTCAGAGGGTGAGTGCTCAGGGAGTGCTGCACTGTCAGAGGGTCAGTACTGAGGGAGCACTGCACTGTCAGAGGGTCAGTACTGAGGGAGCACTGCACTGTCAGAGGGTCAGTTCTGAGGGAGTGCTGCACTGTCAGAGGGTCAGTACTGAGGGAGTGCTGCACTGTCAGAGGGTCAGTTCTGAGGGAGTGCTGCACTGTCACAGGGTCAGAATGGAGGGAGCGCTGCACTGTCAGAGGGTCAGTACTGACGGAGTGCAGCACTGTCAGAGGGTCAGTACTGAGAGAGTGCCGCACTGTCAGAGGGTGAGTGCTCAGGGAGTGCTGCACTGTCAGAGGGTCAGTACTGAGAGAGTGCCGCACTGTCAGAGGGTGAGTGCTCAGGGAGTGCTGCACTGTCAGAGGGTCAGTACTGAGGGAGCACTGCACTGTCAGAGGGTCAGTACTGAGGGAGCACTGCACTGTCAGAGGGTCAGTTCTGAGGGAGTGCTGCACTGTCAGAGGGTCAGTACTGAGGGAGCGCTGCACTGTCAGAGGGTCAGTACTGAGGGAGTGCTGCACTGTCAGATGGTGAGTGCTCAGGGAGTGCTGCACTGTCAGAGGGTCAGTACTGAGGCAGTGCTGCACTGTCAGAGGGTCAGTACTGAGGGAGTGCCGCACTGTCAGAGGGTGAGTGCTCAGGGAGTGCTGCACTGTCAGAGGGTCAGTACTGAGAGAGTGCCGCACTGTCAGAGGGTGAGTGCTCAGGGAGTGCTGCACTGTCAGAGGGTCAGTACTGAGGGAGCACTGCACTGTCAGAGGGTCAGTACTGAGGGAGCACTGCACTGTCAGAGGGTCAGTTCTGAGGGAGTGCTGCACTGTCAGAGGGTCAGTACTGAGGGAGCGCTGCACTGTCAGAGGGTCAGTACTGAGGGAGTGCTGCACTGTCAGATGGTGAGTGCTCAGGGAGTGCTGCACTGTCAGAGGGTCAGTACTGAGGCAGTGCTGCACTGTCAGAGGGTCAGTACTGAGGCAGTGCTGCACTGTCAGAGGGTCAGTACTGAGGGAGTGCTGCACTGTCAGAGGGTCAGTACTGAGAGAGTGCCGCACTGTCAGAGGGTGAGTGCTCAGGGAGTGCTGCACTGTCAGAGGGTCAGTACTGAGGGAGCACTGCACTGTCAGAGGGTCAGTTCTGAGGGAGTGCTGCACTGTCAGAGGGTCAGTACTGAGGGAGCGCTGCACTGTCAGAGGGTCAGTACTGAGGGAGTGCTGCACTGTCAGATGGTGAGTGCTCAGGGAGTGCTGCACTGTCAGAGGGTCACTACTGAGGGAGCACTGCACTGCCAGAGGGTCAGTACTGAGGCAGTGCTGCACTGTCAGAGGGTCAGTACTGAGGCAGTGCTGCACTGTCAGAGGGTCAGTACTGAGGGAGTGCTGCACTGTCAGAGGGTCAGTACTGAGAGAGTGCCGCACTGTCAGAGGGTGAGTGCTCAGGGAGTGCAGCACTGTCACAGGGTCAGAATGGAGGGAGCGCTGCACTGTCAGAGGGTCAGTACTGAGGGAGCGCCGCACTGTCAGAGGGTCAGTACTGACGGAGTGCAGCACTGTCAGAGGGTCAGTACTGAGAGAGTGCCGCACTGTCAGAGGGTGAGTGCTCAGGGAGTGCTGCACTGTCAGAGGGTCAGTACTGAGGGAGTGCCGCACTGTCACAGGGTCAGAATGGAGGGAGCGCTGCACTGTCAGAGGGTCAGTACTGACGGAGTGCAGCACTGTCAGAGGGTCAGTACTGAGAGAGCACTGCACTGTCAGAGGGTCAGTTCTGAGGGAGTGCAGCACTGTCAGAGGGTCAGTACTGAGGGAGCACTGCACTGTCAGAGGGTCAGTACTGAGGGAGTGCAGCACTGTCAGAGGGTCAGTACTGACGGAGTGCAGCACTGTCAGAGGGTCAGTACTGAGGGAGCACTGCACTGTCAGAGGGTCAGTACTGAGGGAGCACTGCACTGTCAGAGGGTCAGTACTGACGGAGTGCAGCACTGTCAGAGGGTCAGTACTGAGGGAGCACTGCACTGTCAGAGGGTCAGTACTGAGGGAGCACTGCACTGTCAGAGGGTCAGTTCTGAGGGAGTGCTGCACTGTCAGAGGGTCAGTACTGAGGGAGCGGTGCACTGTCAGAGGGTCAGTACTGAGGGAGTGCTGCACTGTCAGATGGTGAGTGCTCAGGGAGTGCTGCACTGTCAGAGGGTCACTACTGAGGGAGCACTGCACTGCCAGAGGGTCAGTACTGAGGCAGTGCTGCACTGTCAGAGGGTCAGTACTGAGGCAGTGCTGCACTGTCAGAGGGTCAGTACTGAGGGAGTGCTGCACTGTCAGAGGGTCAGTACTGAGAGAGTGCCGCACTGTCAGAGGGTGAGTGCTCAGGGAGTGCTGCACTGCCAGAGGGTCAGTACTGAGGCAGTGCTGCACTGCCAGAGGGTCAGTACTGAGGGAGTGCTGCACTGTCAGAGGGTCAGAATGGAGGGAGCGCTGCACTGTCAGAGGGTCAGTACTGAGGGAGTGCTGCACTGTCAGAGGGTCAGTACTGAGAGAGTGCCGCACTGTCAGAGGGTGAGTGCTCAGGGAGTGCTGCACTGCCAGAGGGTCAGTACTGAGGCAGTGCTGCACTGTCAGAGGGTCATTACTGAGTGAATACTGCAGTGTCAGAGAGTCAGTACTGAGGGAGTGCTGCACTGTCAGAGAGTCAGTACTGAGGGAGTGCTGGACTGTCAGTGGGTCAGTACTGAGGGAGCGCTGCACTGTCAGAGGGTCAGTACTGAGGGGGTGCTGCACTGTCTGAGGGTCAGTACTGAGGGAGTGCTGCACTGTCAGAGGGTCAGTACTGAGGGAGTGCTGCACTGTCAGAGGGTCAGTTCTGAGGGAGTGCTGCACTGTCAGAGGGTCAGTACTGAGGGAGTGCTGCACTGTCACAGGGTCAGAATGGAGGGAGCGCTGCACTGTCAGAGGGTCAGTACTGAGGGAGTGCCGCACTGTCAGAGGGTCAGTATTGACGGAGTTCTGCACTGTTAGAGGGTCATTACTGAGTGAATACTGCAGTGTCAGAGAGTCAGTACTGAGGGAGCGCTGCACTGTCAGAGAGTCAGTACTGAGGGAGTGCTGCACTGTCAGAGGGTCAGTACTGACGGAGTGCAGCACTGTCAGAGGGTCAGTACTGAGGGAGCGCTGCACTGTCAGTGGGTCAGTACTGAGGGAGCGCTGCACTGTCAGAGGGACAGTGCTGAGGGAGCGCTGCACTGTCAGAGGGACAGTGCTGAGGGAGTGCTGCACTGTCAGAGGGACAGTGCTGAGGGAGCGCTGCACTGTCAGAGGGTCAGTACTGAGGGAGTGCTGCACTGTCAGAGGGTCAGTACTGAGGGAGCGCTGCACTGTCAGTGGGTCAGTACTGAGGGAGCGCTGCACTGTCAGAGGGACAGTGCTGAGGGAGCGCTGCACTGTCAGAGGGACAGTGCTGAGGGAGTGCTGCACTGTCAGAGGGACAGTGCTGAGGGAGCGCTGCACTGTCAGAGGGACAGTGCTGAGGGAGTGCTGCACTGTCAGAGGGACAGTGCTGAGGGAGCGCTGCACTGTCAGAGGAGCATCAATCAATGCTCGTCTCACCAGTTTTTTTTGGAGGGGAGCGATTTCCAGATTTCATTCCCCTTTGCGTGGGAAACTATTTCTGGACATTGTGGTCTGACTCTCATTTTAAAGTTGTGCATCCTCTCTTCTGGACTCCCTGCCCCCACCCTCTGAAGGAAGAAAATACTTCCTCTCTGAATGCCTATTGAAGACTTCAATTGTCTCAAGCACCACCCTGATACAAAGAACAAAGATCAGTACAGCACAGAAACAGGCCCTTTGGCCCTCCAAACCTGCGCCTATCTAGACCAACCGCTTATATTCCTCTATTCCCCGTTTGTTCATATGCCTATCAAGATAAGTCTTAAATGTGGCTAACATAACTGCCTCAACCACCTCACTTGGCAGTGCATTCCAGGCCCCCACCACCCTCTGTGTAAAAAACCTCCCCCGTACATCTCCACTGAACCTTCCCCCCTCACCTTGAACTTGTGCCCCCTTGTAATTGTCATTTCTATCCTGGGAAAAAGCTTCCAATTGTTCACCCTATCCACACCCCTCATAATTTTATAAACCTCTATCAGGTCGCCCCTCAACCTCTGTCTTTCCAGGGAGAACAATCCCAGTTTATTCAATCTCTCCTCATAGTTAAATATCCTCCATACCAGGCAACATCCCGATAAACCTTTTCTGCACTCCCTCCAAAGCCTCCACGTCCTTCTGGCGGTGTGGCAATCAGAACTGGACGCAGTGTTCCACCTAACCAACGTTTTATACAACTGTAACATAATTTGCCAAGTTTTATACTCGATGCCCCGTCCAATAAAGGCAAGCATGCCATATCCTTCCTTCACCACCTATTCCACCTGTGCTGCCATGTTTCAGGATCTGTGGACCTGGACTCCCAGATCTCTCTGTGTGTCTATGCTCCTGATGGTTCTGCCATTGATTTTATAGCTCCCACCGGAATCGGACCTACCAAAATGCATCATCTTGCATTTGTCCAGATTAAATTCCATCTGCCATTTCTCAGCCCAATTTTCCAGTCTATCAATATCCTGCTGTATTCTCTGACAATCTTCATCACTATCCGCGACTCAGTACCATCCGCAAACTTTTTAATCAGGCCAGCTACGTTTTGTTCCAAGTCATTTATATATATTACAAACAGCAGAGGTCCCAGCACTGATCCCTGCGGAACACCACTAGTTACAAACATCCATTCAGAAAAACACCCTTCCACCGCTACTCTCTATCTTCTATGGCTAAGCCAGTTCTGAATCCATCTCGCCCGCTCACCCCTGAGTGTTGTTTAAATCTCTAAGCTGGAGGGAACACATTGCAGGGGTTCAGTGCTGGGACCCCAGCTATTCACAACATACTTCAATGATTTGGACAAAGGAATTCAATGCAATATCTCCAAATTTGCAGAGTCACTCAGCTGGGTGGCAGTATGTGCTGTGAGGAGGATGCTAAGAGGCTGCAGGGTGGCTTTGACAGGCTGGCTGAGTGCACAAATACTTAACAAATGCAATATAATGTGGATAAATGTGAGGTTATCCACTTGGGTGGCAAAAGCAGGAAGGAAGATGGGCGGCACAATGGCACAATGGTTAGCATTGCTGCCTCACAGCGCCAGGGACCCAGGTTCGATTCCAGCCTTGAGTGATTGTCTGTGTGGAGTTTGCACATTCTCCCAGTGTCTGCACGGGTTTCCTCCAGGTGCTCTGTTTTCCTCTGGAGTCTAAAGTCCAAAAATGTGCAGGTTAGGTTGATTGGCCATGCAAAATTGCCCCTAGTGTCATCAGGGGGACTAGTGAGGTAAATATGTGGGGTTACAGGAATAAGGTCCTGGTGGGATTGTGGTTGGTGCAGACTCAATGAGCCAAATGGCCTCCTTCTGAACTGTAGGGATTCTAAGATAAGATTATTATCTGAATGGTGGCAGTTTAGGAAAAGGGGAAGTGCAGCGTGACCTGGGTATCATGGTGGAATAGTTGCTGAAGGTTGGCATGCAGGTTCAGCAGGCGGTGAGGAAAGCTAATAGCATGCTGGCCTTCATAGCAAGAGGATTTGAGTATATAAATAGGGATGTCTTGCTGCAGTGATACAGGGCCTTGGTGAGGCCAGACCTTGAGAATTGTGTACAGTTTTGGTCTGAGGAAGGACATTCTTGCTATTGAGGGAGTCCAGCGAAGGTTCACCAGACTGATTCCTGGAATGGAAGGACTGACATGTGAAGTGAGACTGGATCGACTGGGCTTGTACTCACTGGAATTCAGAAGAATGAGAGGGGATCTCATAGAAACATATAAAATCCTGATGGGACTGGACAGGCTCGATGCGGGAAGAATGTTTTCGATGTTGGGGAAGTCCAGAACTCGGGATCACAGTCTAAGAATGAGGGATAAGCCATTCAGGACTGAGATAAAGAAGAACTTCTTCACTCAGAGAGTTGTGAACCTGTGGAATTCTCTACCACAGAACTGTTAGAGCCAGTTCACTAGATTTGGTCAAGAGGGAGCTGGATGTAGCCCTTGTGTCTAAAGGGATCAAGGGGTATGGAGAGAAAGCGAGAGTGGGATACTGAAACTGAATGATCAGCCATGATCATATTGAATGGTGGTGCAGGCTCGAAGGCCGAATGGCCTACTCCTGTACCGATTTACTATGTACTATGTAGGGGAATTTCACAGTAATTTCATTGCAGTATTAATGTAAGCCTTACTTGTGACCAATAAATAAACTTTAACTTTATATTTCTGTTTCTATTATTATCGAGCTCTCATTCGTCTTAATTCACGTTCTTCATTTCATCTGTGCCGTAAAAAGATTAAGACATTTTAACGTAATTCTTGAGATGTGGGTGTCAGTGGCTAGGCCCAGCATTGATTTCTCATCCTTAATTTCTCCTTGAGAAGCTGATGGTGAGCTGCCTTTTGAGTCGCTGCCTCCCTGTGGTGTAGGTTAACCCACACTGCTGTCAGGGTGGGAGTTTCAGGATTTTGACCCAGCGACAGTGAAGGAACGGCCGATATATTTCCAATCAAGATGGTGAGTGACTTGGAGGGGAACCTTCAGGTGGTGGTGTTCCCAGGTATCTGTTGCCCTTGTCCTTCTAGACGGTAGTGGCCGTGGGTTTGGAAGGTGCTGCCTAAGGTGAGTTCTTGCAGTGCATCTTGTAGATGGTACACATGGCTGCTACTGAGCGTGGATGGCGGAGGGAGTGAATGTTTGTGGAAGGAATGCTGATGAAGCTTAGAGGTATTGGAGGTCAAAGAGATAGGGAAGGGTGTAGTGTGATGGGCGGCACGGTGGCACAGTGGTTAGCACTTCTGCCTCACAGCGCCAAGGACCCGGGTTTGATGCCTGGCTTGGGTGACTGCCTGTGTGGAGTTCACACATTCTCCCCGTGTCTGCGTGGGTTTCCTCCGGGTGCTCCGGTTTCCTCCCACAGTCCAAAGATGTGGTGGATTGGCCATGATAAATTGCCCCTTTGTGTCACGGGAATTAGCTAGGGAAAATACATGGGATTACAGGTATAGGGCCTGGATGGGACTGTGGTCAGTGCAGACTCAATAGAGATACCCCTTCTGCACTGTAGGATTCTATGATCTATGATAAGCGGGCTGCTTTGTCCCGGATGGTGTTGAGCTTCTTGAGTGTTGGAGCTGCCATCCAGGAGAGTATTCCATCACATTCCTGACTTGATTTCCTCTCTGTGACAATTGGCTCTCATTTCAAGCACAAGGGACAGCACACTTACCCTGAAAACCCACACAACCAACTCAGTCGGGAGGCTTTTGACTTGGAAGCCCAGGTGTCCTGCGAGTGGGGACCATCATTCTTCAGCTCACAGTGTATGCCATGGACTGCACTTCACATCGCAGGACAGGAAACCAGCAGCCTCTAGGCCCAATATGACACTGAGGAGCATTAACTGGAGCCAGGAGGTGAGCGGAGACAGCAGCGCTGGGCAACAGATCGTGATGTAGATAGATTCTGGAACACAGGTCCGAAGGCAAATCAAACCTGTTTCACCGCTGTGCTCAGCACTGACAGTGTCCCCCAGTCCACCAACATCCCCAACTCCCATTTCCAACCGTACGCTCAAATCCCTCCAAGGTCTCACCTGTCCCTATCTCTGCAACCTTCTCCAGCCCCTACATCCCTCCCAATCTCTGTAACCTCCTCCAGCCCTCAAAACCCTCCGTATTGAGATGGCACAGTGGCACAGTGGTGAGCACTGAAGCCTCACACAGTACCAGGGGCCCGGGTTCGATTCCTGGCTTAGAGTCAGAGAGTCATAGAGTCATAGAGGTTTACAACATGGAAACAGGCCCTTTGGCCCAACTTGTCCATGCCGCCCTTTTTTTTAAAAAAACTAAACTAATCCCAATTGCCCGCATTTGGCCCATATCCCTCTATACCCATCGTACCCATGTAACTATCTAAGTGCTTTTTAAAATAAAAAATTGTACCCGCCTCTACTACTACCTCTGGCAGCTTGTTCCAGACACTCACCATGCTCTGTGTGAGAGAATTGTTCCTCTGGACACTTTTGTGTCTCTCCCCTCTCACCTTAAACCTATGCCCTCTAGTTTTAGACTCCCCTACCTTTGGGAAATGATATTGACTATCTACCTTGTCTATGCCCCTCATTATTTCATAGATCTCTATAAGGTCACCCCTCAGCCTCCTACGCTGAAGAGAAAAAAGTCCCAGTCTATTCAGCCTCTCCTTATACCTCAATCCATCAAGTCCCGGTAGCATCCTAGTAAATCTTTTCTGCACTCTTTCTAGTTTAATAATATCCTTTCTATAATAGGGTGACCAGAATTGCACACAGTATTCCAAGTGTGGCCTTACCAATGTCTTGTACAACTTCAACAAGATGTCCCAACTCCTGTATTCAATGTCCTGACCAATGAAACCAAGCATGCCGAATGCCTTCTTCACCACTCTGTCCACCTGTGACTCCACTTTCAAGGAGTTATGAACATGTACCCCGAGCTCTCTTTGCTCTGTAACTCTCCCCAACGCCCTACCATTAACTGAGTAAGTCCTGCCATGGTTCAATCTACCAAAATGCATCACCTCGCATTTGTCTAAATTAAACTCCACCTGCCATTCATCAGCCCACTGGCCCAATTGATCAAGATCGCACTGCAATTGGAGATAACCTTCTTCACTGTCCACTATGCCACAAATCTTGGTGTCATCTGCAAACTTACTAACCATGTCCCCTATATTCTCATCGAAATCATTAATATTAATGACAAATAACAGTGGGCCCAGCACTGATCCCTGAGGCACACCGCTGGTCACAGGCCTCCAGTTTGAAAAACAACTCTCTACAATCGCCCTCTGGCTTTTGTCAAGAAGCTAATTTTGTATCCATTTAGATACCTCACCCTGGATCCCGTGAGATTTAACTTCATGCAACAACCTACCATGCGGTACCTTGTCAAAGGCCTTGCTAAAGTCCATGTAGACAACATCAACTGCACTGCCCTCATCTACCTTCTTGGTTACCCCTTCAAAAAACTCAATCAAATTTGTGAGACATGATTTTCCACTCACAAAGCCATGCTGACTGTCCCTAATCAGTCCTTGCATCTCTAAATCCCTGTAGATCCTGTCTCAAAATACCTTCCAACAATTTACCCACCACAGATGTGAGGCTCACCGGCCTGTAGTTCCCAGGCTTTTCCCTGCAGCCCATTTTAAACAAAGGCACAACATTTGCCACTCTCCAATCTTCAGGCACCTCACACGTGACTATCGATGATTCAAATGTCTCGGCTAGGGGACCCGCAATTTCCTCCCTAGCCTCCCACAACATCCTGGGATATACTTCATCAGGTCTCGCAGATTTATCTACCTTGATGCACTTTAAGACTTCCAGCACCTCCTTCTCTGTAATATTTACACTCCTCAAGACATCAATATTTAATTCCCCAAGTCTCCTAATATCCATGCTTTTCTCAATAGTAAATACTGATTAGAAATATTCATTTAGGATCTCACCCATCTCTTGTGGATCCGCACATACGATGACCTTGTTGATCCTTAAGGGGCCCTACTCTCTCCCTAGTTACTCTTTTGCCCTTTATGTATTTGTAGAAGCTCTTTGGATTCTCCTTTGCCTTATCTGCCAAAACAATTTCGTGTCCCCTTTTTGCCCTCCTGATTTCTCTCTTAACTCTACTCCTGCACCCCCGAAACTCTTCAAGAGATTCACTTGATCCCAGCTGCCTATGCATGTCACGTGCCTCTTTCTTCTTCTTGACCAGGGCTTCAATATCCCGAGTCATCCAGCGTTCCTTACTTCTACCAGCCTTGCCCTTCACTCTAAGAGGAATGTGTTTACCCTGAACCCTGGGTGACTGTCTGTGTGGAGTTCTCCCCATGTCTGTGTGGGTTTCCTCCGGGTGCTCCGGTTTCCTCCCACAGTCCAAAGATGTGCAGGTTAGATTAATTGACCATGTGACATTGACCCGAGTGTCAGGGGGTTAGCGGGGTGAATATGTGGGGTGACAGGAATAGGGCCAGGGTGGGATTGTGGTCGGCGCAGATTCAAAGAACAAAGAAAATTACAGCACAGGAACAGGCCCTTTGGCCCTTCAAGCCTGCACCGACCATGCTGCGCGACTGAACTAAAACCCCTCACTCTTCCGGGGACCATATCCCTCTATTCCCATCCTATTCATGTTTTTATTCAGATGCCACTTAAAAGTCACGATCGTATCTGCTTCCACTACCTCCCCCGGCAGCGGGTTCCAGACACCACCTGTGTAAAAACTTGCCTCGTACATCTCCTTTAAATCTTGCACCTCGCATCTTAAATCCATGCCCCCTAGTAATTGACTCTTCCAGCCTGGGAAAAAGCTTCTGACTATCCACCTTCTGCACTATAGGGATTCGATGATTTTATGATTCTATCTCTGTAACCTCCTCCATCTCCTACAACCCTCCCTATCTCTGTAATCTCCTCCATCTCCTACAACCCTCCCTATCTCTGTAATCTCCTCCAACCCCTACACACCTCCCGATCTCTGTAACCTCCCCCAGCCTCTAAAACCCTCCTATCCCTATAACCTCTTCCAGCCCCTAAAACCCTTCCCATCTCTGTAACCTCCTCCAGCTCCTACAACCCTTCCTAACCCTTAAACCTCCTCCAGCCCTGACAACACCCTATCTCTGTAACCTTCTCCAGCCACTACACTCCTCCCTATCTTTGTAACCTCCTCCAGCCCCCAAATCCCTCTCTGTCTGTAACCCCCTCCAGCCCCTACACTCCTCTCTGTCTCTGTAACCTTCATGATGTGGAGATGCAGGCGTTGGACTGGGGTAAGCACAGTAAGAAGTCTCACAACACCAGGTTAAAGTCCAACAGGTTTATTTGGTAGCAAATACCATAAGCTTTTGGAGCGCTGCCCCTTCGTCAGATGGAGTGGATATCTGTTGGAGAACAGATATCCACTCCATCTGACGAAGGGGCAGCGCTCCGAAAGCTTATGGTATTTGCTACCAAATAAACCTGTTGGACTTTAACCTGGTGTTGTGAGACTTCTTTCTGTAACCTCCTCCAGCTCCTACATCCCTCCCTATCTCTGTAACTTCCTCCAACCCCCAAAACTCTCCGTATTGGGATGACTCAGTGGCACAGTGGTTAGCACTGATGCCTCACACTGTGCCAGGGGCCCGGGTTCGATTCTCGGCTTGGGTCACTGCCTGTGTGGAGTTTGCATATTCTCCCCATGTCTGCGTGGGCTTCTTCCAGGTGCTCCGGTTTCATCACACCGTTCAAAGATGTGCAGATTAGGTTAATTGACCATGTGACATTGACTCTAGTGTCAGGGGGGTTAGCGGGGTGAATATGTGGGGTTACAGGAATAAGGCCAGGGTGGGTTTGCTGTCAGTGCAGACTCGATGGGCCAAATGGCCTCCTTCTGCATTGTAGGGATTCGATTATTCTATGATTCTATCTCTGTAACCTCTTCCAGCCCCAACAACCTTCCCTATCTCTGTAACCTCCTCCAGCCCCGACAACCCTACCTATCGCTGTAACCTCTCCAGCCGCCACACCCCTCCCTATCTCTGTAACCTCCTCCAGCCCCGACAACCCTACCTATCGCTGTAACCTCTCCAGCCGCCACACCCCTCCCTATCTCTGTAACCTCCGCCAGCTCCAACGTCCCTCCCTTTCTCTATAACCTCCTCCATCCCCTACAACGCTCCCTATCTCTGTAACCTCCTCCAACCCCAACATCCCTCCCTATCTCTGTAACCTCCTCCATCGCCGACAACCTTCCCTAAATCTGTAAACACCGCCAGCCCCTACAACCTTGTCTCTGTAACCTCCTCCAGCCCCTACAACCATCTCTATCTCTGTAACCTCCTCCAGCCCCTAAAAGCCTCCTTATCTCTGTAACCTCCTCCAGCCCCTATAAACCTCCTTATCTCTGCAACCTCCCCCAGTCCCGACAACCCTCCCTATCTCAAACCTCCTCCAGCCCCTATGATCCTCCCTATCTCAGTAACCTCCTCCAGCTCCTACAAACCTATCTATCTATGAAACGTCCTCCAGCCCTCATCTCTGTCACCTCCAATCGCTCTACAACACTCCAATATCGGCCTCTTGCACAACCACCTCAATTTATTTTTTCTTTAGTTTCTTACTCCATCCTTAAAGTTACAAAGCCAATGCTCAGAGTGGGCCGGGTAACCCAAATCTATTCCTTGCTTGCTCCTGAAAACCAATTCAAATTCCAATTGAATGGCACAGTAGTACAATGGTTAGCACTGCTGCCTCACAGCAGCAGGGACACAGGTTCGATTCCCAGCTTGGGCCACTTTGTCTGTGTGGAGTCTGCACATTCTCCCTGTGCCTGCGTGAGCTATCATAGAACCCCTACAGTTCAGAAGGAGGCCATTTGGCCCATCGAGTAGGTACCAACCACAATCCCACCCCGGCCCTATTCCCATAACCCTCATTTACGTTGCTAATCCCACTGACATTAGGCGCAATTCAGCATGGCCAATCAACCTAACCCACACATCTTTGGACTGTGGGAGGAAACCGGAGCACCCGGAGGAAACCCACGCAGACATGGGGAGAACATGCAAACTCCACACAGACAGTGACGCGGCCAGAATCGAACCTGGGTCCCTGGCGCTGTGAGGCAGCAGTGCTAACCACTGTGCCACCGTGCCAATTTACTCCAGGTGCTCTGGTTTCCTCCCACAGTCTGAAGGATGTTCAGGTTAGGGTGGATTGGTCATGCTAAATTGCCCCCGAGTATCCCAAGATGTGTAGGTTAGGTGCATTAGCCATGGTAAATGGGTTACAGGGATAGTGCGGGAAAGAGGGCCTGGGTAAAATACTCTGTCAGATTTGGTGCAGACTCAATGGGACGAATGGCCTCTGTAGGGATGTAGGGATATTGTGATTCTATTCAATGATTCTATGAATCCAATTTATGGACCCCACAAGCAAGACAAACGAGATCTAAGCTGACAAGATGAGGCTTTGCACCCCTATTCTGGGCTGGATCTGATGCTGGATCCGAGCCAAAAAGCTGAGAAGACCACCCGACTTTCATTGGCGGCCATGCCTTCACTGCCTGGGCCCCAAGCTCTGGAATTCCTTCCCTAAACCCTGTCCATCTCCCTCCTTCCTTCAGGCATCCATTACAATCTACCTTTTTGGCCAATCAGTCACCTTCCTAATATTCCCTGGCTTTATCACATAGAATCCCTACAGTGCAGAAGGAGGCCATTCGGCCCTCTGAGTCTGCACTGACAAGAATCCCACCTCGGCCTTATCCGCACATATTTACCCCTCTAATCCCTCTAACCTAAGCATCCTGGGACAACTAATGGGCAAATTAGCATGGCCAATCCACCTAATCGGCACATCTTTGGACTGTGGGAGGAAACCCACGCAGACACAGTGGAACATGCAAACACCACACAGACAGTGACCCAATGCCGGAATTGAACCCGGGTCCCTGGAGCTGTGACATGTGGAGCTATGTCAAATCCTCTTTGATCCTGGGTGGTGTGAAATGCTTTGGGAAGTTTTTATTTGAAATGATAAAGAAGCTGTTGATATGCGAATTGATTTGGTGTACACGGTTAGAAAATGCCACGTTCCCTCGGTAATGTGCAGTGAATCAGAGCCAAACTGAAAAATGACTGTTGAGTATCTGTTCGGCGTTAATGATAGTGTTTTCATTAAGTGAAGCTCCCTGTCATTATTTCTGCTCCTGTTTGGTATTTACAGACTGTTTATCCCTTCACTCCGCTAATTAGAGTGGATTTGATGGGTGGCATTGTTAAATCTATGCGTGCTGTAATTGTCAGCTGTGGATCAGTGGGCCGGCACTGTCTCCTCGAGATGAAGGTTCTGGGTTCGCATCCCACTCCGGTGGCCTGACCTTTCTAACCCAGTGCCGCACCCAGGAATGTGTCCACTCTGCCCGTCCTCCCCGGGGTTGAACAGGTCGCCCGAGCGAGCAGTTATGACAGTTCACTGGGCTTGCTTTGCCAATAAGACTCACATTCCAACCATTATTTTGTAAATTGAGTTTGTGTCTTTATATGCCCTGATTGTGAACAGAACTCCCACTTACCTGACGAAGGGGCAGCGCTCCGAAAGCGAGTGGCTTTTGATACCAAATAAACCTGTTGGACTTTAACCTGGTGTTGTGAGACTTCTTACTGTGTTTACCCCAGTCCAACGCCGGCATCTCCACATCTTGCTTTGCCAAGCAGAGAACCCATCAACGAGGGGGGAGAGGGATGGCACAATGGCTTAGCACTGGTACCTCACAGCGCCAGGAACCTGGGTTTGATTCCAGCCTCGGGTTACTGTCTGTGTGGAGTCTGCAAGTTCTCCCCATGTCTGCGTGGGTTTCCTCCGGGTGCTCTGGTTTCCTCCCACAGTCCGATGATGTGCAGGTTAGGTGGATTGGCCATGCTAAATTGCCTCTGAGCCAAAAGCTCTGGGTTCGAGTTCTTGTGTTGTGAGACTTCTTACTGTGCTTACCCCAGTCCAACGCCGGCATCTCCACATCATGGCTTCGACTCCCACCCCAGGATGTGATGGCCAAGGAAGGTGTGTTCATAACATGATCGGACGGGTAGAGTGTGCCAACCTGTAAAATACCTCCAAACATGACAATGGCTAACGGTAAAGGCGGGAGAGTCCCCTGGCCAGCCAGGCTTGTTGTTGGGTGGCACAGTGGCACAGTGGTTAGCACTGCTGCCTCACAGCGCCAGGGACCCGGGTTCAATTCCGGCCTCGGGTCGCTGTCTGTGGAGCCTGCACGTTCTCCCCGTGCCTGCGTGGGTTTCCTCCGAATGCTCCAGTTTCCTCCCACAGTCCAAAGGTGTGCGGGTTAGGTGGATTGGTCATGATAAATTGCTCCCAGTGTCAGCGGGATTTTCTGGGCAAATATGTGGGATTATGGGAATCGGGCCCGGGTTGGATTATGGTCAGTGCAGACTAGATGGGCCGAATAACCTCCTTTCGCACTGTAGGGGTTCTCTGATTCTATGAGCCCCTGATGACAGACTAGCGACCTGTTCCAGGAATTACTTACTATAGAAACAGATGAGAGACTGCCAGAGTGGACCACTCGGTGTGGGAAGAGAATCGGAAATTGGGAACGCTCACTCTAGGACAATGCTTTCTCTTAAACCTCCCGTTAGCACTCCCTTCCAGTTTGTTCCATGACCTCTCCCCACCGCCCCCCCCCCCCCCCCCCCACCACCACCCCCTAACCAATCCCTGACCTTCCCTTCTGCTCCACCTGGCCTTACCTCCCCCTTTCCCGACAGCGTGGGGGAAAATTCGGGATGAGCAGTGAAAGCTGGGCCTCGCCAGCGGAGCCCTCACCCCATCAGTGAGCTGAAACAAAAATCAAACATTTCCCGCTCCGACCGCTCTCCCTCCGGTCCTGAGGGAGAGTCATAGGAACATCGGAATTAGGAGCAGAAGTAGTTAAATTCATCCCTTCGAGCCTGCTCCGCCATTCAATCAGATCATGGCTGATCTCCCCCTCGTCTCAAACCCACCTCCCCACCTTTTCCCCATATCACACTTTTACTTTTATTTATTAAAAATATGTCTATCTCCTTCTTGAAACCGTTCAATGATTCAGTCTCCGTCGCTCTATGGGGCAGTGATTTCTACAAATTCACCACACTCTGCGAGAAGTAGTTACTCCTCATCTCAGTTTTAAATCTACCGCCTCTCAACCTATCTCTGTGACCTCTTGTTCGACATTGCCACGTCATGTTGACTGTGTTTCTCCCTCCACAGATGCCCCCAGACCGGCTGAGTCTCCTCGGTGATTCCAAAATATCCGTGTGTTCTGATTTGAGCCAAACAGACGATCTGGGTCATAGTCGGGTTGCGGTTTGTGTGAGAGATTGCATCCATTGGCAGCCATATTTCCTACGTACCCACAGTAACCACTCTGGTAATATATCAGGGCCTATTTTAAGGCCAATTAACTTGGATTAAATTTATAAATTTAGGATATAAACTGGATATCCGAAGTTAAAGAATTGGGCATATTAAAATCAAACAGTCAAACCTCGGGCAGGCCCGGCTTGACTAAGGTCAAACATAGAAAAACACTGAAACAAGTCTGGACCTGTTCTGTCAGTCACCCATCAAAGGTCATGGCACAGAGACCCAGCAGGACATCATCGCACCCCATTGAAATGCACCAGCCTTTTGTTAGAAGCCAGGTCGGGCCAGACTTTCTGTCACCTCGAGTTCCTGCAGTTACCTTATATGGCAACAGGTTACATGTAAGCAACAGCATGGAGATGGACAGCTGGGGGCGGATCCTGGTATCCTGTCAGGCATGATGTGGAGATGCCGGCGTTGGACTGGGGTAAACACAGTAAGAACACGGTAGCACAGTGGTTAGCACTGCTGCTTCACAGCTCCAGGGTCCCGGGTTCGATTCCCGGCTCGGGTCACTGTCTGTGTGGAGTTTGCACATTCTCCTCGTGTCTGCGTGGGTTTCCTCCGGGTGCTCCGGTTTCCTCCCACAGTCCAAAGATGTGCGGGTTAGGTTGATTGGCCAGGTTAAAAAAATTGCCCCTTAGAGTCCTGGGATGCGTAGGTTAGAGGGATTAGCGGGTAAAGATGTGGGGGTAGGGCCTGGGTGGGATTGTGGTCGCTGCAGACTCGATGGGCCGAATGGCCTCCTTCTGCACTGTAGGGTTTCTATTTTTAAAAAAAGTCTCACAACCCCAGTTTAAAGTCCAACAGGTTTATTTGGTAGCAAAAGCCACTAGCTTTCGGAGCGCTGCTCCTTCGTCAGGTAAGTGGGAGTTCTGTTCACAAACAGGGCATATAAAGACACAAACTCAATTTACAAAATAATGGTTGGAATGCGAGTCTTTACAGGTAATCAAGTCTTAAAGGCACATGTCAGGCAGACATCGAGAAACCCACCGGGTAAAAGAAACTCTGAAATAAGCCATTGCAAAATGACATGTCCAATAGTTACAAACAGTGCAAAAAAGACCAGTTATATTTACACTACTTTACGATGCTTAGTTACAAGACATTACATTTCAGTTCTTTAAACTATATACATTTATTACATTTCACTGTATGCTGTTATTTTTCAGATAAGCACACAGTTATGCAGGCCGAGGGTATTCTGCAGTTACCCAGCCCTCGGTCTGCCTCGGTTGAGACGCTTTACACGGTGGCCTTTCCCCATTGTGCCTTGGCGGCGGCTGCCCCAAGCTTGAGCGCATCCCTCACCACGTAGTCCTGGACCTTGGAATGTGCCAGTCTGCAACACTCGGTCGAGGACAAATCTTTGCACTGGAAGATCAGCAAGTTTCGGGTGGACCAAAGTGCGCCCTTCACCGAGTTGATGACCCTCCAGCAGCAGTTGATATTTGTCTCGGTGTGCGTCCCCGGAAACAGCCCGTAGAGCACAGAGTCCTGCGTCACCGAGCTGCCCGGGACGAACCGCGACAAATACCACAGCATCTCGTTCCAGACCTTCTTTGCAAAGGCACATTCCACAAGGAGGTGTGTGACCATCTCATCACCCCTGCAGCCGCTTCGAGGGCAGCGTGCGGTGATGATGAGACCCCGAGCGTGCATAAAGGATCTGATGGGGAGTGCCCTTCTCACCACCAGCCAAGCCAGGTCTTGGTGCTTCTTTGTGAGTTCTGGTGATGAGGCATTCTGCCAGATGACACTGACAGTCTGCTCAGGGAACCATCCGACAGGATCTGCCGTCTCCTTTTCTCTCAGGGCCTCAAGGACATTACGTGCTGACCACTGCTTGATAGCCATGTGGTCAAAGGTGTGTTTGCGGAAAAATTTCTCCACGAAGGACAGGTGCTGCGGTACGGTCCAACTGCTTGGAGCGTTCCATGGCAGTGTGGCCAGACCCATCCTCCGCAACACTTGGGACAGGTAGAACCTCAAAAAGTAGTGGCACTTGCTGTTAGCGTACCGTGGATCTACACACAGCTTGATGCAGCCGCACACAAAGGTGGCCATCAGGATGAGGGCAGCGTTGGGAACATTTTTCCCTCCGTTCTCTGGAGATTTGTGCATCGCTTCCCTCCGAACACGATCCATCTTTGATCTCCAGATAAATTTGAAGATGGCCTGGGTCACTGCTGCCGAGCAGGATTTGGGGATAGGCCAGACCTGCGCCACGTACAACAACACGGACAGTACCACGCACCGGATGACCAGGTTTTTTCCGGTGATAGAGAGGGAGCGTTGCTCCCACAAGCCCAATTTCTGCCTTACTTTGGCAATGTGCTGTTCCCAGTTTTTGGCGCATGCCCCTGCCGCTCCGAACCATATCTCCAGCACCTTGAGGTATTCTGCCCTGACGGTGAAGGGGACAAAGGATCTGTCAGCCCAGTTCCCAAAGAACATGGCCTCGCTCTTACCCCGGTTGACTTTGGCTCCCGAGGCCAGCTCGAACTGCTCACAGACTTGGAGGAGCCTGCGAACAGCCATGGCATCCATGTACAGGGAGGCTTTGACCTGCGTGCCTGGGATTGTAACCCCCTTTGATGCCTGGGTCCTTTCTGAGGGCCTCGGCAAAGGGTTCAATGCAACACACAAAAAGGACAGAGGAGAGAGGGCAGCCCTGCCTGACTCCAGACCTGATCTGAAACATATCTGATTCCCACCCATTGATTGAAACTGCGCTACTGATGTCTGTGTAGAGCAGTTGGATCCAATTGCGTATTCCCTCCCCAAAGCCCATTTTGAAGAGCACATCCATCATGTAGCTGCGCGATATTCTGTCAAACGCCTTCTCCTGGTCTAGGCTGATGAGGCAGGTGTCCACCTGCCTGTCCTGCACGTAGGCAATCATATCCCTGAGTAGTGCGAGGCTATCAGAGATCTTTCTGCCTTTTCAAAAAAAGGACTTGACCAGATGCCATTTTCCCCATGGTGCACCAAGAAAGTGGAAGGCGTTGCGAAACACAAACCTTTCTTCCAGATAGTAAATTCCCGGGATTGGTTGGTGAATTGGTACATATGGATATGCAAATTCGGAGCAGGAGTAGGCCACTCGGCCCCACGAGTCTGCTCCGCCATTCAATAAGATCACGGCTGATCTGATTGTAACCTCACCCCCACACCCCTGCTGAGCCCCCTTAACCTTTCACCCCCTGGCTTACCAAGAATCTATCCACTTCCGTCTTAAAAACATTCAGGTTTAAAAGCAAACGATTGCTGGGATCTGAAACAAGAACAGAAAATGCTCGAAAACCCCAGCAGGTCTGACCGATTCTGTGGAGAGAGAACAGACATAGGAACAGGAGTGGGCCATTCAGCCCCTTGAGCCTGCTCGGATATTCTATTCCTTTATTCTATCGTGGGGTTGGGCATCGCTGGCAAGGCCATCATTTGCTGCCCATCCCTAATTGGCCCTGAACTGAGCATCTCGATTTCAGAGGGCATTTAAGAGTCAACCACATTGCTGTGGCTCTGGAGTCACATGTACAAAGAACAGCACAGGAACAGGCCCTTCAGCCCTCCAAGCCAGCGCCAATCACATTGTCCTATCTAGATCAACCACTTATATCTCTCTATTCTCCATCTGTTCGTGTGCCCATCCAGATAAGTCTTAAATGTGGCTAATGTATCTGACTCAGCCACGTCATTTGGAAGTGAATTCCAGGCCACCACCACCCTCTGGGCGGCACGGTAGCACAGTGGTTAGCACTGCTGCTTCACAGCTCCAGGGTCCCGGGTTCGATTCCCGGCTCGGGTCACTGTCTGTGTGGAGTTTGCACATTCTCCTCGTGTCTGCGTGGGTTTCCTCCGGGTGCTCCGGTTTCCTCCCACAGTCCAAAGATGTGCGGATTAGGTTGATTGGCCAGGTTATAAAAATTGCCCCTTTGTGTCCTGAGATGCGTAGGTTAGCGGGATTAGCGGGTAAATATGTGGGGGTACGGCCTGGGTGGGATTGTGGTCGGTGCAGACTCGATGGGCCGAATGGCCTCCTTCTGCACTGTAGGGTTTCTATGATTTCTATGATTTCTGTATGAAACTCCCCCCCTTATCTTGAACTTGTGCCCCCTTGTAATTATCATTTCTGCCCTGGGAAAAAGCTTCCAACTGTTCACCCTATCCATACCCCTCAAAATTTTATAAACTTATCTTTCCATATCAGGCAACATCCTGGTGAACCTTTTCTGCACTCACTCCAATGCCTCCACGTCCTTCTGGTAGTGTGGTGACCAGAATTGAACACAGTATTCCAAATGTGGCCTAACCAACTTTTATATATAGGTCAGACCAGGTAAGGACGACAGATTTCCTTCCCTAAAGGATACTAGTGAACCAGATGGGTTTTTACGACAATCAACAATGCTATCATGGTCCTCAGTAAACTTTGAATTCCAGATTTTAGAAGTAGAAATGGTCGCGATCACCAACAACTTATCCTGGTCCCCCCAAGCCGACACTATAGTTAAGAAAGCCCAACACCTCTACTTTCTCAGGAGACTAAGGAAATTTGGCATGTCCACAACAAACCTCAGCAACTTCTACAGATGCACCATGGGAAGCATTCTTTCAGAATGTCACAGCTTGGTATGGCTCCTACTCTGCCCAAGACTGCAAGAAACTACAAAGGGCCGTGAATGAAGCCCAGTCCATCACATAAACCAGCCTCCCATCCATTGACTCTGTCTACACTTCCCACTGCCTCGGAAAAGCAGCCAGCATAAATAAGGACCCCACGCACCCCGGACATTCTCTCTTCCACCTTCTTCCATCAGGAAAAATATACAAAAATCTGAGGTCACGGACCAACCGATTCCAGGACAGTTCTTCCCTGCTGCCGTCCGACTTTTGAATGAACCTACCTCACATTAAGTTGATCTTTCGCTACACCCTAGCTATGACTGTAACACTACATTCTGCACTCTCTCCTTTCCTTCTCTATGTATGGTATGCTTTGTATAGAGTGCAAGAAATAATACCTTCACTCTATACGAATGCATATTGAATTCAAATTTCACCATCTGCCATGGTGGGATTCGAACCCAAATCCCCAAAGCATTACCCTGGGTCTCTGGATTACTAGATTAGGAACAATACCACTTTGCCACCCAATATTCAATAAGATCATGGCTGATCTGTGGCCTAACTCCATGTACCTGCCCTTGGCCCATATCCCTTGATCCTCTAACGTTTCGAGCCTGGATGACCCTTCGTCAACGACTCTGTTTCCCTTTTCCTTTTGAGGAAGAGAGTTCCAGAGACTCACCACCCTCCGAGAGGTAGAATTCCCCTCATCTCCATCTCAGATGAGCGACCCCTTATTTTGAAGCAGTGACTCCCTAGTTCTAGATTCCCCACAACAGGAAACATCCTCTCCACATCCACCCTGTCAATACCCATCAGGATCTTAATGGTATCGATTGGGTATATATTTAGCTCCCAGATATCTAGCAACCAAAAGATGTCAAAGTGCTTTGGAGGACTATACGTCCGACAAACCCAGGCCGCTGAGCCGTGTAAAGAGATGTTAGCATGTGGACTAAAAACCTGTTCTAAGAGATACTCTTTAAGGAGCGTATTAAATGTGAGAGAAGCCTCAGGTCTCCAGTTCTGGGTGCCACACTTCAGGAAGGATGTGAATGCATGGGAAAGATTGCAGAGATGGAAACGGTGGCGCAGTGGTAATGTCACCGGACTCGTCATCCAGAGGGCCTCACAGTAATAGCCTTGGAAAGTGGGGACGCGGGTTCAAATCTCACCATGTCAGCTGGCGGAATTCAAAATTCAGTTAATAATACAGGCGGCACAGTGACACAGTGGTTAGCACAGCTGCTTCACAACGCCATGGACCCGGGTTCAATCTGGCCTCGGGTCACTGTCTGCGTGGGGTTTCCTCCGGGTGCTCCGGTTTCCTCCCACAGTCCAAAGATGCACAGGTTAGGTGAATTGGCCATGCTAAATGTGCGGTATATGGGATAGGATGGAAGGGAAGACCTGGGTTGGGATGCTCTTCTGGCGAGTTGGTGCAGGTTCAATGGGCCGAATGGCCACTTTCTGCATTCCAGGGACTCTGTGGCTCTATCAGGGTGAGAATCTTTAAAAACACCAAGCTATTTCAGGCAAGGTGTCAATGTAGTTGGGTGAGGTATGGGCGATGAAGGGGGTGCTATAGGTATGAGTTGGGGATGGACGGGGCAGGGGTTTGGAAGGGCTAAGGTTCTGGGAGGAGTGGGGGAGGTCAGGGGGAAGGAGAGCGGGAAAGGGGACAGATGAGTGTGGGGGGGGGAGGATGTTTTGCACATGTCACACAACGGTGTAACTCCGAGAAAACCACATGAAAGACCAACCCAAGTAACGCACACACAACACACACACACACACACACACACAACACACACACACAAAAGATGATCGATACTCGATTTAAGTGCTAATTTATAGCTATTCTACGCCTGTCACCGTCTGATGTATGTGATCTCACCCCGGGGGTCAAAGCAGAAATCAAAGATAAGTCCGTTTTTAAGTTAACAATGGCCTCAATTGAATCTCATTCAGAGACAAAAATGTGCTTTGATAGAATTGCTGTTCCTGCATGTTCCAAAACAGCCAGAGCAATTTGCAAGAACAGTCCTAAAATCGAAGATTCCTTCATTCCAGCTGCTCATGTTGTGTGTTTATATATAGATATGCTGGTGATTCTTAGATCTGTTTGTGTGTCTCTGTTTACTTAGGGGGAGAGGACACACACACACACATTTCAGGACGAATATGTTAATAGAAAACAAGTGGGCAACTTCAGAGAGCAGTGAATGTGCTGCGGGAGAGAGAGAGAGGAAAGCATGGTGCAGAGGTAAAAGATGTAATGTGAGCTTGCAGACTGGCCCCTGAATAACTACAACATTGGAAATGATTTTTGATGCGTTTAAATCTCTCTCTTTATGTTGGACTCAGTCTCTCTCTCTCCCTTCCTCTCTCTCACTCCATATCTCTCTGTCTTTTTCTTTCTGTCCGTTTGCAATCCCCATTCTGCCTCTCTCTATATGCCTCTCTCAGCATGTCCCTCTGTCCACCTCTCCCTTTCTATCTGCTCCCTGTCTTTCTCTTTGTCTGTCTCTCCTTGTCGGCCTGTCTGCATGTCCCTCAGTTTCTCTCTCTCTCTTCCTGTCTGTATGCCTCTCTGTCTGTCTTTATCACTCTCTGTCTCAGCATGTCCCTCTGCTGTCCCTCTGCTGTCCCTCTCAGTCCCCCTCTCTCTTTCTCCCTGCCTCTCTATATTCATGTCTCTCCTTGTCGGTCTGCCTGTGTGCCCCTCAGTTACACTCTGTTTCTCTGTCTGTTTCCAGATTTCCCTCTCTCTCTCTTTGACTGTCTCTCTGTCCCTCACCAGATGCCACTCCCATCTCTGAGTAAACACTCTCAATCTCTTTCTCCCTCTCACTCTCTCTCACTCACTGTCAATCTTTCGATCACAGTCTGTGCTGGTCTATAAGTGCATCAATCTGTCTCTGTTTCTCAGCGTCTCTCTCTGGTTGTCCATCGAACTCCACCAAGTGAGAAGAGCAAGAGTGAGAAGTGAGAGAGTGAGAAACGAGAAGTGAGAACGTAGACAGTAAGAATAGAGATGGGGAAAATAGAGAGAGTGAGAATAGAGAGTGAGAAGAGAGAGAGTGAGAACAGAGAGAGAGTGAGAATAGAGAGAGTGAGGATAGAGAGAGTGAGGATAGAGAGAGTGAGAATAGAGAGAATGAGTATAGAGGGAGTGAGAATTGAGAGAGTGAGAATTGAGAGAGTGAGAATAGAGAGTGAGAATTGAGAAAGTGAGAATTGAGAGAGTGAGAATAGAGAGAGTGAGAATTGAGAGAGTGAGAATAGAGAGAGTGAGAATAGAGAGAGTGAGAATTGAGAGAGTGAGAATAGAGAGAGTGAGAATAAAGAGAGTGAGAGTAGATAGAGTGAGAATAGAGAGAGTGAGAATAGAGAGAGTGAGAATAGACAGAGTGAGAATTGAGAGAGTGAGAATAGAGAGAGTGAGAACAGAGAGAGTGAGAATGGAGAGAGTGAGAATAGAGAGACTGAGAATAGAAAGAGTGAGAGTAGAGAGAGTGAGAATAGAGAGAGTGAGAGCAGAGAGAGTGAGAATAGGGAGTGTGAGAATAGAGAGTGAGAATAGAGAGAGTGAGAGTAGAGGGGGTGAAAATAGAGAGAGTGAGAATAGAGAGAGTGAGAATAGAGAGTGTGAGAATAGACAGAGAGAGAACAGAGAGAGTGAGAACAGAGAGTGTGAAAATAGAGAGAGTGAGAATAGAGAGAGTGAGAATAGAGAGTGTGAGAATAGACAGAGAGAGAACAGAGAGAGTGAGAACAGAGAGTGTGAAAATAGAGAGAGTGAGAATAAAGAGAGTGAGAACAGATAGTGAGAATCGAGAGAGTGAGAATAGAGAGAGTGTGAGTAGAGAGAGTGAGAATGGAGAGAGTGAGAATAGACAGAGTGAGAATCGAGAGAGCGAGAAGAGAGTGAGAATAGAGAGAGTGAGAATAGAGTGAGTGAGAATAGAGAGAGTGAGAATAAAGATTGTGAAAATAGAGACAATGAGAGTAGACAGAGTGAGAATACAGAGAGTGAGAATTGACGGAGTGAGAATAGAGAGAGTGAGAATTGACGGAGTGAGAATGAGAGAGTGAGAGTAGAGATAGTGAGAATAGAGAGAGTGAGAGTAGATAGTGTGAGAATAGAGAGAGTGAGAATAGAGAGAGTGAAAATAGAGAGAGTGAGAATAGAGAGAGTGAGAGGAGAGAGAGTGAGAATAGAGAGAGTGAGAGTAGAGAGAGTGATAATAGAGAGAGTGAGAAATGAGAGAGTGAGAATAGAGAGAGTGAGAACAGTGAGAGTGTGAAGAAAGATAGTGAGAATAGAGAGTGAGAATAGAGAGAGTGAGAATAGAGATAGTGAGAATAGAGAGAGTGAGAATTAAGAGAGTGAGAAAAGAAAGAGTGAGAGTGGAGAGAGTGAGAATAGAGATAGTGAGAATAGACAGAGTGAGAATAGACAGAGTGAGAATAGAGAGAGTGAGAATAGAGAGAGTGAGAATAGAGTAAGTGAGAATAGGGAGAGTGAGATTAGAGAGAGCGAGAATAGAGTGAGAACAGAGACAGTGAGAATAGAGATAGTGAGAATAGAGAGAGTGAGAGAAGAGAGAGGGAGAACAGAGAGTGAGAATAGAGAGTGAGAATAGAGAGAGTGAGAATAGAGAGAGTGAGAGGAGAGAGAGTGAGAATAGAGAGAGTGAGAATAGAGAGAGTGAGAATAGAGAGAGTGAGAAGAGAGAGAGTGAGAATAGAGAGAGTGAGAATAGAGTAAGAACAGAGACAGTGAGAATATAGAGAGTGAGAATAGGGAGAGTGAGAAAAGAGTGAGAATAGAGAGAGTGAGAATAGAGAGAGTGAGAAGAGAGAGAGTGAGAATAGAGAGAGTGAGAATAGGGAGAGTGAGAATAGAGAGAGTGAGAATAGAGTAAGAACAGAGACAGTGAGAATATAGAGAGTGAGAATAGGGAGAGTGAGAAAAGAGTGAGAATAGAGAGAGTGAGAATAGAGAGAGTGAGAATAGAGAGAGTGAGAATAGAGAGAGTGAGAATAGAGAGAGTGAGAATAGGGAGAGTTAGAATCGAGAGAGTGAGAATAGAGTGAGAACAGAGACAGTGAGAATAGAGAGAGTGAGAATAGGGAGAGTGAGAATAGGGTGAGAACAGAGACAGTGAGAATAGAGATAGTGAGAATAGAGAGAGTGAGAATTAAGAGAGTGGGAATAGAAAGAGTGAGAGTAGAGAGAGTGAGAATAGAGATAGTGAGAATAGAGAGTGAGAATAGAGAGAGTGAGAGTAGAGAGACTGAGAACAGAGAGAGTGAGAATAGACAGAGTGAGAATAGACAGAGTGAGAATAGAGAGAGTGAGAATAGTGAGAGTGAGAATAGAGTGAGTGAGAATAGGGAGAGTGATATTAGAGAGAGTGAGAATAGAGTGAGAACAGAGACGGTGAGAATAGAGAGAGTGAGAATTAAGAGAGTGGGAATAGAAAGAGTGAGAGTAGAGAGAGTGAGAATAGAGATAGTGAGAATAGAGAGTGAGAATAGAGAGAGTGAGAGTAGAGAGACTGAGAACAGAGAGAGTGAGAATAGACAGAGTGAGAATAGACAGAGTGAGAATAGAGAGAGTGAGAATAGTGAGAGTGAGAATAGAGTGAGTGAGAATAGGGAGAGTGAGATTAGAGAGAGTGAGAATAGAGTGAGAACAGAGACGGTGAGAATAGAGAGAGTGAGAATGGAGAGAGAATGAGAATAGGGAGAGTGAGAATGGAGCGAGAACAGAGAGAGTAAGAATAGAGAGAGTGAGAATAGAGAGAGTGAGACTAGAGAGACTGAGAATAGAGAGAGTGAGAGTAGAGAGAGTGAGAATAGAGAGAGTGAGAGTCGAGAGAGTGAGAATAGAGATAGTGAGAATAGAGAGAGTGAGAGTCGAGAGAGTGAGAACAGAGAGTGAGAATAGAGAGTGAGAATAGAGAGAGTGAGAATAGAGAGAGTGAGAATAGAGAGAGTGAGAGTAGAGAGAGTGAGAATAGAGAGAGTGAGAATAGAGAGAGTGAGAATAGAGAGAGTGAGAATAGAGAGAGTGTGAATAGAGAGAGTGAGAAGAGAGAGAGTGAGAATAGAGAGAGTGAGAATAGGGAGAGTGAGAATAGAGAGAGTGAGAATAGAGTGAGAACAGAGACAGTGAGAATAGAGAGAGTGAGAATAGGGAGAGTGAGAATAGAGTGAGAACAGAGATAGTGAGAATAGAGACAGTGAGAATAGAGAGAGTGAGAATAGAGAGAGTGAGAATAGGGAGAGTGAGAATAGAGAGAGTGAGAATAGAGTGAGAACAGAGACAGTGGGAAAAGAAAGAGTGAGAATAGGGAGAGTGAGAATAGAGTGAGATCAGAGAGAGTGAGAATAGAGAGAGTGAGAATAGAGAGAGTGCGAATAAAGAGAGTGAAAAACGAGAGAGTGAGAATAGAGAGATTGAGAATAGAGAGTGAGAATAGAGAGAGTGAGAATAGGGAGAGTGAGATTAGAGAGAGTGAGAATAGAGTGAGAACAGAGACAGTGAGAATAGAGAGAGTGAGAATATAGACAATGAGAGTAGATAGAGTGAGAATGGAGAGAGTGAGAATAGAGAGAGTGAGAGTAGAGAGAGTGAGAATACAGAGTGTGAGAATTGACGGAGTGAGAATAGAGAGAGTGAGAATTGCCGGAGTGAGAATGAGAGAGTGAGAGTAGAGATAGTGAGAATAGAGAGAGTGAGAGTAGATAGTGTGAGAATAGAGAGAGTGAGAATAGAGAGAGAGAAAATAGAGAGAGTGAGAATAGAGAGAGTGAGAGGAGAGAGAGTGAGAATAGAGAGAGTGAGAGTAGAGAGAGTGATAATAGAGAGAGTGAGAAATGAGAGAGTGAGAGTAGAGAGAGTGAGAACAGTGAGAGTGTGAAGAAAGATAGTGAGAATAGAGAGTGAGAATAGAGAGAGTGAGAATAGAGATAGTGAGAATAGAGAGAGTGAGAATTAAGAGAGTGAGAAAAGAAAGAGTGAGAGTGGAGAGAGTGAGAATAGAGATAGTGAGAATAGACAGTGAGAATAGAGAGAGTGAGAGTAGAGAGACTGAGAACAGAGAGAGTGAGAATAGACAGAGTGAGAATAGACAGAGTGAGAATAGAGAGAGTGAGAATAGAGCGAGTGAGAATAGAGTGAGTGAGAGTAGGGAGAGTGAGATTAGAGAGAGTGAGAATAGAGTGAGAGCAGAGACAGTGAGAATGGAGAGAGTGAGAATGGAGAGAGAATGAGAATAGGGAGAGTGAGAAAGGAGCGAGAACAGAGAGAGTGAGAATAGAGAGAGTGAGAATAGAGAGAGTGAGACTAGAGAGACTGAGAATTGAGAGAGAGTGAGAGTAGAGAGAGTGAGAATAGAGAGAGTGAGAGTCGAGAGAGTGAGAATAGAGATAGTGAGAATAGAGAGAGTGAAAGTAGAGAGAGTGAGAACAGAGAGTGAGAATAGAGAGTGAGAATAGAGAGAGTGAGAATAGAGAGAGCGAGAGGAGAGAGAGTGAGAATAGAGAGAGTGAGAATAGAGAGAGTGAGAATAGAGAGAGTGAGAAGAGAGAGAGTGAGAATAGAGAGAGTGAGAATAGGGAGAGTGAGAATAGAGAGAGTGAGAATAGAGTAAGAACAGAGACAGTGAGAATAGAGAGAGTGAGAATAGGGAGAGTGAGAAAGGAGCGAGAACAGAGAGAGTGAGAATAGAGAGAGTGAGAATAGAGAGAGTGAGACTAGAGAGACTGAGAATTGAGAGAGAGTGAGAGTAGAGAGAGTGAGAATAGAGAGAGTGAGAGTCGAGAGAGTGAGAATAGAGATAGTGAGAATAGAGAGAGTGAAAGTAGAGAGAGTGAGAACAGAGAGTGAGAATAGAGAGTGAGAATAGAGAGAGTGAGAATAGAGAGAGCGAGAGGAGAGAGAGTGAGAATAGAGAGAGTGAGAATAGAGAGAGTGAGAATAGAGAGAGTGAGAAGAGAGAGAGTGAGAATAGAGAGAGTGAGAATAGGGAGAGTGAGAATAGAGAGAGTGAGAATAGAGTAAGAACAGAGACAGTGAGAATAGAGAGAGTGAGAATAGGGAGAGTGAGAAAAGAGTGAGAAGAGAGAGAGTGAGAATAGAGAGAGTGAGAATAGAGAGAGTGAGAATAGAGAGAGTGAGAATAGAGAGAGTGAGAATAGGGAGAGAGAGAATAGAGAGAGTGAGAATAGAGTGAGAACAGGGACAGTGAGAATAGAGAGAGTGAGAATAGGGAGAGTGAGAATATAGTGAGAACAGAGAGAGTGAGAATAGAGATAGTGAGAATAGAGAGAGTGAGAATTAAGAGAGTGAGAATAGAAAGAGTGAGAGTAGAGAGAGTCAGAATAGAGGTAGTGAGAATAGAGAGTGAGAATAGAGAGAGTGAGAGTAGAGAGACTGAGAACAGAGAGAGTGAGAATAGACAGAGTGAGAATAGACAGAGTGAGAATAGAGAGAGTGAGAATAGGGAGAGTGAGAATAGAGAGAGTGAGAATAGAGTGAGAACAGAGACAGTGAGAATAGAGAGAGTGAGAATAGGGAGAGTGAGAATAGAGTGAGAACAGAGATAGTGAGAATAGAGACAGTGAGAATAGAGAGAGTGAGAATAGAGAGAGTGAGAATAGAGTGAGAACAGAGACAGCGAGAAAAGAGAGAGTGAGAATAGGGAGAGTGAGAATAGAGTGAGATCAGAGAGAGTGAGAATAGAGAGAGTGAGAATAGAGAGAGTGAGAATAAAGAGAGTGAAAGTCGAGAGAGTGAGAATAGAGAGAGTGAGAATAGAGAGTGAGAATAGAGAGAGTGAGAATTGGGAGAGCGAGATTAGAGAGAGTGAGAATAGAGTGAGAACAGAGACAGTGAGAATAGAGAGAGTGAGAATATAGACAATGAGAGTAGATAGAGTGAGAATGGAGAGAGTGAGAATAGAGAGAGTGAGAGTAGAGAGAGTGAGAATAGAGATAGTGAGAATAGAGAGAGTAAGATTAGAGAGAGTAAGAATAGGGACGGTGAGAATACAGAGAGTGAGAATAGAGAGAGTGAGTGCAGAGAGAGTGAGATCTTATAGTGTGGGAACAGAGAGACTGAGAATAGAGAGAGTGAGAATAGAGAGAGTGAGAATATAGTGAGAACAGAGACAGTGAGAATAGAGAGATTGAGAATAGAGAGAGAATGAGAATAGGGAGAGCGAGAATAGAGCGAGAACAGAGAGAGTGAGAATAGAGAGAGTGAGAATAGAGTGAGACTAGAGAGACTGAGAATAGAGAGAGTGAGAGTAGAGAGAGTGAGAATAGAGAGAGTGAGAGTCGAGAGAGTGAGAATAGGGAGTGTGAGAATAGGGAGAGTGAGAATAGGTAGAGTGAGAATATAGAGAGTGAGAATAGAGAGAGTGAGAATAGAGAGAATGCGAGTAGATAGAGTGAGAATGGAGAGAGTGAGAATGCAGAGGGTGAGAATAGAGAGAGTGAGAATTGAGAGAGTGACAATAGAGAGAGTGAGAACAGAATGAGAATATAGAGAATGAGAGGAGAGGCAGTGGGAATAAAGACAGTGAGAATAGAGAGAGTGAGAATAGTGTGAGAATAGAGTGAGAACGGGGAGTGTGAGAATAGAGAGTGAGAATAGAGTGAGAACAGAGAGAGTGAGTATAGGGAGATTGAGAATAGGGAGAGTTAGAATAGAGTTAGAACAGAGAGTGAGAATAGAGGGAGTGAGGATAGACTGAGAACAGAGAGAGAGTGAGAATAGAGAGAGTGAGAATGGAGAGAGTGAGAGTAGAGAGAGTGAGAAAAGCGAGAATGAGAATAGAGACAGTGAGAATAGAGAGAGTGAGAATAGAATGAGAACAGAGACAGTGAGAAAAGAGAGAGTGAGAATAGGGAGAGTGAGAATAGAGTGAGATCAGAGAGAGTGAGAATAGACAGAGTGAGAATAGAGAGAGTGAGAATAAAGAGAGTGAAAGTCGAGAGAGTGAGAATAGAGAGAGTGAGAATAGAGAGTGAGAATAGAGAGAGTGAGAATTGGGAGAGCGAGATTAGAGAGAGTGAGAATAGAGTGAGAACAGAGACAGTGAGAATAGAGAGAGTGAGAATAGAGAGAGTGAGAATTGGGAGAGCGAGATTAGAGAGAGTGAGAATAGAGTGAGAACAGAGACAGTGAGAATAGAGAGAGTGAGAATATAGACAATGAGAGTAGATAGAGTGAGAATGGAGAGAGTGAGAATAGAGAGAGTGAGAGTAGAGAGAGTGAGAATAGAGATAGTGAGAATAGAGAGAGTAAGATTAGAGAGAGTAAGAATAGGGACGGTGAGAATACAGAGAGTGAGAATAGAGAGAATGAGTGCAGAGAGAGTGAGAGCTTATAGTGTGGGAACAGAGAGAGTGAGAATAGAGAGAGTGAGAATAGAGAGAGTGAGAATATAGTGAGAACAGCGACAGTGAGAATAGAGAGATTGAGAATAGAGAGAGAATGAGAATAGGGAGAGCGAGAATAGAGCGAGAACAGAGAGAGTGAGAATAGAGAGAGTGAGAATAGAGTGAGACTAGAGAGACTGAGAATAGAGAGAGTGAGAGTAGAGAGAGTGAGAATAGAGAGAGTGAGAGTCGAGAGAGTGAGAATAGGGAGTGTGAGAATAGGGAGAGTGAGAATAGGTAGAGTGAGAATATAGAGAGTGAGAATAGAGAGAGTGAGAATAGAGAGAGAGAGAATAGAGTGAGAACAGAGACAGTGAAAATAGAGAGAGTGAGAATAGAGAGATAATGAGTATAGAGAGAGTGAGAATAGAGAGATAATGAGTATAGAGAGAGTGAGAATAGAGAGAGTGAGAACAGAGACAGTGAGAATAGAGAGAGAATGAGAATAGAGAGAGCGAGAATGGAGTGAGAACAGGGAGTGAGAATAGGGAGAGTGAGAATAGAGAGAGTGAGAATAGGCAGAGTGAGAATAGAGAGAGTGAGATCAGAGAGAGTAAGAATAGAGAGATTGAGAATAGAGAGTGAGAATAGAGAGAGTGAGAACAGAGAGTGAGAATAGAGAGAGTGACAATAGAGAGAGTGAGAATAGAGAGAGTGAGAATAGAGAGAGTGAGAATAGAGTCAGAACAGAGAGTGTGTGAATAGAGAGAGTGAGAATAGAGAGAGTGAGAACAGAATGAGAATAGTGAGAATGAGAGGAGAGGCAGTGAGAATGAGAATAGAGTGGGAATAGAGTGAGAACAGGAAGTGCGAGAATAGAGAGTGAGAATAGAGTGAGAACAGAGAGTGAGAATAGAGTGAGTGAGAATGGAGAGAGTGAGAAGAGAGAGAGTAAGAATATGCAGAGTGAGAGTAGAGAGAGTGAGAATAGCGAGAGTGAGAATAGAGACAGTGAGAATAGAGATAGTGAGAATAGAGAGTGTGAGAATAGAGAAAGTGGGAATAAAGAGAGTGAGAATAGAGAGAATGAGAATAGAGTGGGAATAGAGTGAGAACAGAAAGTGAGAATAGAGAGAGTGAGAATAGACTGAGAACAGAGAGAGAGTGAGAATAGAGAGAGTGAGAATAGACAGTATGAGAATAGAGAAAGTGGGAATAAAGAGAGTGAGGAGAGAGAGTGAGAATAGAGTGAGAACAGAAAGTGAGAATAGAGAGAGTGAGAATAGACTGAGAACAGAGAGAGAGTGAGAATAGAGAGAGTGAGAATAGACAGTATGAGAATAGAGAAAGTGGGAATAAAGAGAGTGAGGAGAGAGAGTGAGAATAGAGTGAGAACAGAAAGTGAGAATAGAGAGAGTGAGAATAGACTGAGAACAGAGAGAGAGTGAGAATAGAGAGAGTGAGAATAGAGAGAGTGAGAATAGAGACAGTGTGAATAGAGACAGTGAGGATAGAGGGAGTGAGTAGAGAGAGTGTGAGTAGAGAGAGCGAGAATAGAGTGAGTAAGAATAGAGAGAGTGAGAATAGAGAGAGTGAGAACAGAGAGTGAGAATAGAGAGAGTGGCAATAGAGAGAGTGAGAATAGAGAGATTGAGAATAGAGTGAGAATGGAGTGAGAACAGAGAGAGTGAGAATAGAGAGAGAGAGAATAGAGTGAGAACAGAGACAGTGAAAATAGAGAGAGTGAAAATAGAGAGATAATGAGTATAGAGAGAGTGAGAATAGAGTGAGAACAGAGAGAGTGAGAATAGAGAGAGTGAGAACAGAGACAGTGAGAATAGAGAGACTGAGAATATAGAGAGTGAGAGCAGAGAGAGTGAGAATAGAGAGAGTGAGAGTCGAGTGAGAATAGAGAGAGTGAGAATATAGAGAGTGAGAATAGAGAGAGTGTGAATAGAGACAGTGAGGATAGAGAGTGAGAATAGAGAGTGCTAATAGAGAGAGTGAGATCAGAGAGAGTGAGAATAGACAGAGTGAGAATTAAGAGAGTGAGAATAGAAAGAGTGAGAGTAGAGAGAGTGAGAATAGAGAGAGTGTGAATAGAGACAGTGAGGATAGAGAGAGTGCGAATAGAGAGAGTGAAAATAGAGAGTGAGAAGTGAGGGAGTGAGAACAGGGAGTGTGAGACTAGAGAGTGAGAATAGGCAGAGTGAGAATAGAGAGAGTGAGATCAGAGATAGTGAGAATAGAGAGAGTGAGAATTAAGAGAGTGAGAATAGAAAGAGTGAGAGTAGAGAGATTGAGAATAGAGATAGTGAGAATAGAGAGTGAGAATAGAGAGACTGAGAGAAGAGAGACAGAGAACAGAGAGAGTGAGAATAGACAGAGTGAGAATAGACAGAGTGAGAATAGAAAGAGTGAGAATAGAGAGAGTGGGAATAGAGAGAGTGAGAGGAGAGAGAGTGAGATTAGACAGAGTGAGAATAGAGAGAGTGAGAATAGAGAGAGTGAGAAGAGAGAGAGTGAGAATAGAGAGAGTGAGAATAGGGAGAGTGAGAATAGAGAGAGTGAGAATAGAGTAAGAACAGAGAGAGTGAGAATAGAGAGAGTCAGAATAGGGAGAGTGAGAAAAGAGTGAGAACAGAGAGAGTGAGAATAGAGAGAGTGAGAATAGAGAGAGTGAGAATAGAGAGAGTGAGAATAGAGAGAGTGAGAATAGGGAGAGTGAGAATAGAGAGAGTGAGAATAGAGTGAGTGAGAATAGGGAGAGTGAGATTAGAGAGAGTGAGAATAGAGTGAGAACAGAGACGGTGAGAATAGAGAGAGTGAGAATGGAGAGAGAATGAGAATAGGGAGAGTGAGAATGGAGCGAGAACAGAGAGAGTAAGAATAGAGAGAGTGAGAATAGAGAGAGTGAGACTAGAGAGACTGAGAATAGAGAGAGTGAGAGTAGAGAGAGTGAGAATAGAGAGAGTGAGAGTCGAGAGAGTGAGAATAGAGATAGTGAGAATAGAGAGAGTGAGAGTCGAGAGAGTGAGAACAGAGAGTGAGAATAGAGAGTGAGAATAGAGAGAGTGAGAATAGAGAGAGTGAGAATAGAGAGAGTGAGAGTAGAGAGAGTGAGAATAGAGAGAGTGAGAATAGAGAGAGTGAGAATAGAGAGAGTGAGAATAGAGAGAGTGTGAATAGAGAGAGTGAGAAGAGAGAGAGTGAGAATAGAGAGAGTGAGAATAGGGAGAGTGAGAATAGAGAGAGTGAGAATAGAGTGAGAACAGAGACAGTGAGAATAGAGAGAGTGAGAATAGGGAGAGTGAGAATAGAGTGAGAACAGAGATAGTGAGAATAGAGACAGTGAGAATAGAGAGAGTGAGAATAGAGAGAGTGAGAATAGGGAGAGTGAGAATAGAGAGAGTGAGAATAGAGTGAGAACAGAGACAGTGGGAAAAGAAAGAGTGAGAATAGGGAGAGTGAGAATAGAGTGAGATCAGAGAGAGTGAGAATAGAGAGAGTGAGAATAGAGAGAGTGCGAATAAAGAGAGTGAAAAACGAGAGAGTGAGAATAGAGAGATTGAGAATAGAGAGTGAGAATAGAGAGAGTGAGAATAGGGAGAGTGAGATTAGAGAGAGTGAGAATAGAGTGAGAACAGAGACAGTGAGAATAGAGAGAGTGAGAATATAGACAATGAGAGTAGATAGAGTGAGAATGGAGAGAGTGAGAATAGAGAGAGTGAGAGTAGAGAGAGTGAGAATACAGAGTGTGAGAATTGACGGAGTGAGAATAGAGAGAGTGAGAATTGCCGGAGTGAGAATGAGAGAGTGAGAGTAGAGATAGTGAGAATAGAGAGAGTGAGAGTAGATAGTGTGAGAATAGAGAGAGTGAGAATAGAGAGAGAGAAAATAGAGAGAGTGAGAATAGAGAGAGTGAGAGGAGAGAGAGTGAGAATAGAGAGAGTGAGAGTAGAGAGAGTGATAATAGAGAGAGTGAGAAATGAGAGAGTGTGAGTAGAGAGAGTGAGAACAGTGAGAGTGTGAAGAAAGATAGTGAGAATAGAGAGTGAGAATAGAGAGAGTGAGAATAGAGATAGTGAGAATAGAGAGAGTGAGAATTAAGAGAGTGAGAAAAGAAAGAGTGAGAGTGGAGAGAGTGAGAATAGAGATAGTGAGAATAGACAGTGAGAATAGAGAGAGTGAGAGTAGAGAGACTGAGAACAGAGAGAGTGAGAATAGACAGAGTGAGAATAGACAGAGTGAGAATAGAGAGAGTGAGAATAGAGAGAGTGAGAATAGAGTGAGTGAGAGTAGGGAGAGTGAGATTAGAGAGAGTGAGAATAGAGTGAGAGCAGAGACAGTGAGAATGGAGAGAGTGAGAATGGAGAGAGAATGGGAATAGGGAGAGTGAGAAAGGAGCGAGAACAGAGAGAGTGAGAATAGAGAGAGTGAGAATAGAGAGAGTGAGACTAGAGAGACTGAGAATTGAGAGAGAGTGAGAGTAGAGAGAGTGAGAATAGAGAGAGTGAGAGTCGAGAGAGTGAGAATAGAGATAGTGAGAATAGAGAGAGTGAAAGTAGAGAGAGTGAGAACAGAGAGTGAGAATAGAGAGTGAGAATAGAGAGAGTGAGAATAGAGAGAGCGAGAGGAGAGAGAGTGAGAATAGAGAGAGTGAGAAGAGAGAGAGTGAGAATAGAGAGACTGAGAAGAGAGAGAGTGAGAATAGAGAGAGTGAGAATAGGGAGAGTGAGAATAGAGAGAGTGAGAATAGAGTAAGAACAGAGACAGTGAGAATAGAGAGAGTGAGAATAGGGAGAGTGAGAAAAGAGTGAGAAGAGAGAGAGTGAGAATAGAGAGAGTGAGAATAGAGAGAGTGAGAATAGGGAGAGAGAGAATAGAGAGAGTGAGAATAGAGTGAGAACAGAGACAGTGAGAATAGAGAGAGTGAGAATAGGGAGAGTGAGAATATGGTGAGAACAGAGAGAGTGAGAATAGAGATAGTGAGAATAGAGAGAGTGAGAATTAAGAGAGTGAGAATAGAAAGAGTGAGAGTAGAGAGAGTCAGAATAGAGGTAGTGAGAATAGAGAGTGAGAATAGAGAGAGTGAGAGTAGAGAGACTTAGAACAGAGAGAGTGAGAATAGACAGAGTGAGAATAGACAGAGTGAGAATAGAGAGAGTGAGAATAGGGAGAGTGAGAATAGAGAGAGTGAGAATAGAGTGAGAACAGAGACAGTGAGAATAGAGAGAGTGAGAATAGGGAGAGTGAGAATAGAGTGAGAACAGAGATAGTGAGAATAGAGACAGTGAGAATAGAGAGAGTGAGAATAGAGAGAGTGAGAATAGGGAGAGTGATAATAGAGAGAGTGAGAATAGAGTGAGAACAGAGACAGTGAGAAAAGAGAGAGTGAGAATAGGGAGAGTGAGAATAGAGTGAGATCAGAGAGAGTGAGAATAGAGAGAGTGAGAATAGAGAGAGTGAGAATAAAGAGAGTGAAAGTCGAGAGAGTGAGAATAGAGAGAGTGAGAATAGAGAGTGAGAATAGAGAGAGTGAGAATTGGGAGAGCGAGATTAGAGAGAGTGAGAATAGAGTGAGAACAGAGACAGTGAGAATAGAGAGAGTGAGAATATAGACAATGAGGGTAGATAGAGTGAGAATGGAGAGAGTGAGAATAGAGAGAGTGAGAGTAGAGAGAGTGAGAATAGAGATAGTGAGAATAGAGAGAGTAAGATTAGAGAGAGTAAGAATAGGGACGGTGAGAATACAGAGAGTGAGAATAGAGAGAGTGAGTGCAGAGAGAGTGAGAGCTTACAGTGTGGGAACAGAGAGAGTGAGAATAGAGAGAGTGAGAATAGAGAGAGTGAGAATATAGTGAGAACAGAGACAGTGAGAATAGAGAGATTGAGAATAGAGAGAGAATGAGAATAGGGAGAGCGAGAATAGAGCGAGAACAGAGAGAGTGAGAATAGAGAGAGTGAGAATAGAGTGAGACTAGAGAGACTGAGAATAGAGAGAGTGAGAGTAGAGAGAGTGAGAATAGAGAGAGTGAGAGTCGAGAGAGTGAGAATAGGGAGTGTGAGAATAGGGAGAGTGAGAATAGGTAGAGTGAGAATATAGAGAGTGAGAATAGAGAGAGTGAGAATAGAGAGAATGCGAGTAGATAGAGTGAGAATGGAGAGAGTGAGAATGCAGCGGGTGAGAATAGAGAGAGTGAGAATTGAGAGAGTGACAATAGAGAGAGTGAGAACAGAATGAGAATAGAGAGAATGAGAGGAGAGGCAGTGGGAATAAAGACAGTGAGAATAGAGAGAGTGAGAATAGTGTGAGAATAGAGTGAGAACGGGGAGTGTGAGAATAGAGAGTGAGAATAGAGTGAGAACAGAGAGAGTGAGTATAGGGAGATTGAGAATAGGGAGAGTTAGAATAGAGTGAGAACAGAGAGTGAGAATAGAGGGAGTGAGGATAGACTGAGAACAGAGAGAGAGTGAGAATAGAGAGAGTGAGAATGGAGAGAGTGAGAGTAGAGAGAGTGAGAAAAGTGAGAATGAGAATAGAGACAGTGAGAATAGAGAGAGTGAGAATAGAGTGAGGACAGAGACAGTGAGAAAAGAGAGAGTGAGAATAGGGAGAGTGAGAATAGGGTGAGATCAGAGAGAGTGAGAATAGACAGAGTGAGAATAGAGAGAGTGAGAATAAAGAGAGTGAAAGTCGAGAGAGTGAGAATAGAGAGAGTGAGAATAGAGAGTGAGAATAGAGAGAGTGAGAATTGGGAGAGCGAGATTAGAGAGAGTGAGAATAGAGTGAGAACAGAGACAGTGAGAATAGAGAGAGTGAGAATAGAGAGAGTGAGAATTGGGAGAGCGAGATTAGAGAGAGTGAGAATAGAGTGAGAACAGAGACAGTGAGAATAGAGAGAGTGAGAATATAGACAATGAGAGTAGATAGAGTGAGAATGGAGAGAGTGAGAATAGAGAGAGTGAGAGTAGAGAGAGTGAGAATAGAGATAGTGAGAATAGAGAGAGTAAGATTAGAGAGAGTAAGAATAGGGACGGTGAGAATACAGAGAGTGAGAATAGAGAGAGTGAGTGCAGAGAGAGTGAGAGCTTATAGTGTGGGAACAGAGAGAGTGAGAATAGAGAGAGTGAGAATAGAGAGAGTGAGAATATAGTGAGAACAGCGACAGTGAGAATAGAGAGATTGAGAATAGAGAGAGAATGAGAATAGGGAGAGCGAGAATAGAGCGAGAACAGAGAGAGTGAGAATAGAGAGAGTGAGAATAGAGTGAGACTAGAGAGACTGAGAATAGAGAGAGTGAGAGTAGAGAGAGTGAGAATAGAGAGAGTGAGAGTCGAGAGAGTGAGAATAGGGAGTGTGAGAATAGGGAGAGTGAGAATAGGTAGAGTGAGAATATAGAGAGTGAGAATAGAGAGAGTGAGAATAGAGAGAGAGAGAATAGAGTGAGAACAGAGACAGTGAAAATAGAGAGAGTGAGAATAGAGAGATAATGAGTATAGAGAGAGTGAGAATAGAGAGATAATGAGTATAGAGAGAGTGAGAATAGAGAGAGTGAGAACAGAGACAGTGAGAATAGAGAGAGAATGAGAATAGAGAGAGCGAGAATGGAGTGAGAACAGGGAGTGAGAATAGGGAGAGTGTGAATAGAGAGAGTGAGAATAGGCAGAGTGAGAATAGAGAGAGTGAGATCAGAGAGAGTAAGAATAGAGAGATTGAGAATAGAGAGTGAGAATAGAGAGAGTGAGAACAGAGAGTGAGAATAGAGAGAGTGACAATAGAGAGAGTGAGAATAGAGAGAGTGAGAATAGAGAGAGTGAGAATAGAGTCAGAACAGAGAGTGTGTGAATAGAGAGAGTGAGAATAGAGAGAGTGAGAACAGAATGAGAATAGTGAGAATGAGAGGAGAGGCAGTGAGAATGAGAATAGAGTGGGAATAGAGTGAGAACAGGAAGTGCGAGAATAGAGAGTGAGAATAGAGTGAGAACAGAGAGTGAGAATAGAGTGAGTGAGAATGGAGAGAGTGAGAAGAGAGAGAGTAAGAATATGCAGAGTGAGAGTAGAGAGAGTGAGAATAGCGAGAGTGAGAATAGAGACAGTGAGAATAGAGATAGTGAGAATAGAGAGTGTGAGAATAGAGAAAGTGGGAATAAAGAGAGTGAGAATAGAGAGAATGAGAATAGAGTGGGAATAGAGTGAGAACAGAAAGTGAGAATAGAGAGAGTGAGAATAGACTGAGAACAGAGAGAGAGTGAGAATAGAGAGAGTGAGAATAGACAGTATGAGAATAGAGAAAGTGGGAATAAAGAGAGTGAGGAGAGAGAGTGAGAATAGAGTGAGAACAGAAAGTGAGAATAGAGAGAGTGAGAATAGACTGAGAACAGAGAGAGAGTGAGAATAGAGAGAGTGAGAATAGACAGTATGAGAATAGAGAAAGTGGGAATAAAGAGAGTGAGGAGAGAGAGTGAGAATAGAGTGAGTACAGAAAGTGAGAATAGAGAGAGTGAGAATAGACTGAGAACAGAGAGAGAGTGAGAATAGAGAGAGTGAGAATAGAGAGAGTGAGAATAGAGACAGTGTGAATAGAGACAGTGAGGATAGAGGGAGTGAGTAGAGAGAGTGTGAGTAGAGAGAGCGAGAATAGAGTGAGTAAGAATAGAGAGAGTGAGAATAGAGAGAGTGAGAACAGAGAGTGAGAATAGAGAGAGTGGCAATAGAGAGAGTGAGAATAGAGAGATTGAGAATAGAGTGAGAATGGAGTGAGAACAGAGAGAGTGAGAATAGAGAGAGAGAGAATAGAGTGAGAACAGAGACAGTGAAAATAGAGAGAGTGAAAATAGAGAGATAATGAGTATAGAGAGAGTGAGAATAGAGTGAGAACAGAGAGAGTGAGAATAGAGAGAGTGAGAACAGAGACAGTGAGAATAGAGAGACTGAGAATATAGAGAGTGAGAATATAGAGAGTGAGAATAGAGAGAGTGTGAATAGAGACAGTGAGGATAGAGAGAGTGCGAATAGAGAGAGTGAAAATAGAGAGTGAGAAGTGAGGGAGTGAGAACAGGGAGTGTGAGACTAGAGAGTGAGAATAGGCAGAGTGAGAATAGAGAGAGTGAGATCAGAGATAGTGAGAATAGAGAGAGTGAGAATTAAGAGAGTGAGAATAGAAAGAGTGAGAGTAGAGAGATTGAGAATAGAGATAGTGAGAATAGAGAGTGAGAATAGAGAGACTGAGAGAAGAGAGACAGAGAACAGAGAGAGTGAGAATAGACAGAGTGAGAATAGAAAGAGTGAGAATAGAGAGAGTGGGAATAGAGAGAGTGAGAGTAGAGAGAGAGAGAATAGACAGAGTGAGAATAGAGAGAGTGAGAATAGAGAGAGTGAGAAGAGAGAGAGTGAGAATAGAGAGAGTGAGAATAGGGAGAGTGAGAATAGAGAGAGTGAGAATAGAGTAAGAACAGAGAGAGTGAGAATAGAGAGAGTCAGAATAGGGAGAGTGAGAAAAGAGTGAGAACAGAGAGAGTGAGAATAGAGAGAGTGAGAATAGAGAGAGTGAGAATAGAGAGAGTGAGAATAGAGAGAGTGAGAATAGGGAGAGTGAGAATAGAGAGAGTGAGAATAGAGTGAGAACAGAGAGAGTGAGAATAGAGATAGTGAGAATAGAGAGAGTGAGAATTAAGAGAGTGAGAATAGAAAGAGTGAGAGTAGAAAGAGTGAGAATAGAGATTGTGAGAATAGAGAGTGAGAATAGAGAGTGAGAATAGAGTGACTGAGAACAGAGAGAGTGAGAATAGACAGAGTGAGAATAGACAGAGTGAGAGTAGGGAGAGTGAGAATCGAGACAGTGAGAATAGAGTGAGTGAGAATAGGGAAAGTGAGATTGGAGAGAGTGAGAATAGAGTGAGAACAGTGACAGTGAGAATAGAGAGAGTGAGAATGGAGAGAGAATGAGAATAGGGAGAGTGAGAATAGAGCGAGAACAGAGAGAGTGAGAATAGAGAGAGTGAGAATAGAGAGAGTGAGACTAGAGAGACTGAGAATAGAGAGAGACTGAGAGGAGAGAGAGTGAGAATAGAGAGAATGAGAGTCGAGAGAGTGAGAATAGAGATAGTGAGAATAGAGAGAGTGAGAGTAGAGAGAGTGAGAACAGAGAGTGAGAATAGAGAGTGAGAATAGAGAGAGTGAGAATAGAGAGAGTGAGAAATGAGAGAGAGAGAATAGGGAGAGTGAGAATTGAGAGAGTGAGAATAGAGTAAGAACAGAGACAGTGAGAATAGAGAGAGTCAGAATAGGGAGAGTGAGAAAAGAGTGAGATCAGAGAGAGTGAGAATAGAGAGAGTGAGAATAGAGAGAGTGAGAATAGAGAGAGTGAGAATAGGGAGAGTGAGAATAGGGAGAGTGAGAATAGAGAGAGTGAGAATAGAGTGAGAACAGAGAGAGTGAGAATAGTGATAGTGAGAATAGAGAGAGTGAGAATTAAGAGAGTGAGAATAGAAAGAGTGAGAGTAGAGAGAGTGAGAATAGAGATTGTGAGAATAGAGAGTGAGAATAGAGACTGAGAATAGTGAGACAGAGAACAGAGAGAGTGAGAATAGACAGAGTGAGAATAGACAGAGTGAGAATAGGGGAGTGAGAATCGAGAGAGTGAGAATAGAGTGAGTGAGAATAGGGAAAGTGAGATTAGAGAGAGTGAGGATAGAGTGAGAACAGAGACAGTGAGAATAGAGAGAGTGAGAATGGAGAGAGAATGAGAATAGGGAGAGTGAGAATAGAGCAGGAACAGAGAGAGTGAGAATAGAGAGAGTGAGAATAGAGAGAGTGAGACTAGAGAGACTGAGAATAGAGAGAGACTGAGAGTAGAGAGAGTGAGAATAGAGAGAATGAGAGTCGAGAGAGTGAGAAGAGAGATAGTGAGAATAGAGAGAGTGAGAATAGAGTGAGTGAGAATAGGGAGAGTGAGATTAGAGAGAGTGAGAATAGAGCGAGAACAGAGAGTGTGGGAATAGAGAGAGTGAGAATAGAGAGAGTGAGACTAGAGAGACTGAGAATAGAGAGAGATTGAGAGTAGAGAGAGTGAGAATAGAGAGAGTGGGAGTCGAGAGAGTGAGAATAGAGATAGTGAGAATAGAGAGAGTGAGAGTAGAGAGAGTGAGAAAAGAGAGTGAGAGTAGAGAGAGTGAGAATAGAGAGAGTGAGAATAGAGAGAGTGAGAATAGAGAGAGTGAGAATAGAGAGAGTGAGAAGAGAGAGAGTGAGAATAGAGAGAGTGAGAATAGGGAGAGTGAGAATAGAGAGAGTGAGAATAGAGTAAGAACAGAGACAGTGAGAATAGAGAGAGTCAGAATAGGGAGAGTGAGAAAAGAGTGAGAACAGAGAGAGTGAGAATAGAGAGAGTGAGAATAGAGAGAGTGAGAATAGAGAGAGTGAGAATAGGGAGAGTGAGAATAGAGAGAGTGAGAATAGAGTGAGAACAGAGAGAGTGAGAATAGAGATAGTGAGAATAGAGAGAGTGAGAATTAATAGAGTTAGAATAGAAAGAGTGAGAGTAGAGAGAGTGAGAATAGAGATTGTGAGATTAGAGAGTGAGAAAAGAGAGTGAGAATAGAGAGACTGAGAACAGAGAGAGTGAGAATAGACAGAGTGCGAATAGACAGAGTGAGAATAGGGAGAGTGAGAATCGAGAGAGTGAGAATAGAGTGAGTGAGAATAGGGAAAGTGAGATTAGAGAGAGTGAGAATAGAGTGAGAACAGAGACAGTGAGAATAGAGAGAGTGAGAATGGAGAGAGAATGAGAATAGGGAGAGTGAGAATAGAGCGAGAACAGAGAGAGTGAGAATAGAGAGAGTGAGAATAGAGAGAGACTGCGAGTAGAGAGAGTGAGATTAGAGAGAATGAGATTCGAGAGAGTGAGAATAGTGATAGTGAGAATAGAGAGAGTGAGAGTAGAGAGAGTGAGAACTGAGAGTGAGAATAGAGAGAGAGAATAGAGAGAGTGAGAACAGAGAGAGTGAGAATAGAGAGAGTGAGAGAAGACAGAGTGAGAATAGAGAGAGTGAGAATAGAGAGAGTGAGAATAGAGAGAGTGAGAATAGAGAGAGTGAGAAGAGAGAGAGTAAGAATAGAGAGAGTGAGAATAGGGAGAGTGAGAATAGAGAGAGTGAGAATAGAGTAAGAACAGAGACAGTGAGAATAGAGAGAGTGAGAATAGGGAGAGTGAGAAAAGAGTGAGAACAGAGAGAGTGAGAACAGAGAGAGTGGGAATAGAGAGAGTGAGAATAGAGAGAGTGAGAATAGGGAGAGTGAGAATACAGAGAGTGAGAATAGAGTGAGAACAGAGATAGTGAGAATAGAGAGAGTGAGAATAGGGAGAGTGAGAATAGAGTGAGAACAGAGAGAATGCGAATAGTGATAGTGAGAATAGAGAGAGTGAGAATTAAGAGAGTGAGAATAGAAAGAGTGAGAGTAGAGAGAGTGAGAATAGAGATAGTGAGAATAGAGAGTGAGAATAGAGAGACTGAGAACAGAGAGAGTGAGAATAGACAGAGTGAGAATAGACAGAGTGAGAATTGACGGAGTGAGAATAGAGAGAGTGAGAATTGACGGAGTGAGAATGAGAGAGTGAGAGTAGAGATAGTGAGAATAGCGAGAGTGAGAGTAGATAGTGTGAGAATAGAGAGAGTGAGAACAGAGAGAGTGAAAATAGAGAGAGTGAGAATAGAGAGAGTGAGAGGAGAGAGAGTGAGAATAGAGAGAGTGAGAGTAGAGAGAGTGATAATAGAGAGAGTGAGAAATGAGAGAGTGAGAATAGAGAGAGTGAGAACAGTGAGAGTGTGAATAAAGATACTGAGAATAGTGAGTGAGAATAGAGAGAGAGTGAGAATAGAGATAGTGAGAATAGAGAGAGTGAGAATTAAGAGAGTGAGATTAGAAAGAGTGAGAGTAGAGAGATTGAGAATAGAGATAGTGAGAATAGAGAGTGAGAATAGAGAGAGTGAGAGTAGAGAGACTGAGAACAGAGAGAGGGAGAACAGACAGAGTGAGAATAGACAGAGTGAGAATAGAGAGAGTGAGAAATGAGAGAGTGAGAATAGAGAGAGTGAGAATAGAGAGAGTGAAAATAGAGAGAGTGAGAATAGAGAGAGTGAGAGGAGAGAGAGTGAGAATAGAGAGAGTGAGAGTAGAGAGAGTGATAATAGAGAGAGTGAGAAATGAGAGAGTGAGAATAGAGAGAGTGAGAACAGTGAGAGTGTGAATAAAGATACTGAGAATAGAGAGTGAGAATAGAGAGAGTGAGAACAGAGATAGTGAGAATAGAGAGAGTGAGAATTAAGAGAGTGAGATTAGAAAGAGTGAGAGTCGAGAGATTGAGAATAGAGATAGTGAGAATAGAGAGTGAGAATAGAGAGAGTGAGAGTAGAGAGACTGAGAACAGAGAGAGGGAGAACAGACAGAGTGAGAATAGACAGAGTGAGAATAGAGAGAGTGAGAAATGAGAGAGTGAGAATAGAGAGAGTGAGAACAGTGAGAGTGTGAATAAAGATAGTGAGAATAGAGAGTGAGTATAGAGAGAGAGTGAGAACAGAGATAGTGAGAATAGAGAGCGTGAGAATTAAGAGAGTGAGAATAGAAAGAGTGAGAGTAGAGAGATTGAGAATAGAGATAGTGAGAATAGAGAGTGAGAATAGAGAGAGTGAGAGAAGAGAGACTGAGAACAGAGAGAGTGAGAATAGACAGAGTGAGAATAGAGAGAGTGAGAACAGAAAGAGTGAGAATAGAGAGAGTGGGAATAGAGAGAGTGAGAGTAGAGAGAGTGAGAATAGAGAGAGTGAGAATAGAGAGAGTGAGAATAGAGAGAGTGAGAATAGAGAGAGTGAGAATAGGGAGAGTGAGAATAGAGAGAGTGAGAATAGAGTGAGAACAGAGAGAGTGAGAATAGAGATAGTGAGAATAGAGAGAGAGAATTAAGAGAGTGAGAATAGAAAGAGTGAGAGTAGAGAGAGTGAGAATAGAGATTGTGAGAATAGAGAGTGAGAATAGAGAGTGAGAATAGAGAGACTGAGAACAGAGAGACTGAAAATAGACAGAGTGAGAATAGACAGAGTGAGAGTAGGGAGAGTGAGAATCGAGACAGTGAGAATAGAGTGAGTGAGAATAGGGAAAGTGAGATTAGAGAGAGTGAGAATAGAGTGAGAACAGAGACAGTGAGAATAGAGAGAGTGAGAATGGAGAGAGAATGAGAATAGGGAGAGTGAGAATAGAGCGAGAACAGAGAGAGTGAGAATAGAGAGAGTGAGAATAGAGAGAGTGAGACTAGAGAGACTGAGAATAGAGAGAGACTGAGAGTAGAGAGAGTGAGAATAGAGAGAATGAGAGTCGAGAGAGTGAGAATAGAGATAGTGAGACTAGAGAGAGTGAGAGTAGAGAGAGTGAGAACAGAGAGTGAGAAGAGAGAGAATAGAGAGAGTGAGAATAGAGAGAGTGAGAATAGAGAGAGTGAGAGAAGATAGAGTGAGAATAGAGAGAGTGAGAATAGAGTGAGTGAGAATAGAGAGAGTGAGAATAGAGAGACTGAGAACAGAGAGAGTGAGAATAGACAGAGTGAGAATAGACAGAGTGAGAATTGACGGAGTGAGAATAGAGAGAGTGAGAATTGACGGAGTGAGAATAGAGAGAGTGAAAGTAGATAGTGTGAGAATAGAGAGAGTGAGAATAGAGAGAGTGAAAATAGAGAGAGTGAGAATAGAGAGAGTGAGAGGAGAGAGAGTGAGAATAGAGAGAGTGAAAGTAGAGAGAGTGAGAATAGAGTGAGTGAGAAATGAGAGAGTGAGAATAGAGAGAGTGAGAACAGTGAGAGTGTGAAGAGAGACAGTGAGAATAGAGAGGGAGAATAGAGAGAGTGAGAATAGAGATAGTGAGAATAGAGAGAGTGAGAATTAAGAGAGTGAGAATAGAAAGAGTGAGAGTAGAGAGATTGAGAATAGAGATAGAGAGAATAGAGAGTGAGAATAGAGAGAGTGAGAGTAGAGAGACTGGGAACAGAGAGAGTGAGAATAGACAGAGTGAGAATAGACAGAGTGAGAATAGAGAGAGTGAGAATAGAGAGAGTGAGAATAGAGTGAGTGAGAATAGGGAGAGTGAGATTAGAGAGAGTGAGAATAGAGCGAGAACAGAGAGTGTGAGAATAGAGAGAGTGAGAATAGAGAGAGTGAGACTAGAGAGACTGAGAATAGAGAGAGATTGAGAGTGAGAATAGAGAGAGTGAGAGTCGAGAGAGTGAGAGTAGAGAGAGTGAGAAAAGAGAGTGAGAATAGAGAGAGAGAATAGAGGGAGTGAGAATAGAGAGATTGAGAATAGAGAGAGTGAGAGTAGAGTGATTGAGAATAGAGAGAGTGAGAATAGAGAGAGTGAGAATAGAGAGAGTGAGAATAGAGAGACTGAGAAGAGAGAGAGAGTGAGAATAGAGAGAGTGAGAATAGGGAGAGTGAGAATAGAGAGAGTGAGAATAGAGTGAGAACAGAGAGAGTGAGAATAGAGATAGTGAGAATAGAGAGAGTGAGAATTAAGAGAGTGAGAATAGAAAGAGTGAGAGGAAAGAGAGTGTGAATAGAGATAGTGAGAATAGAGAGTGAGAATAGAGAGAGTGAGAGTAGAGAGACTGAGAACAGAGAGAGGGAGAACAGACAGAGTGAGAATAGACAGAGTGAGAATAGAGAGAGTGAGAAATGAGAGAGTGAGAATAGAGAGAGTGAGAACAGTGAGAGTGTGAATAAAGATAGTGAGAATAGAGAGTGAGTATAGAGAGAGAGTGAGAACAGAGATAGTGAGAATAGAGAGAGTGAGAATTAAGAGAGTGAGAATAGAAAGAGTGAGAGTAGAGAGATTGAGAATAGAGATAGTGAGAATAGAGAGTGAGAATAGAGAGAGTGAGAGAAGAGAGACTGAGAACAGAGAGAGTGAGAATAGACAGAGTGAGAATAGAGAGAGTGAGAACAGAAAGAGTGAGAATAGAGAGAGTGGGAATAGAGAGAGTGAGAGTAGAGAGAGTGAGAATAGAGAGAGTGAGAATAGAGAGAGTGAGAATAGAGAGAGTGAGAATAGAGAGAGTGAGAATAGGGAGTGTGAGAATAGAGAGAGTGAGAATAGAGTGAGAACAGAGAGAGTGAGAATAGAGATAGTGAGAATAGAGAGAGAGAGAATTAAGAGAGTGAGAATAGAAAGAGTGAGAGTAGAGAGAGTGAGAATAGAGATTGTGAGAATAGAGAGTGAGAATAGAGAGTGAGAATAGAGAGACTGAGAGCAGAGAGACTGAAAATAGACAGAGTGAGAATAGACAGAGTGAGAGTAGGGAGAGTGAGAATCGAGACAGTGAGAATAGAGTGAGTGAGAATAGGGAAAGTGAGATTAGAGAGAGTGAGAATAGAGTGAGAACAGAGACAGTGAGAATAGAGAGAGTGAGAATGGAGAGAGAGTGAGAATAGGGAGAGTGAGAATAGAGAGAGTGAGAATAGAGTGAGAACAGAGAGAGTGAGAATAGAGATAGTGAGAATAGAGAGAGAGAATTAAGAGAGTGAGAATAGAAAGAGTGAGAGTAGAGAGAGTGAGAATAGAGATTGTGAGAATAGAGAGTGAGAATAGAGAGTGAGAATAGAGAGACTGAGAACAGAGAGACTGAAAATAGACAGAGTGAGAATAGACAGAGTGAGAGTAGGGAGAGTGAGAATCGAGACAGTGAGAATAGAGTGAGTGAGAATAGGGAAAGTGAGATTAGAGAGAGTGAGAATAGAGTGAGAACAGAGACAGTGAGAATAGAGAGAGTGAGAATGGAGAGAGAATGAGAATAGGGAGAGTGAGAATAGAGCGAGAACAGAGAGAGTGAGAATAGAGAGAGTGAGAATAGAGAGAGTGAGACTAGAGAGACTGAGAATAGAGAGAGACTGAGAGTAGAGAGAGTGAGAATAGAGAGAATGAGAGTCGAGAGAGTGAGAATAGAGATAGTGAGAATAGAGAGAGTGAGAGTAGAGAGAGTGAGAACAGAGAGTGAGAAGAGAGAGAATAGAGAGAGTGAGAATAGAGAGAGTGAGAATAGAGAGAGTGAGAGAAGATAGAGTGAGAATAGAGAGAGTGAGAATAGAGTGAGTGAGAATAGAGAGAGTGAGAATAGAGAGACTGAGAACAGAGAGAGTGAGAATAGACAGAGTGAGAATAGACAGAGTGAGAATTGACGGAGTGAGAATAGAGAGAGTGAGAATTGACGGAGTGAGAATAGAGAGAGTGAAAGTAGATAGTGTGAGAATAGAGAGAGTGAGAATAGAGAGAGTGAAAATAGAGAGAGTGAGAATAGAGAGAGTGAGAGGAGAGAGAGTGAGAATAGAGAGAGTGAAAGTAGAGAGAGTGAGAATAGAGTGAGTGAGAAATGAGAGAGTGAGAATAGAGAGAGTGAGAACAGTGAGAGTGTGAAGAGAGACAGTGAGAATAGAGAGGGAGAATAGATAGAGTGAGAATAGAGATAGTGAGAATAGAGAGAGTGAGAATTAAGAGAGTGAGAATAGAAAGAGTGAGAGTAGAGAGATTGAGAATAGAGATAGAGAGAATAGAGAGTGAGAATAGAGAGAGTGAGAGTAGAGAGACTGGGAACAGAGAGAGTGAGAATAGACAGAGTGAGAATAGACAGAGTGAGAATAGAGAGAGTGAGAATAGAGAGAGTGAGAATAGAGTGAGTGAGAATAGGGAGAGTGAGATTAGAGAGAGTGAGAATAGAGCGAGAACAGAGAGTGTGAGAATAGAGAGAGTGAGAATAGAGAGAGTGAGACTAGAGAGACTGAGAATAGAGAGAGATTGAGAGTGAGAATAGAGAGAGTGAGAGTCGAGAGAGTGAGAGTAGAGAGAGTGAGAAAAGAGAGTGAGAATAGAGAGAGTGAGAATAGAGAGAGTGAGAATAGAGAGACTGAGAAGAGAGAGAGAGTGAGAATAGAGAGAGTGAGAATAGGGAGAGTGAGAATAGAGAGAGTGAGAATAGAGTGAGAACAGAGAGAGTGAGAATAGAGATAGTGAGAATAGAGAGAGTGAGAATTAAGAGAGTGAGAATAGAAAGAGTGAGAGGAAAGAGAGTGTGAATAGAGATAGTGAGAATAGAGAGTGAGAATAGAGAGAGTGAGAGTAGAGAGACTGAGAACAGAGAGAGGGAGAACAGACAGAGTGAGAATAGACAGAGTGAGAATAGAGAGAGTGAGAAATGAGAGAGTGAGAATAGAGAGAGTGAGAACAGTGAGAGTGTGAATAAAGATAGTGAGAATAGAGAGTGAGTATAGAGAGAGAGTGAGAACAGAGATAGTGAGAATAGAGAGAGTGAGAATTAAGAGAGTGAGAATAGAAAGAGTGAGAGTAGAGAGATTGAGAATAGAGATAGTGAGAATAGAGAGTGAGAATAGAGAGAGTGAGAGAAGAGAGACTGAGAACAGAGAGAGTGAGAATAGACAGAGTGAGAATAGAGAGAGTGAGAACAGAAAGAGTGAGAATAGAGAGAGTGGGAATAGAGAGAGTGAGAGTAGAGAGAGTGAGAATAGAGAGAGTGAGAATAGAGAGAGTGAGAATAGAGAGAGTGAGAATAGAGAGAGTGAGAATAGGGAGAGTGAGAATAGAGAGAGTGAGAATAGAGTGAGAACAGAGAGAGTGAGAATAGAGATAGTGAGAATAGAGAGAGAGAGAATTAAGAGAGTGAGAATAGAAAGAGTGAGAGTAGAGAGAGTGAGAATAGAGATTGTGAGAATAGAGAGTGAGAATAGAGAGTGAGAATAGAGAGACTGAGAGCAGAGAGACTGAAAATAGACAGAGTGAGAATAGACAGAGTGAGAGTAGGGAGAGTGAGAATCGAGACAGTGAGAATAGAGTGAGTGAGAATAGGGAAAGTGAGATTAGAGAGAGTGAGAATAGAGTGAGAACAGAGACAGTGAGAATAGAGAGAGTGAGAATGGAGAGAGAATGAGAATAGGGAGAGTGAGAATAGAGCGAGAACAGAGAGAGTGAGAATAGAGAGAGTGAGAATAGAGAGAGTGAGACTAGAGAGACTGAGAATAGAGAGAGACTGAGAGTAGAGAGAGTGAGAATAGAGAGAATGAGAGTCGAGAGAGTGAGAATAGAGATAGTGAGAATAGAGAGAGTGAGAGTAGAGAGAGTGAGAACAGAGAGTGAGAAGAGAGAGAATAGAGAGAGTGAGAATAGAGAGAGTGAGAATAGAGAGAGTGAGAGAAGATAGAGTGAGAATAGAGAGAGTGAGAATAGAGTGAGTGAGAATAGAGAGAGTGAGAATAGAGAGACTGAGAACAGAGAGAGTGAGAATAGACAGAGTGAGAATAGACAGAGTGAGAATTGACGGAGTGAGAATAGAGAGAGTGAGAATTGACGGAGTGAGAATAGAGAGAGTGAAAGTAGATAGTGTGAGAATAGAGAGAGTGAGAATAGAGAGAGTGAAAATAGAGAGAGTGAGAATAGAGAGAGTGAGAGGAGAGAGAGTGAGAATAGAGAGAGTGAAAGTAGAGAGAGTGAGAATAGAGTGAGTGAGAAATGAGAGAGTGAGAATAGAGAGAGTGAGAACAGTGAGAGTGTGAAGAGAGACAGTGAGAATAGAGAGGGAGAATAGAGAGAGTGAGAATAGAGATAGTGAGAATAGAGAGAGTGAGAATTAAGAGAGTGAGAATAGAAAGAGTGAGAGTAGAGAGATTGAGAATAGAGATAGAGAGAATAGAGAGTGAGAATAGAGAGAGTGAGAGTAGAGAGACTGGGAACAGAGAGAGTGAGAATAGACAGAGTGAGAATAGACAGAGTGAGAATAGAGAGAGTGAGAATAGAGAGAGTGAGAATAGAGTGAGTGAGAATAGGGAGAGTGAGATTAGAGAGAGTGAGAATAGAGCGAGAACAGAGAGTGTGAGAATAGAGAGAGTGAGAATAGAGAGAGTGAGACTAGAGAGACTGAGAATAGAGAGAGATTGAGAGTGAGAATAGAGAGAGTGAGAGTCGAGAGAGTGAGAGTAGAGAGAGTGAGAAAAGAGAGTGAGAATAGAGAGAGAGAATAGAGGGAGTGAGAATAGAGAGATTGAGAATAGAGAGAGTGAGAGTAGAGTGATTGAGAATAGAGAGAGTGAGAATAGAGAGAGTGAGAATAGAGAGAGTGAGAATAGAGAGACTGAGAAGAGAGAGAGAGTGAGAATAGAGAGAGTGAGAATAGGGAGAGTGAGAATAGAGAGAGTGAGAATAGAGTGAGAACAGAGAGAGTGAGAATAGAGATAGTGAGAATAGAGAGAGTGAGAATTAAGAGAGTGAGAATAGAAAGAGTGAGAGGAAAGAGAGTGTGAATAGAGATAGTGAGAATAGAGAGTGAGAATAGAGAGTGCTAATAGAGAGACTGAGAACAGAGAGAGTGAGAATAGACAGAGTGAGAATTAAGAGAGTGAGAATAGAAAGAGTGAGAGTAGAGAGAGTGAGAATAGAGAGAGTGTGAATAGAGACAGTGAGGATAGAGAGAGTGCGAATAGAGAGAGTGAAAATAGAGAGTGAGAAGTGAGGGAGTGAGAACAGGGAGTGTGAGACTAGAGAGTGAGAATAGGCAGAGTGAGAATAGAGAGAGTGAGATCAGAGATAGTGAGAATAGAGAGAGTGAGAATTAAGAGAGTGAGAATAGAAAGAGTGAGAGTAGAGAGATTGAGAATAGAGATAGTGAGAATAGAGAGTGAGAATAGAGAGACTGAGAGAAGAGAGACAGAGAACAGAGAGAGTGAGAATAGACAGAGTGAGAATAGACAGAGTGAGAATAGAAAGAGTGAGAATAGAGAGAGTGGGAACAGAGAGAGTGAGAGTAGAGAGAGAGAGAATAGACAGAGTGAGAATAGAGAGAGTGAGAATAGAGAGAGTGAGAAGAGAGAGAGTGAGAATAGAGAGAGTGAGAATAGAGAGTGAGAAGAGGGAGAGTGAGAATAGAGAGAGTGAGAATAGAGTGAGAACAGAGAGAGTGAGAATAGAGATAGTGAGAATAGAGAGAGTGAGAATTAAGAGAGTGAGAATAGAAAGAGTGAGAGTAGAAAGAGTGAGAATAGAGATTGTGAGAATAGAGAGTGAGAATAGAGAGTGAGAATAGAGTGACTGAGAACAGAGAGAGTGAGAATAGACAGAGTGAGAATAGACAGAGTGAGAGTAGGGAGAGTGAGAATCGAGACAGTGAGAATAGAGTGAGTGAGAATAGGGAAAGTGAGATTGGAGAGAGTGAGAATAGAGTGAGAACAGTGACAGTGAGAATAGAGAGAGTGAGAATGGAGAGAGAATGAGAATAGGGAGAGTGAGAATAGAGCGAGATCAGAGAGAGTGAGAATAGAGAGAGTGAGAATAGAGAGAGTGAGACTAGAGAGACTGAGAATAGAGAGAGACTGAGAGGAGAGAGAGTGAGAATAGAGAGAATGAGAGTCGAGAGAGTGAGAATAGAGATAGTGAGAATAGAGAGAGTGAGAGTAGAGAGAGTGAGAACAGAGAGTGAGAATAGAGAGTGAGAATAGAGAGAGTGAGAATAGAGAGAGTGAGAAATGAGAGAGTGAGAATAGGGAGAGTGAGAATTGAGAGAGTGAGAATAGAGTAAGAACAGAGACAGTGAGAATAGAGAGAGTCAGAATAGGGAGAGTGAGAAAAGAGTGAGATCAGAGAGAGTGAGAATAGAGAGAGTGAGAATAGAGAGAGTGAGAATAGAGAGAGTGAGAATAGGGAGAGTGAGAATAGGGAGAGTGAGAATAGAGAGAGTGAGAATAGAGTGAGAACAGAGAGAGTGAGAATAGTGATAGTGAGAATAGAGAGAGTGAGAATTAAGAGAGTGAGAATAGAAAGAGTGAGAGTAGAGAGAGTGAGAATAGAGATTGTGAGAATAGACAGAGTGAGAATAGGGGAGTGAGAATCGAGAGAGTGAGAATAGAGTGAGTGAGAATAGGGAAAGTGAGATTAGAGAGAGTGAGAATAGAGTGAGAACAGAGACAGTGAGAATAGAGAGAGTGAGAATGGAGAGAGAATGAGAATAGGGAGAGTGAGAATAGAGCAGGAACAGAGAGAGTGAGAATAGAGAGAGTGAGAATAGAGAGAGTGAGACTAGAGAGACTGAGAATAGAGAGAGACTGAGAGTAGAGAGAGTGAGAATAGAGAGAATGAGAGTCGAGAGAGTGAGAAGAGAGATAGTGAGAATAGAGAGAGTGAGAATAGAGTGAGTGAGAATAGGGAGAGTGAGATTAGAGAGAGTGAGAATAGAGCGAGAACAGAGAGTGTGGGAATAGAGAGAGTGAGAATAGAGAGAGTGAGACTAGAGAGACTGAGAATAGAGAGAGATTGAGAGTAGAGAGAGTGCGAATAGAGAGAGTGGGAGTCGAGAGAGTGAGAATAGAGATAGTGAGAATAGAGAGAGTGAGAGTAGAGAGAGTGAGAAAAGAGAGTGAGAGTAGAGAGAGTGAGAATAGAGAGAGTGAGAATAGAGAGAGTGAGAATAGAGAGAGTGAGAATAGAGAGAGTGAGAAGAGAGAGAGTGAGAATAGAGAGAGTGAGAATAGGGAGAGTGAGAATAGAGAGAGTGAGAATAGAGTAAGAACAGAGACAGTGAGAATAGAGAGAGTCAGAATAGGGAGAGTGAGAAAAGAGTGAGAACAGAGAGAGTGAGAATAGTGAGAGTGAGAATAGAGAGAGTGAGAATAGAGAGAGTGAGAATAGGGAGAGTGAGAATAGAGAGAGTGAGAATAGAGTGAGAACAGAGAGAGTGAGAATAGAGATAGTGAGAATAGAGAGAGTGAGAATTAAGAGAGTTAGAATAGAAAGAGTGAGAGTAGAGAGAGTGAGAATAGAGATTGTGAGATTAGAGAGTGAGAAAAGAGAGTGAGAATAGAGAGACTGAGAACAGAGAGAGTGAGAATAGACAGAGTGCGAATAGACAGAGTGAGAATAGGGAGAGTGAGAATCGAGAGAGTGAGAATAGAGTGAGTGAGAATAGGGAAAGTGAGATTAGAGAGAGTGAGAATAGAGTGAGAACAGAGACAGTGAGAATAGAGAGAGTGAGAATGGAGAGAGAATGAGAATAGGGAGAGTGAGAATAGAGCGAGAACAGAGAGAGTGAGAATAGAGAGAGTGAGAATAGAGAGAGTGAGAATAGAGAGAGACTGCGAGTAGAGAGAGTGAGATTAGAGAGAATGAGAGTCGAGAGAGTGAGAATAGTGATAGTGAGAATAGAGAGAGTGAGAGTAGAGAGAGTGAGAACTGAGAGTGAGAATAGAGAGAGAGAATAGAGAGAGTGAGAACAGAGAGAGTGAGAATAGAGAGAGTGAGAGAAGACAGAGTGAGAATAGAGAGAGTGAGAATAGAGAGAGTGAGAATAGAGAGAGTGAGAATAGAGAGAGTGAGAAGAGAGAGAGTAAGAATAGAGAGAGTGAGAATAGGGAGAGTGAGAATAGAGAGAGTGAGAATAGAGTAAGAACAGAGACAGTGAGAATAGAGAGAGTGAGAATAGGGAGAGTGAGAAAAGAGTGAGAACAGAGAGAGTGAGAACAGAGAGAGTGAGAATAGAGAGAGTGAGAATAGAGAGAGTGAGAATAGGGAGAGTGAGAATACAGAGAGTGAGAATAGAGTGAGAACAGAGATAGTGAGAATAGAGAAAGTGAGAATAGGGAGAGTGAGAATAGAGTGAGAACAGAGAGAATGCGAATAGTGATAGTGAGAATAGAGAGAGTGAGAATTAAGAGAGTGAGAATAGAAAGAGTGAGAGTAGAGAGAGTGAGAATAGAGATAGTGAGAATAGAGAGTGAGAATAGAGAGACTGAGAACAGAGAGAGTGAGAATAGACAGAGTGAGAATAGACAGAGTGAGAATTGACGGAGTGAGAATAGAGAGAGTGAGAATTGACGGAGTGAGAATGAGAGAGTGAGAGTAGAGATAGTGAGAATAGCGAGAGTGAGAGTAGATAGTGTGAGAATAGAGAGAGTGAGAACAGAGAGAGTGAAAATAGAGAGAGTGAGAATAGAGAGAGTGAGAGGAGAGAGAGTGAGAATAGAGAGAGTGAGAGTAGAGAGAGTGATAATAGAGAGAGTGAGAAATGAGAGAGTGAGAATAGAGAGAGTGAGAAGAGTGAGAGTGTGAATAAAGATACTGAGAATAGAGAGTGAGAATAGAGAGAGAGTGAGAATAGAGATAGTGAGAATAGAGAGAGTGAGAATTAAGAGAGTGAGATTAGAAAGAGTGAGAGTAGAGAGATTGAGAATAGAGATAGTGAGAATAGAGAGTGAGAATAGAGAGAGTGAGAGTAGAGAGACTGAGAACAGAGAGAGGGAGAACAGACAGAGTGAGAATAGACAGAGTGAGAATAGAGAGAGTGAGAAATGAGAGAGTGAGAATAGAGAGAGTGAGAATAGAGAGAGTGAAAATAGAGAGAGTGAGAATAGAGAGAGTGAGAGGAGAGAGAGTGAGAATAGAGAGAGTGAGAGTAGAGAGAGTGATAATAGAGAGAGTGAGAAATGAGAGAGTGAGAATAGAGAGAGTGAGAACAGTGAGAGTGTGAATAAAGATACTGAGAATAGAGAGTGAGAATAGAGAGAGTGAGAACAGAGATAGTGAGAATAGAGAGAGTGAGAATTAAGAGAGTGAGATTAGAAAGAGTGAGAGTCGAGAGATTGAGAATAGAGATAGTGAGAATAGAGAGTGAGAATAGAGAGAGTGAGAGTAGAGAGACTGAGAACAGAGAGAGGGAGAACAGACAGAGTGAGAATAGACAGAGTGAGAATAGAGAGAGTGAGAAATGAGAGAGTGAGAATAGAGAGAGTGAGAACAGTGAGAGTGTGAATAAAGATAGTGAGAATAGAGAGTGAGTATAGAGAGAGAGTGAGAACAGAGATAGTGAGAATAGAGAGAGTGAGAATTAAGAGAGTGAGAATAGAAAGAGTGAGAGTAGAGAGATTGAGAATAGAGATAGTGAGAATAGAGAGTGAGAATAGAGAGAGTGAGAGAAGAGAGACTGAGAACAGAGAGAGTGAGAATAGACAGAGTGAGAATAGAGAGAGTGAGAACAGAAAGAGTGAGAATAGAGAGAGTGGGAATAGAGAGAGTGAGAGTAGAGAGAGTGAGAATAGAGAGAGTGAGAATAGAGAGAGTGAGAATAGAGAGAGTGAGAATAGAGAGAGTGAGAATAGGGAGAGTGAGAATAGAGAGAGTGAGAATAGAGTGAGAACAGAGAGAGTGAGAATAGAGATAGTGAGAATAGAGAGAGAGAGAATTAAGAGAGTGAGAATAGAAAGAGTGAGAGTAGAGAGAGTGAGAATAGAGATTGTGAGAATAGAGAGTGAGAATAGAGAGTGAGAATAGAGAGACTGAGAGCAGAGAGACTGAAAATAGACAGAGTGAGAATAGACAGAGTGAGAGTAGGGAGAGTGAGAATCGAGACAGTGAGGATAGAGTGAGTGAGAATAGGGAAAGTGAGATTAGAGAGAGTGAGAATAGAGTGAGAACAGAGACAGTGAGAATAGAGAGAGTGAGAATGGAGAGAGAATGAGAATAGGGAGAGTGAGAATAGAGCGAGAACAGAGAGAGTGAGAATAGAGAGAGTGAGAATAGAGAGAGTGAGACTAGAGAGACTGAGAATAGAGAGAGACTGAGAGTAGAGAGAGTGAGAATAGAGAGAATGAGAGTCGAGAGAGTGAGAATAGAGATAGTGAGAATAGAGAGAGTGAGAGTAGAGAGAGTGAGAACAGAGAGTGAGAAGAGAGAGAATAGAGAGAGTGAGAATAGAGAGAGTGAGAATAGAGAGAGTGAGAGAAGATAGAGTGAGAATAGAGAGAGTGAGAATAGAGTGAGTGAGAATAGAGAGAGTGAGAATAGAGAGACTGAGAACAGAGAGAGTGAGAATAGACAGAGTGAGAATAGACAGAGTGAGAATTGACGGAGTGAGAATAGAGAGAGTGAGAATTGACGGAGTGAGAATAGAGAGAGTGAAAGTAGATAGTGTGAGAATAGAGAGAGTGAGAATAGAGAGAGTGAAAATAGAGAGAGTGAGAATAGAGAGAGTGAGAGGAGAGAGAGTGAGAATAGAGAGAGTGAAAGTAGAGAGAGTGAGAATAGAGTGAGTGAGAAATGAGAGAGTGAGAATAGAGAGAGTGAGAACAGTGAGAGTGTGAAGAGAGACAGTGAGAATAGAGAGGGAGAATAGAGAGAGTGAGAATAGAGATAGTGAGAATAGAGAGAGTGAGAATTAAGAGAGTGAGAATAGAAAGAGTGAGAGTAGAGAGATTGAGAATAGAGATAGAGAGAATAGAGAGTGAGAATAGAGAGAGTGAGAGTAGAGAGACTGGGAACAGAGAGAGTGAGAATAGACAGAGTGAGAATAGACAGAGTGAGAATAGAGAGAGTGAGAATAGAGAGAGTGAGAATAGAGTGAGTGAGAATAGGGAGAGTGAGATTAGAGAGAGTGAGAATAGAGCGAGAACAGAGAGTGTGAGAATAGAGAGAGTGAGAATAGAGAGAGTGAGACTAGAGAGACTGAGAATAGAGAGAGATTGAGAGTGAGAATAGAGAGAGTGAGAGTCGAGAGAGTGAGAGTAGAGAGAGTGAGAAAAGAGAGTGAGAATAGAGAGAGAGAATAGAGGGAGTGAGAATAGAGAGATTGAGAATAGAGAGAGTGAGAGTAGAGTGATTGAGAATAGAGAGAGTGAGAATAGAGAGAGTGAGAATAGAGAGAGTGAGAATAGAGAGACTGAGGAGAGAGAGAGAGTGAGAATAGAGAGAGTGAGAATAGGGAGAGTGAGAATAGAGAGAGTGAGAAAAGAGTGAGAACAGAGAGAGTGAGAATAGAGATAGTGAGAATAGAGAGAGTGAGAATTAAGAGAGTGAGAATAGAAAGAGTGAGAGGAAAGAGAGTGTGAATAGAGATAGTGAGAATAGAGAGTGAGAATAGAGAGTGCTAATAGAGAGACTGAGAACAGAGAGAGTGAGAATAGACAGAGTGAGAATTAAGAGAGTGAGAATAGAAAGAGTGAGAGTAGAGAGAGTGAGAATAGAGATTGTGAGATTAGAGAGTGAGAATAGGAGTGAGAATAGAGAGACTGAGAATAGAGAGAGATTGAGAGTAGAGAGAGTGAGAATAGAGAGAGTGGGAGTCGAGAGAGTGAGAATAGAGATAGTGAGAATAGAGAGAGTGAGAGTAGAGAGAGTGAGAAAAGAGAGTGAGAGTAGAGAGAGTGAGAATAGAGAGAGTGAGAATAGAGAGAGTGAGAATAGAGAGAGTGAGAATAGAGTGAGAACAGAGACAGTGAGAATAGAGAGAGTGAGAATGGAGAGAGAATGAGAATAGGGAGAGTGAGAAAAGAGCGAGAACAGAGAGAGTGAGAATAGAGAGAGTGAGAATAGAGAGAGTGAGACTAGAGAGACTGAGAATAGAGAGAGACTGAGAGTAAAGAGAGTGAGAATAGAGAGAATGAGAGTCGATAGAGTGAGAATAGAGATAGTGAGAATAGAGTGAGTGAGAATAGAGTGAGTGAGAATAGGGAGAGTGAGATTAGAGAGAGTGAGAATAGAGCGAGAACAGAGAGTGTGAGAATAGAGAGAGTGAGAATAGAGAGAATGAGACTAGAGAGACTGAGAATAGAGAGAGATTGAGAGTAGAGAGAGTGAGAATAGAGAGAGTGGGGGTCGAGAGAGTGAGAATAGAGATAGTGAGAATAGAGCGAGAACAGAGAGTGTGAGAATAGAGAGAGTGAGAATAGAGAGAATGAGACTAGAGAGACTGAGAATAGAGAGAGATTGAGAGTAGAGAGAGTGAGAATAGAGAGAGTGAGAGTAGAGAGAGTGAGAAAAGAGAGTGAGAGTAGAGAGAGTGAGAATAGAGAGAGTGAGAACAGAGAGAGTGAGAATAGAGTGAGTGAGAATAGAGAGACTGAGAAGAGAGAGAGTGAGAATAGAGAGAGTGAGAATAGGGAGAGTGAGAATAGAGAGAGTGAGAATAGAGTAAGAACAGAGACAGTGAGAATAGAGAGAGTCAGAAGAGGGAGAGTGAGAAAAGAGTGAGAACAGAGAGAGTGAGAATAGAGATAGGGAGAATAGAGAGAGGGAGAATAGAGAGAGTGAGAATAGAGAGAGTGAGAATAGGGAGAGTGAGAATAGAGAGAGTGAGAACAGAGTGAGAACAGAGAGAGTGAGAATAGAGATAGTGAGAATAGAGAGAGTGAGAATTAAGAGAGTGAGAATAGAAAGAGTGAGAGTAGAGAGAGTGAGAATAGAGATTGTGAGTTTAGAGAGTGAGAATAGAGAGTGAGAATAGAGAGACTGAGAACAGAGAGATTGAGAATAGGGAGAGTGAGAATCGAGAGAGTGAGAATAGAGTGAGTGAGAATAGGGAAAGTGAGATTAGAGAGAGTGAGAATAGAGTGAGAACAGAGACAGTGAGAATAGAGAGAGTGAGAATGGAGAGAGAATGAGAATAGGGAGAGTGAGAATAGAGCGAGAACAGAGAGAGTGGGAATAGAGAGAGTGAGAATAGAGAGAGTGAGACTAGAGAGACTGAGAATAGAGAGAGGCTGAGAGTAGAGAGAGTGAGAATAGAGAGAATGAGAGTCGAGAGAGTGAGAATAGAGAGAGTGAGAGTAGAGAGAGTGAGAGTAGAGAGAGTGAGAACAGAGAGTGAGAATAGAGAGAGAGAATAGAGAGAGTGAGAATAGAGAGAGTGAGAATAGAGAGAGTGAGAGAAGATAGAGTGAGAATAGAGAGAGTGAGAATAGAGAGAGTGAGAATAGAGAGAGTGAGAATAGAGAGAGTGAGAAGAGAGAGAGTGAGAATAGAGAGAGTGAGAATAGGGAGAGTGAGAATAGAGAGAGTGAGAATAGAGTAAGAACAGAGACAGTGAGAATAGAGAGTGAGAATAGGGAGAGTGAGAATAGAGTGAGAACAGAGAGAGTGAGAACAGAGAGAGTGAGAATAGAGAGAGTGAGAATAGTGAGAGTGTGAATTGAGTGAGAACAGAGACAGTGAGAATAGAGAGAGTGAGAATAGGGAGAGTGAGAATTAAGAGAGTGAGAATAGAAAGAGTAAGAGTAGAGAGAGTGAGAATAGAGATAGTGAGAATAGAGAGTGAGAATAGAGAGACTGAGAACAGAGAGAGTGAGAATAGACAGAGTGAGAATAGACAGAGTGAGAATTGACGGAGTGAGAATAGAGAGAGTGAGAATTGACGGAGTGAGAATGAGAGAGTGAGAGTAGAGATAGTGAGAATAGAGAGAGTGAGAGTAGATAGTGTGAGAATAGAGAGAGTGAGAATAGAGAGAGTGAAAATAGAGAGAGTGAGAATAGAGAGAGTGAGAGGAGAGAGAGTGAGAATAGAGAGTGAGAGTAGAGAGAGTGAAAATAGAGAGAGTGAGAAATGAGAGAGTGAGAATAGAGAGAGTGAGAACAGTGAGAGTGTGAATAAAGATAGTGAGAATAGAGAGTGAGAATAGAGAGAGTGAGAATAGAGATAGTGAGAATAGAGAGAGTGAGAATTAACAGAGTGAGATTAGAAAGAGTGAGAGTAGAGAGATTGAGAAGAGAGATAGTGAGAATAGAGAGTGAGAATAGAGAGAGTGAGAGTAGAGAGACTGAGAACAGAGAGAGGGAGAATAGACAGAGTGAGAATAGACAGAGTGAGAATAGAGACAGTGAGAATAGAGAGACTGAGAATAGAGTGAGTGAGAATAGGGAGAGTGAGATTAGAGAGAGTGAGAATAGAGCGAGAACGGAGAGAGTGAGAATAGAGAAAGTGAGAATTAAGAGAGTGAGAATAGAAAGAGTGAGAGTAGAGAGAGTGAGAATAGAGATAGTGAGAATAGAGAGTGAGAAGAGAGAGACTGAGAACAGAGAGAGTGAGAATTAAGAGAGTGAGAATAGAAAGAGTGAGAGTAGAGAGATTGAGAATAGAGATAGTGAGAATAGAGAGTGAGAATAGAGAGAGTGAGAGTAGAGAGACTGAGAACAGAGAGAGTGAGAATAGACAGAGTGAGAATAGACAGAGTGAGAATAGAGAGAGTGAGAATAGAGAGAGTGAGACTAGAGAGAGTGAAAAAAGAGAGTGAGAATAGAGAGAGAGAATAGAGAGAGTGAGAATAGAGAGAGTGAGAATAGAGAGAGTGAGGGTAGAGAGAGTGAGAATAGAGAGAGTGAGAATAGAGAGAGTGAGAATAGAGAGACTGAGAAGAGAGAGAGTGAGAATAGAGTGAGTGAGAATAGGGAGAGTGAGATTAGAGAGAGTGAGAATTGAGCGAGAACAGAGAGAGTGAGAATAGAGAGAGTGAGACTAGAGAGACTGAGAATAGAGAGAGATTGAGACTAGAGAGATTGAGAATAGAGAGAGTGAGAGTGGAGAGAGTGAGAATAGAGATAGTGAGAATAGAGAGAGTGAGAGTAGAGAGAGTGAGAAAAGAGAGTGAGAATAGAAAGAGAGAATAGAGGGAGTGAGAATAGAGAGAGTGAGAATAGAGAGAGTGAGAGTAGAGAGAGTGAGAATAGAGAGAGTGAGAATAGAGAGAGTGCGAATAGAGAGAGTGAGAATAGAGAGAGTGGGAAGAGAGAGATTGAGAATAGAGACAGTGAGAATAGGGAGAGTGAGAATAGAGAGAGTGAGAATAGAGTAAGAACAGAGACAGTGAGAATAGGGAGAGTCAGAATAGGGAGAGTGAGAAAAGAGTGAGAACAGAGAGAGTGAGAATAGAGAGAGTGAGAATAGAGAGAGTGAGAATAGAGAGAGTGAGAATAGAGAGATTGAGAATAGGGAGAGTGAGAATAGAGAGAGTGAGAATAGAGTGAGAACAGAGAGAGTGAGATTAGAGATAGTGAGAATAGAGAGAGTGAGAATAGAGATAGTGAGAATAGAGAGAGTGAGAATAGAAAGAGTGAGAGTCGAGAGACTGAGAACAGAGAGATGGAGAATAGACAGAGTGAGAATAGACAGAGTGAGAATAGACAGAGTGAGAATAGAGAGAGTGAGAATAGAGTGAGTGAGAATAGGGAGAGTAAGATTAGAGAGAGTGAGAATAGAGCGAGAACAGAGAGAGTGAGAATAGAGAGAGTGAGAATTAAGAGAGTGAGAATAGAAAGAGTGAGAGTAGAGAGACTGAGAACAGAGAGAGTGAGAATAGACAGAGTGAGAATAGACAGAGTGAGAATTGACGGAGTGAGAATAGAGAGAGTGAGAATTGACGGAATGAGAATGAGAGAGTGAGAGTAGAGATTGTGAGAACAGAGAGAGTGAGAGTAGATAGTGTGAGAATAGAGATAGTGAGAATTCAGAGAGTGAGAATTAAGAGAGTGAGAATAGGAAGAGTGAGAGTAGAGAGATTGAGAATAGAGATAGTGGGAATAGAGAGTGAGAATAGAGAGAGTGAGAGTAGAGAGACTGAGAACATAGAGAGTGAGATTAGACAGAGTGAGAATAGAGAGAGTGAGAATAGAGAGAGTGAGAATAGAGTGAGTGAGAATAGGGAGAGTGAGATTAGAGAGAGTGAGAATAGAGCGAGAACAGAGAGTGTGAGAATAGAGAGAGTGAGAATAGAGAGAGTGAGACTAGAGAGACTGAGAATAGAGAGAGATTGAGAGTAGAGAGAGTGAGAATAGAGAGAGTGAGAGTCGAGAGAGTGAGAATAGAGATAGTGAGAATAGAGAGAGTGAGAGTAGAGAGAGTGAGAAAAGAGAGTGAGAATAGAGAGAGAGAATAGAGGGAGTGAGAATAGAGAGAGTGAGAATAGAGAGAGTGAGAGTAGAGAGAGTGAGAATAGAGAGAGTGAGAATAGAGAGAGTGAGAATAGAGAGAGTGAGAATAGTGAGAGTGTGAATTGAGTGAGAACAGAGACAGTGAGAATAGAGAGAGTGAGAATAGGGAGAGTGAGAATTAAGAGAGTGAGAATAGAAAGAGTAAGAGTAGAGAGAGTGAGAATAGAGATAGTGAGAATAGAGAGTGAGAATAGAGAGACTGAGAACAGAGAGAGTGAGAATAGACAGAGTGAGAATAGACAGAGTGAGAATTGACGGAGTGAGAATAGAGAGAGTGAGAATTGACGGAGTGAGAATGAGAGAGTGAGAGTAGAGATAATGAGAATAGAGAGAGTGAGAGTAGATAGTGTGAGAATAGAGAGAGTGAGAATAGAGAGAGTGAAAATAGAGAGAGTGAGAATAGAGAGAGTGAGAGGAGAGAGAGTGAGAATAGAGAGTGAGAGTAGAGAGAGTGAAAATAGAGAGAGTGAGAAATGAGAGAGTGAGAATAGAGAGAGTGAGAACAGTGAGAGTGTGAATAAAGATAGTGAGAATAGAGAGTGAGAATAGAGAGAGTGAGAATAGAGATAGTGAGAATAGAGAGAGTGAGAATTAACAGAGTGAGATTAGAAAGAGTGAGAGTAGAGAGATTGAGAAGAGAGATAGTGAGAATAGAGAGTGACAATAGAGAGAGTGAGAGTAGAGAGACTGAGAACAGAGAGAGGGAGAATAGACAGAGTGAGAATAGACAGAGTGAGAATAGAGACAGTGAGAATAGAGAGACTGAGAATAGAGTGAGTGAGAATAGGGAGAGTGAGATTAGAGAGAGTGAGAATAGAGCGAGAACGGAGAGAGTGAGAATAGAGAAAGTGAGAATTAAGAGAGTGAGAATAGAAAGAGTGAGAGTAGAGAGAGTGAGAATAGAGATAGTGAGAATAGAGAGTGAGAAGAGAGAGACTGAGAACAGAGAGAGTGAGAATTAAGAGAGTGAGAATAGAAAGAGTGAGAGTAGAGAGATTGAGAATAGAGATAGTGAGAATAGAGAGTGAGAATAGAGAGAGTGAGAGTAGAGAGAGTGAGAACAGAGAGAGTGAGAATAGACAGAGTGAGAATAGACAGAGTGAGAATAGAGAGAGTGAGAATAGAGAGAGTGAGACTAGAGAGACTGAGAATAGAGAGAGATTGAGAGTAGAGAGAGTGAGAATAGAGAGAGTGAGAGTCGAGAGAGTGAAAAAAGAGAGTGAGAATAGAGAGAGAGAATAGAGAGAGTGAGAATAGAGAGAGTGAGAATAGAGAGAGTGAGGGTAGAGAGAGTGAGAATAGAGAGAGTGAGAATAGAGAGAGTGAGAATAGAGAGAGTGAGAAGAGAGAGAGTGAGAATAGAGTGAGTGAGAATAGGGAGAGTGAGATTAGAGAGAGTGAGAATTGAGCGAGAACAGAGAGAGTGAGAATAGAGAGAGTGAGACTAGAGAGACTGAGAATAGAGAGAGATTGAGACTAGAGAGATTGAGAATAGAGAGAGTGAGAGTGGAGAGAGTGAGAATAGAGATAGTGAGAATAGAGAGAGTGAGAGTAGAGAGAGTGAGAAAAGAGAGTGAGAATAGAAAGAGAGAATAGAGGGAGTGAGAATAGAGAGAGTGAGAATAGAGAGAGTGAGAGTAGAGAGAGTGAGAATAGAGAGAGTGAGAATAGAGAGAGTGCGAATAGAGAGAGTGAGAATAGAGAGAGTGGGAAGAGAGAGATTGAGAATAGAGACAGTGAGAATAGGGAGAGTGAGAATAGAGAGAGTGAGAATAGAGTAAGAACAGAGACAGTGAGAATAGGGAGAGTCAGAATAGGGAGAGTGAGAAAAGAGTGAGAACAGAGAGAGTGAGAATAGAGAGAGTGAGAATAGAGAGAGTGAGAATAGAGAGAGTGAGAATAGAGAGATTGAGAATAGGGAGAGTGAGAATAGAGAGAGTGAGAATAGAGTGAGAACAGAGAGAGTGAGATTAGAGATAGTGAGAATAGAGAGAGTGAGAATAGAGATAGTGAGAATAGAGAGAGTGAGAATAGAAAGAGTGAGAGTCGAGAGACTGAGAACAGAGAGATGGAGAATAGACAGAGTGAGAATAGACAGAGTGAGAATAGACAGAGTGAGAATAGAGAGAGTGAGAATAGAGTGAGTGAGAATAGGGAGAGTAAGATTAGAGAGAGTGAGAATAGAGCGAGAACAGAGAGAGTGAGAATAGAGAGAGTGAGAATTAAGAGAGTGAGAATAGAAAGAGTGAGAGTAGAGAGACTGAGAACAGAGAGAGTGAGAATAGACAGAGTGAGAATAGACAGAGTGAGAATTGACGGAGTGAGAATAGAGAGAGTGAGAATTGACGGAATGAGAATGAGAGAGTGAGAGTAGAGATTGTGAGAACAGAGAGAGTGAGAGTAGATAGTGTGAGAATAGAGATAGTGAGAATTCAGAGAGTGAGAATTAAGAGAGTGAGAATAGGAAGAGTGAGAGTAGAGAGATTGAGAATAGAGATAGTGGGAATAGAGAGTGAGAATAGAGAGAGTGAGAGTAGAGAGACTGAGAACATAGAGAGTGAGATTAGACAGAGTGAGAATAGAGAGAGTGAGAATAGAGAGAGTGAGAATAGAGTGAGTGAGAATAGGGAGAGTGAGATTAGAGAGAGTGAGAATAGAGCGAGAACAGAGAGTGTGAGAATAGAGAGAGTGAGAATAGAGAGAGTGAGACTAGAGAGACTGAGAATAGAGAGAGATTGAGAGTAGAGAGAGTGAGAATAGAGAGAGTGAGAGTCGAGAGAGTGAGAATAGAGATAGTGAGAATAGAGAGAGTGAGAGTAGAGAGAGTGAGAAAAGAGAGTGAGAATAGAGAGAGAGAATAGAGGGAGTGAGAATAGAGAGAGTGAGAATAGAGAGAGTGAGAGTAGAGAGAGTGAGAATAGAGAGAGTGAGAATAGAGAGAGTGAGAATAGAGAGAGTGAGAATAGAGAGAGTGAGAAGGGAGAGAGTGAGAATAGAGAGAGTGAGAATAGGGAGAGTGTGAATAGAGAGAGTGAGAATAGAGAGAGTGAGAACAGAGAGAGTGAGAATAGGGAGAGTGAGAAAAGATTGAGAACAGAGAGAGTGAGAATAGAGAGAGTGAGAATAGAGAGAGTGAGAATAGAGAGAGTGAGAACAGAGAGAGTGAGAATAGGGAGAGTGAGAATAGAGAGAGTGAGAATAGAGTGAGAACAGAGAGAGTGAGAATAGAGGTAGTGAGAATAGAGAGAGTGAGAATTAAGAGAGTGATAATAGAAAGAGTGAGAGTAGAGAGAGTAAGAATAGAGATTGTGAGAATAGAGAGTGAGAATAGAGAGTGAGAATAGAGAGACTGAGAATAGAGAGAGTGAGAATAGAGTGAGTGAGAATGGAGAGAGAATGAGAATAGGGAGAGTGAGAATAGAGCGAGAACAGAGAGAGTGAGAATAGAGAGAGTGAGAATAGAGAGAGTGAGACTTGAGAGACTGAGAATAGAGAGAGACTGAGAGTAGAGAGAGTGAGAATAGAGAGAATGAGAGTCGAGAGAGTGAGAATAGAGATAGTGAGAATAGAGAGAGTGAGAGTAGAGAGAGTGAGATCAGAGAGTGAGAATAGAGAGAGAGAATAGAGAGAGTGAGAATAGAGAGAGTGTGAATAGAGAGAGTGAGAGAAGATAGAGTGAGAATAGAGAGAGTGAGAATAGAGTGAGTGAGAATAGAGAGAGAGATAATAGAGAAAGTGAGAAGAGAGAGAGTGAGAATAGAGAGAGTGAGAATAGGGAGAGTGAGAATAGAGAGAGTGAGAATAGAGTAAGAACAGAGACAGTGAGAATAGAGAGAGTGAGAATAGGGAGAGTGAGAAAAGAGTGAGAACAGAGAGAGTGAGAACAGAGAGAGTGAGAATGGAGAGAGTGAGAATAGAGAGAGTGAGAATAGGGAGAGTGAGAATAGAGAGAGTGAGAATAGAGTGAGAACAGAGAGAGTGAGAATAGAGAGAGTGAGAATAGAGAGAGTGAGACTAGAGAGACTGAGAATAGAGAGAGACTGAGAGTAGAGAGAGTGAGAATAGAGAGAATGAGAGTCGAGAGAGTGAGAATAGAGATAGTGAGAATAGAGAGAGTGAGAGTAGAGAGAGTGAGATCAGAGAGTGAGAATAGAGAGAGAGAATAGAGAGAGTGAGAATAGAGAGAGTGTGAATAGAGAGAGTGAGAGAAGATAGAGTGAGAATAGAGAGAGTGAGAATAGAGTGAGTGAGAATAGAGGGAGAGATAATAGAGAAAGTGAGAATAGGGAGAGTAAGAATAGAGAGAGTGAAAATAAAGTAAGAACAGAGACAGTGAGAATAGAGAGAGTGAGAATAGGGAGAGTGAGAAAAGAGTGAGAACAGAGAGAGTGAGAACAGAGAGAGTGAGAATAGAGAGAGTGAGAATAGAGAGAGTGAGAATAGGGAGAGTGAGAATAGAGAGAGTGAGAATAGAGTGAGAACAGAGACAGTGAGAATAGAGAGAGTGAGAATAGGGAGAGTGGGAATAGTGTGAGAACAGAGAGAGTGAGAATAGAGAAAGTGAGAATAGAGAGAGTGAGAATTAAGAGAGTGAGAATAGAAAAAGTGAGAGTAGAGAGAGTGAGAATAGAGATAGTGAGAATAGAGAGTGAGAATGGAGAGACTGAGAACAGAGAGAGTGAGAATAGACAGAGTGAGAATAGACAGAGTGGGAATTGACGGAGTGAGGATAGAGAGAGTGAGAATTGACGGAGTGAGAATGAGAGAGTGAGAGTAGAGATAGTGAGAATTGAGCGAGAACAGAGAGAGTGAGAATAGAGAGAGTGAGAATAGAGAGAGTGAGACTAGAGAGACTGAGAATAGAGAGAGATTGAGACTAGAGAGAGTGAGAATAGAGAGAGTGAGAGTCGAGAGAGTGAGAATAGAGATAGTGAGAATAGAGAGAGTGAGAGTAGAGAGAGTGGGAATAGAGTGAGTGAGAGGAGAGAGAGTGAGAATAGAGAGAGAGTGAGAGTAGAGAGAGTGAGAATAGAGTGAGTGAGAAATGAGAGAGTGAGAATAGAGAGAGTGAGAACAGTGAGAGTGTGAATAAAGATAGTGAGAATAGAGAGTGAGAATAGAGAGAGTGAGAATAGAGATAGTGAGAATAGAGAGGGTGAGAATTAAGAGAGTGAGAATAGAAAGAGTGAGAGTCGAGAGATTGAGAATAGAGATAGTGAGAATAGAGAGTGAGAATAGAGAGAGTGAGAGTAGAGAGACTGAGAACAGAGAGAGTGAGAATAGACAGAGTGAGAATAGACAGAGTGAGAAGAGAGAGAGTGAGAATAGAGTGAGTGAGAATAGGGAGAGTGAGATTAGAGAGAGTGAGAATTGAGCGAGAACAGAGAGAGTGAGAATAGAGAGAGTGAGAATAGAGAGAGTGAGACTAGAGAGACTGAGAATAGAGAGAGATTGAGACTAGAGAGATTGAGAATAGAGAGAGTGAGAGTGGAGAGAGTGAGAATAGAGATAGTGAGAATAGAGAGAGTGAGAGTAGAGAGAGTGAGAAAAGAGAGTGAGAATAGAAAGAGAGAATAGAGGGAGTGAGAATAGAGAGAGTGAGAATAGAGAGAGTGAGAGTAGAGAGAGTGAGAATAGAGAGAGTGAGAATAGAGAGAGTGCGAATAGAGAGAGTGAGAATAGAGAGAGTGGGAAGAGAGAGATTGAGAATAGAGACAGTGAGAATAGGGAGAGTGAGAATAGAGAGAGTGAGAATAGAGTAAGAACAGAGACAGTGAGAATAGGGAGAGTCAGAATAGGGAGAGTGAGAAAAGAGTGAGAACAGAGAGAGTGAGAATAGAGAGAGTGAGAATAGAGAGAGTGAGAATAGAGAGAGTGAGAATAGAGAGATTGAGAATAGGGAGAGTGAGAATAGAGAGAGTGAGAATAGAGTGAGAACAGAGAGAGTGAGATTAGAGATAGTGAGAATAGAGAGAGTGAGAATAGAGATAGTGAGAATAGAGAGAGTGAGAATAGAAAGAGTGAGAGTCGAGAGACTGAGAACAGAGAGATGGAGAATAGACAGAGTGAGAATAGACAGAGTGAGAATAGACAGAGTGAGAATAGAGAGAGTGAGAATAGAGTGAGTGAGAATAGGGAGAGTAAGATTAGAGAGAGTGAGAATAGAGCGAGAACAGAGAGAGTGAGAATAGAGAGAGTGAGAATTAAGAGAGTGAGAATAGAAAGAGTGAGAGTAGAGAGACTGAGAACAGAGAGAGTGAGAATAGACAGAGTGAGAATAGACAGAGTGAGAATTGACGGAGTGAGAATAGAGAGAGTGAGAATTGACGGAATGAGAATGAGAGAGTGAGAGTAGAGATTGTGAGAATAGAGAGAGTGAGAGTAGATAGTGTGAGAATAGAGATAGTGAGAATTCAGAGAGTGAGAATTAAGAGAGTGAGAATAGAAAGAGTGAGAGTAGAGAGATTGAGAATAGAGATAGTGGGAATAGAGAGTGAGAATAGAGAGAGTGAGAGTAGAGAGACTGAGAACATAGAGAGTGAGATTAGACAGAGTGAGAATAGAGAGAGTGAGAATAGAGAGAGTGAGAATAGAGTGAGTGAGAATAGGGAGAGTGAGATTAGAGAGAGTGAGAATAGAGCGAGAACAGAGAGTGTGAGAATAGAGAGAGTGAGAATAGAGAGAGTGAGACTAGAGAGACTGAGAATAGAGAGAGATTGAGAGTAGAGAGAGTGAGAATAGAGAGAGTGAGAGTCGAGAGAGTGAGAATAGAGATAGTGAGAATAGAGAGAGTGAGAGTAGAGAGAGTGAGAAAAGAGAGTGAGAATAGAGAGAGAGAATAGAGGGAGTGAGAATAGAGAGAGTGAGAATAGAGAGAGTGAGAGTAGAGAGAGTGAGAATAGAGAGAGTGAGAATAGAGAGAGTGAGAATAGAGAGAGTGAGAATAGAGAGAGTGAGAAGGGAGAGAGTGAGAATAGAGAGAGTGAGAATAGGGAGAGTGTGAATAGAGAGAGTGAGAATAGAGAGAGTGAGAACAGAGAGAGTGAGAATAGGGAGAGTGAGAAAAGATTGAGAACAGAGAGAGTGAGAATAGAGAGAGTGAGAATAGAGAGAGTGAGAATAGAGAGAGTGAGAACAGAGAGAGTGAGAATAGGGAGAGTGAGAATAGAGAGAGTGAGAATAGAGTGAGAACAGAGAGAGTGAGAATAGAGGTAGTGAGAATAGAGAGAGTGAGAATTAAGAGAGTGATAATAGAAAGAGTGAGAGTAGAGAGAGTAAGAATAGAGATTGTGAGAATAGAGAGTGAGAATAGAGAGTGAGAATAGAGAGACTGAGAATAGAGAGAGTGAGAATAGAGTGAGTGAGAATGGAGAGAGAATGAGAATAGGGAGAGTGAGAATAGAGCGAGAACAGAGAGAGTGAGAATAGAGAGAGTGAGAATAGAGAGAGTGAGACTTGAGAGACTGAGAATAGAGAGAGACTGAGAGTAGAGAGAGTGAGAATAGAGATAGTGAGAATAGAGAGAGTGAGAGTAGAGAGAGTGAGATCAGAGAGTGAGAATAGAGAGAGAGAATAGAGAGAGTGAGAATAGAGAGAGTGTGAATAGAGAGAGTGAGAGAAGATAGAGTGAGAATAGAGAGAGTGAGAATAGAGTGAGTGAGAATAGAGAGAGAGATAATAGAGAAAGTGAGAAGAGAGAGAGTGAGAATAGAGAGAGTGAGAATAGGGAGAGTGAGAATAGAGAGAGTGAGAATAGAGTAAGAACAGAGACAGTGAGAATAGAGAGAGTGAGAATAGGGAGAGTGAGAAAAGAGTGAGAACAGAGAGAGTGAGAATGGAGAGAGTGAGAATAGAGAGAGTGAGAATAGGGAGAGTGAGAATAGAGAGAGTGAGAATAGAGTGAGAACAGAGACAGTGAGAATAGAGAGAGTGAGAATAGGGAGAGTGGGAATAGTGTGAGAACAGAGAGAGTGAGAATAGAGATAGTGAGAATAGAGAGAGTGAGAATTAAGAGAGTGAGAATAGAAAAAGTGAGAGTAGAGAGAGTGAGAATAGAGATAGTGAGAATAGAGAGTGAGAATGGAGAGACTGAGAACAGAGAGAGTGAGAATAGACAGAGTGAGAATAGACAGAGTGAGAATTGACGGAGTGAGGATAGAGAGAGTGAGAATTGACGGAGTGAGAATGAGAGAGTGAGAGTCGAGATAGTGAGAATTGTGCGAGAACAGAGAGAGTGAGAATAGAGAGAGTGAGAATACAGAGAGTGAGACTAGAGAGACTGAGAATAGAGAGAGATTGAGACTAGAGAGAGTGAGAATTGAGAGAGTGAGAGTCGAGAGAGTGAGAATAGAGATAGTGAGAATAGAGAGAGTGAGAGTAGAGAGAGTGAGAATAGAGAGAGTGAGACTAGAGAGACTGAGAATAGAGAGAGATTGAGAGTAGAGAGAGTGAGAATAGAGAGAGTGAGAGTCGAGAGAGTGAGAATAGAGATAGTGAGAATAGAGAGAGTGAGAGTAGAGAGAGTGAGAAAAGAGAGTGAGAATAGAGAGAGAGAATAGAGGGAGTGAGAATAGAGAGAGTGAGAATAGAGAGAGTGAGAGTAGAGAGAGTGAGAATAGAGAGAGTGAGAATAGAGAGAGTGAGAATAGAGAGAGTGAGAATAGAGAGAGTGAGAATAGAGAGAGTGAGAATAGGGAGAGTGTGAATAGAGAGAGTGAGAATAGAGTAAGAACAGAGACAGTGAGATAGAGAGAGTCAGAATAGGGAGAGTGAGAAAAGATTTAGAACAGAGAGAGTGAGAATAGAGAGAGTGAGAATAGAGAGAGTGAGAATAGAGAGAGTGAGAACAGAGAGAGTGAGAATAGGGAGAGTGAGAATAGAGAGAGTGAGAATAGAGTGAGAACAGAGAGAGTGAGAATAGAGAGAGTGAGAATTAAGAGAGTGAGAATTAAGAGAGTGAGAATAGAAAGAGTGAGAGTAGAGAGTGTGAGAATAGAGATTGTGAGAATAGAGAGTGAGAATAGAGAGTGAGAATAGAGAGACTGAGAATAGAGAGAGTGAGAATAGAGTGAGTGAGAATGGAGAGAGAATGAGAATCGGGAGAGTGAGAATAGAGCGAGAACAGAGAGAGTGAGAATAGAGAGAGTGAGAATAGAGAGAGTGAGACTAGAGAGACTGAGAATAGAGAGAGACTGAGAGTAGAGAGAGTGAGAATAGAGAGAATGAGAGTCGAGAGAGTGAGAATAGAGATAGTGAGAATAGAGAGAGTGAGAGTAGAGAGAGTGAGATCAGAGAGTGAGAATAGAGAGAGAGAATAGAGAGTGAGAATAGAGATAGTGAGAATAGAGAGAGTGAGAGTAGAGAGAGTGAGATCAGAGAGTGAGAATAGAGAGAGAGAATAGAGAGAGTGAGAATAGAGAGAGTGTGAATAGAGAGAGTGAGAGAAGATAGAGTGAGAATAGAGAGAGTGAGAATAGAGTGAGTGAGAATAGAGGGAGAGATAATAGAGAAAGTGAGAATAGGGAGAGTGAGAATAGAGAGAGTGAAAATAGAGTAAGAACAGAGACAGTGAGAATAGAGAGAGTGAGAATAGGGAGAGTGAGAAAAGAGTGAGAACAGAGAGAGTGAGAACAGAGAGAGTGAGAATAGAGAGAGTGAGAATAGAGAGAGTGAGAATAGGGAGAGTGAGAATAGAGAGAGTGAGAATAGAGTGAGAACAGAGACAGTGAGAATAGAGAGAGTGAGAATAGGGAGAGTGGGAATAGTGTGAGAACAGAGAGAGTGAGAATAGAGAAAGTGAGAATAGAGAGAGTGAGAATTAAGAGAGTGAGAATAGAAAAAGTGAGAGTAGAGAGAGTGAGAATAGAGATAGTGAGAATAGAGAGTGAGAATGGAGAGACAGAACAGAGAGAGTGAGAATAGACAGAGTGAGAATAGACAGAGTGAGAATTGACGGAGTGAGGATAGAGAGAGTGAGAATTGACGGAGTGAGAATGAGAGAGTGAGAGTAGAGATAGTGAGAATTGAGCGAGAACAGAGAGAGTGAGAATAGAGAGAGTGAGAATAGAGAGAGTGAGACTAGAGAGACTGAGAATAGAGAGAGATTGAGACTAGAGAGAGTGAGAATAGAGAGAATGAGAGTCGAGAGAGTGAGAATAGAGATAGTGAGAATAGAGAGTGAGAATAGAGAGAGTGAGACTAGAGAGACTGAGAATAGAGAGAGATTGAGACTAGAGAGAGTGAGAATTGAGAGAGTGAGAGTCGAGAGAGTGAGAATAGAGATAGTGAGAATAGAGAGAGTGAGAGTAGAGAGAGTGAGAATAGAGAGAGTGAGACTAGAGAGACTGAGAATAGAGAGAGATTGAGAGTAGAGAGAGTGAGAATAGAGAGAGTGAGAGTCGAGAGAGTGAGAATAGAGATAGTGAGAATAGAGAGAGTGAGAGTAGAGAGAGTGAGAAAAGAGAGTGAGAATAGAGAGAGAGAATAGAGGGAGTGAGAATAGAGAGAGTGAGAATAGAGAGAGTGAGAGTAGAGAGAGTGAGAATAGAGAGAGTGAGAATAGAGAGAGTGAGAATAGAGAGAGTGTGAATAGAGAGAGTGAGAATAGAAATGAGAACAGAGAGAGTGAGAATAGAGAGAGTGAGAATAGAGAGAGTGAGAATAGAGAGAGTGAGAATAGAGAGAGTGAGAACAGAGAGAGTGAGAATAGGGAGAGTGAGAATAGAGAGAGTGAGAATAGAGTGAGAACAGAGAGAGTGAGAAGAGAGAGAGTGAGAATTAAGAGAGTGAGAATTAAGAGAGTGAGAATAGAAAGAGTGAGAGTAGAGAGTGTGAGAATAGAGATTGTGAGAATAGAGAGTGAGAATAGAGAGTGAGAATAGAGAGACTGAGAATAGAGAGAGTGAGAATAGAGTGAGTGAGAATGGAGAGAGAATGAGAATCGGGAGAGTGAGAATAGAGCGAGAACAGAGAGAGTGAGAATAGAGAGAGTGAGAATAGAGAGAGTGAGACTAGAGAGACTGAGAATAGAGAGAGACTGAGAGTAGAGAGAGTGAGAATAGAGAGAATGAGAGTCGAGAGAGTGAGAATAGAGATAGTGAGAATAGAGAGAGTGAGAGTAGAGAGAGTGAGATCAGAGAGTGAGAATAGAGAGAGAGAATAGAGAGAGTGAGAATAGAGAGAGTGTGAATAGAGAGAGTGAGAGAAGATAGAGTGAGAATAGAGAGAGTGAGAATAGAGTGAGTGAGAATAGAGGGAGAGATAATAGAGAAAGTGAGAATAGGGAGAGTGAGAATAGAGAGAGTGAAAATAGAGTAAGAACAGAGACAGTGAGAATAGAGAGAGTGAGAATAGGGAGAGTGAGAAAAGAGTGAGAACAGAGAGAGTGAGAACAGAGAGAGTGAGAATAGAGAGAGTGAGAATAGAGAGAGTGAGAATAGGGAGAGTGAGAATAGAGAGAGTGAGAATAGAGTGAGAACAGAGACAGTGAGAATAGAGAGAGTGAGAATAGGGAGAGTGGGAATAGTGTGAGAACAGAGAGAGTGAGAATAGAGAAAGTGAGAATAGAGAGAGTGAGAATTAAGAGAGTGAGAATAGAAAAAGTGAGAGTAGAGAGAGTGAGAATAGAGATAGTGAGAATAGAGAGTGAGAATGGAGAGACAGAACAGAGAGAGTGAGAATAGACAGAGTGAGAATAGACAGAGTGAGAATTGACGGAGTGAGGATAGAGAGAGTGAGAATTGACGGAGTGAGAATGAGAGAGTGAGAGTAGAGATAGTGAGAATTGAGCGAGAAGAGAGAGAGTGAGAATAGAGAGAGTGAGAATAGAGAGAGTGAGACTAGAGAGACTGAGAATAGAGAGAGATTGAGACTAGAGAGAGTGAGAATAGAGAGAGTGAGAGTCGAGAGAGTGAGAATAGAGATAGTGAGAATAGAGAGAGTGAGAGTAGAGAGAGTGGGAATAGAGTGAGTGAGAGGAGAGAGAGTGAGAATAGAGAGAGAGTGAGAGTAGAGAGAGTGAGAATAGAGTGAGTGAGAAATGAGAGAGTGAGAATAGAGAGAGTGAGAACAGTGAGAGTGTGAATAAAGATAGTGAGAATAGAGAGTGAGAATAGAGAGAGTGAGAATAGAGATAGTGAGAATAGAGAGGGTGAGAATTAAGAGAGTGAGAATAGAAAGAGTGAGAGTCGAGAGATTGAGAATAGAGATAGTGAGAATAGAGAGTGAGAATAGAGAGAGTGAGAGTAGAGAGACTGAGAACAGAGAGAGTGAGAATAGACAGAGTGAGAATAGACAGAGTGAGAAGAGAGAGAGTGAGAATAGAGTGAGTGAGAATAGTGTGAGTGAGATTAGAGAGAGTGAGAATAGAGCGAGAACAGAGTGAGTGAGAATAGAGAGAGTGAGAATAGAGAGAGTGAGACTAGAGAGACTGAGAATAGAGAGTGATTGAGAGTAGAGAGAGTGAGAATAGAGAGAGTGAGAGTTCGAGAGAGTGAGAATAGAGATAGTGAGAATAGAGAGAGTGAGAGTAGAGAGAGTGAGAAAAGAGACTGAGAATAGAGAGAGAGAATAGAGTGAGTGAGAATAGAGAGAGTGAGAATAGAGAGAGTGAGAGTAGAGAGAGTGAGAATAGAGAGAGTGAGAATAGAGAGAGTGAGAATAGAGAGAGTGAGAATAGAGAGAGTGAGAAGAGAGAGAGTGAGAATAGAGAGAGTGAGAATAGAGAGAGTGAGAATAGAGTAAGAAAAGAGACAGTGAGAATAGAGATAGTGAAAATAGAGAGAGTGAGAATTAAGAGAGTGAGAATAGAAAGAGTGAGAGTAGAGAGAGTGAGAATAGAGATAGTGAGAATAGAGAGTGAGAATAGAGAGTGAGAATAGAGAGACTGAGAACAGAGAGAGTGAGAATAGACAGAGTGAGAATAGACAGAGTGAGAATAGGGAGAGTGAGAATCGAGAGAGTGAGAATAGAGTGAGTGAGAATAGGGAAAGTGAGGTTAGAGAGAGTGAGAATAGAGTGAGAACAGAGACAGTGAGAATAGAGAGAGTGAGAATGGAGAGAGAATGAGAATAGGGAGAGTGAGAATAGAGCGAGAACGGAGAGAGTGAGAATAGAGAGAGTGAGAATAGAGAGAGTGAGACTAGAGAGACTGAGAATAGAGAGAGACTGAGAGTAGAGAGAGTGAGAATAGAGAGAATGAGAGTCGAGAGAGTGAGAATAGAGATAGTGAGAATAGAGCGAGTGAGAGTAGAGAGAGTGAGAACAGAGAGTGAGAATGGAGAGAGAGAATAGAGAGAGTGAGAATAGAGAGAGTGAGAATAGAGAGAGTGAGAGAAGATAGAGTGAGAATAGAGAGAGTGAGAATAGAGAGAGTGAGAATAGAGAGAGTGAGAATAGAGAGAGTGAGAAGAGAGAGAGTGAGAATAGAGAGAGTGAGATTAGCGAGAGTGAGAATAGAGAGAGTGAGAATAGAGTAAGAACAGAGACAGTGAGAATAGAGAGAGTGAGAATAGGGAGAGTGAGAAAAGAGTGAGAACAGAGTGAGTGAGGACAGAGAGACTGAGAATAGAGAGAGTGAGAATAGAGAGAGTGAGAATAGAGTGAGAACAGAGACAGTGAGAATAGAGAGAGTGAGAATAGGGACAGTGAAAATAGAGAGAGTGAGAATAGAGAGAGTGAGAGGAGAGAGAGTGAGAATAGAGAGAGTGAGAGTAGAGAGAGTGAGAATATAGATAGTGAGAAATGAGAGAGTGAGAATAGAGAGAGTGAGAACAGTGAGAGTGTGAATAAAGATAGTGAGAATAGAGAGTGAGAATAGAGAGAGTGAGAATAGAGATAGTGAGAATAGAGAGAGTGAAAATTAAGAGAGTGAGAATAGAAAGAGTGAGAGTAGAGAGATTGAGAATAGAGATAGTGAGAATAGAGAGTGAGAATAGAGAGAGTGAGAGTAGAGAGACTGAGAACAGAGAGAGTGAGAATAGACAGAGTGAGAATAGACAGAATGAGAATAGAGAGAGTGAGAATAGAGAGAGTGAGAATAGAGTGAGTGAGAATAGGGAGAGTGAGATTAGGGAGAGTGAGAATAGAGCGAGAACACAGAGAGTTAGAATAGAGAGAATGAGAATAGAGAGAGATTGAGAGTAGAGAGAGTGAGAATAGAGAGAGTGAGAGTCGAGAGAGTGAGAATAGAGATAGTGAGAATAGAGAGAGTGAGAGTAGAGAGAGTGAGAAAAGAGAATGAGAATAGAGAGAGAGAATAGAGGGAGTGAGAATAGAGAGAGTGAGAATAGGGAGAGTGAGAGTAGAGAGAGTGAGAATAGAGAGAGTGAAAATAGAGAGAGTGAGAATAGAGAGAGTGAGAATAGAGAGAGTGAGAAGAGAGAGAGTGAGAATAGAGAGAGTGAGAATAGGGAGAGTGAGAATAGAGTAAGAACAGAGACAGTGAGAATAGAGAGAGTCGGAATAGGGAGAGTGAGAAAAGAGTGAGAACAGAGAGAGAGAGAATAGAGAGAGTGAGAATAGAGAGTGTGCGAATAGAGATAGTGAGAATAGAGAGAGTGAGAATTAAGAGAGTGAGAATAGAAAGAGTGAGAGTAGAGAGACTGAGAACAGACAGAGTGAGAATAGACAGAGCAAGAATAGACAGAGTGAGAATAGGGAGAGTGAGAATCGAGAGAGTGAGAAAAGAGTGAGTGAGAATAGGGAAAGTGAGATGAGAGAGAGTGAGAATAGAGTGAGAACAGAGACAGTGAGAATAGAGAGAGTGAGAATGGAGAGAGAATGAGAATAGGGAGAGTGAGAATAGAGCGAGAACAGAGAGAGTGAGAATAGAGAGAGTGACAATAGAGAGAGTGAGACTAGAGAGAGTGAGAATAGAGAGAGTGAGAAGAGAGAGAGTGAGAACAGAGAGAGTGAGAATAGAGAGAGTGAGAATAGAGAGAGTGAGAACAGGGAGAGTGAGAATAGAGAGAGTGAGAATAGAGTGAGAACAGAGACAGTGAGAATAGAGAGAGTGAGAATAGGGAGAGTGAGAATAGAGTGAGAACAGAGAGAGTGAGAAGAGAGATAGTGAGAATAGAGAGAGTGAGAATTAAGAGAGTGACAATAGAAAGAGTGAGAGTAGAGAGAGTGAGAATAGAGATAGTGAGAATAGAGAGTGAGAATAGAGAGACTGAGAACAGAGAGAGTGAGAAAAGACAGAGTGAGAATAGACAGAGTGAGAATTGACGCAGTGAGAATAGAGAGAGTGGGAATTGACGGAGTGAGAATGAGAGAGTGAGAGTAGAGATAGTGAGAATAGAGAGAGTGAGAGTAGATAGTGTGAGAATAGAGAGAGTGAGAATAGACAGAGTGAAAATAGAGAGAGTGAGAATAGAGAGAGTGAGAGGAGAGAGAGTGAGAATAGAGAGAGTGAGAGAAGAGAGAGTGAGAATAGAGAGAGTGAGAAATGAGAGAGTGAGAATAGAGAGAGTGAGAGCAGTGAGAGTGTGAATAAAGTTAGTGAGAATAAAAAGTGAGAATAGAGAGAGTGAGAATAGAGATAGTGAGAATCGAGAGAGTGAGAATTAAGAGAGTGAGAATAGAAAGAGTGAGAGTAGAGAGATTGAGAATAGAGATAGTGAGAATAGAGAGTGAGAATAGAGAGAGTGAGAGTAGAGAGACTGAGAACAGAGAGAGTGAGAATAGACAGAGTGAGAATAGACAGAGTGAGAATAGAAAGAGTGAGAATAGAGAAAGTGGGAATAGAGTGAGTGAGAATAGGGAGAGTGAGATTAGAGAGAGTGAGAATAGAGCGAGAACAGAGAGAGTGAGAATAGAGAGAGTGAGAATAGAGAGAGTGAGACTAGAGAGACTGAGAATAGAGAGAGATTGAGAGTAGAGAGAGTGAGAATAGAGAGAGTGAGAGTCGAGAGAGTGAAAAAAGAGAGTGAGAATAGAGAGAGAGAATAGAGAGAGTGAGAATAGAGAGAGTGAGAATAGAGAGAGTGAGGGTAGAGAGAGTGAGAATAGAGAGAGTGAGAATAGAGAGAGTGAGAATAGAGAGAGTGAGAAGAGAGAGAGTGAGAATAGAGAGAGTGAGAATAGAGAGAGTGAGAATAGAGAGAGTGAGAATAGAGTAAGAACAGAGACAGTGAGAATAGAGAGAGTCAGAATAGGGAGAGTGAGAAAAGAGTGAGAACAGAGAGAGTGAGAATAGGGAGAGTGAGAATAGAGAGTGTGCGAATAGAGAGAGTGAGAATAGGGAGAGTGAGAATAGAGAGAGTGAGAATAGAGTGAGAACAGAGAGAGTGAGAATAGAGATAGTGAGAATAGAGAGAGTGAGAATTAAGAGAGTGAGAATAGAAAGAGAGAGAGTAGAGAGAGTGAGAATAGAGATAGTGAGAATAGAGAGTGAGAATAGAGAGTGAGAATAGAGAGACTGAGAACAAAGAGAGTGAGAATAGACAGAGTGAGAATAGACTGAGTGAGAATAGGGAGAGTGATATTTGAGAGAGTGAGAATAGAGTGAGAACAGAGACAGTGAGAATAGAGATAGTGAGAATGGAGAGAGAATGAGAATAGGGAGAGGGAGAATAGAGCGAGAACAGAGAGAGTGAGAATAGAGAGAGTGAGAATAGAGAGAGTGAGACAAGAGAGACTGAGAATAGAGAGAGTGAGAATAGAGAGAGTGAGAGTAGAGAGAGTGAGAACAGAGAGTGAGAATAGAGAGTGAGAATAGAGAGAGTGAGAATAGAGAGAGTGAGAATAGAGAGAGTGAGAGTAGAGAGAGTGAGAATAGAGAGAGTGAGAACAGAGAGAGTGAGAATCGAGAGAGTGAGAATAGAGAGAGTGTGAATAGAGAGAGTGAGAAGAGAGAGAGTGAGAATAGAGAGAGTGAGAATAGAGAGAGTGAGAGAAGATAGAGTGAGAATAGAGAGAGTGAGAATAGAGAGAGTGAGAAGAGAGAGAGTGAGAATAGAGAGAGTGAGAATAGGGAGAGTGAGAATAGAGAGAGTGAGAATAGAGTAAGAACGGAGACAGCGAGAATAGAGAGAGTGAGAATAGGGAGAGTGAGAAAAGAGTGAGAACAGAGTGAGTGAGAACAGAGAGAGTGAGAATAGAGAGAGTGAGAATAGAGAGAGTGAGAACAGGGAGAGTGAGAATAGAGAGAGTGAGAATAGAGTGAGAACAGAGACAGTGAGAATAGAGAGAGTGAGAATAGGGAGAGTGAGAATAGAGTGAGAACAGAGAGAGTGAGAATAGAGATAGTGAGAATAGAGAGAGTGAGAATTAAGATGGTGAGAATAGAAAGAGTGAGAGTAGAGAGAGTGAGAATAGAGAAAGTGAGAATAGAGAGTGAGAATAGAGAGACTGAGAACAGAGAGAGTGAGAATAGACAGAGTGAGAATAGACAGTGTGAGAATTGACGGAGTGAGAATAGAGAGAGTGAGAATTGACGGAGTGAGAATGAGAGAGTGAGAGTAGAGATAATGAGAATAGAGAGAGTGAGAGTAGATAGTGTGAGAATAGAGAGAGTGAGAATAGAGAGAGTGAAAATAGAGAGAGTGAGAATAGAGAGAGTGAGAGGAGAGAGATGAGAATAGAGAGAGTGAGAGTAGAGAGAGTGAGAATAGAGAGAGTGAGAAATGAGAGAGTGAGAATAGAGAGTGAGAGCAGTGAGAGTGTGAATAAAGTTAATGAGAATAAAAAGTGAGAATAGAGAGAGTGAGAATAGAGATAGTGAGAATCGAGAGAGTGAGAATTAAGAGAGTGAGAATAGAAAGAGTGAGAGTAAAGAGATTGAGAATAGAGATAGTTAGAATAGAGAGTGAGAATAGAGAGAGTGAGAGTAGAGAGACTGAGAACAGAGAGAGTGAGAATAGACAGAGTGAGAATAGACAGAGTGAGAATAGAAAGAGTGAGAATAGAGAGAGTGGGAATAGCGTGAGTGAGAATAGGGAGATTCAGATTAGAGAGAGTGAGAATAGAGCGAGAACAGAGAGAGCGAGAACAGAGAGAGTTAGAATAGAGAGAGTGAGACTAGAGAGACTGAGAATAGAGAGAGATTGAGACTAGAGAGAGTGAGAAAAGAGAGTGAGAATAGAGAGAGAGAATAGAGAGAGTGAGAATAGAGAGAGTGAGAATAGAGAGAGTGAGGGTAGAGAGAGTGAGAATAGAGAGAGTGAGAATAGAGAGAGTGAGAATAGAGAGAGTGAGAATAGAGAGAGTGAGAAGAGAGAGAGTGAGAATAGAGAGAGTGAGAATGGCGAGAGTGAGAATAGAGAGAGTGAGAATTAAGAGAGTGAGAATAGAAAGAGTGAGAGTAGAGAGACTGAGAACAGACAGAGTGAGAATAGACAGAGCAAGAATAGACAGAGTGAGAATAGGGAGAGTGAGAATCGAGAGAGTGAGAAAAGAGTGAGTGAGAATAGGGAAAGTGAGATGAGAGAGAGTGAGAATAGAGTGAGAACAGAGACAGTGAGAATAGAGAGAGTGAGAATGGAGAGAGAATGAGAATAGGGAGAGTGAGAATAGAGCGAGAACAGAGAGAGTGAGAATAGAGAGAGTGACAATAGAGAGAGTGAGACTAGAGAGAGTGAGAATAGAGAGAGTGAGAAGAGAGAGAGTGAGAACAGAGAGAGTGAGAATAGAGAGAGTGAGAATAGAGAGAGTGAGAACAGGGAGAGTGAGAATAGAGAGAGTGAGAATAGAGTGAGAACAGAGACAGTGAGAATAGAGAGAGTGAGAATAGGGAGAGTGAGAATAGAGTGAGAACAGAGAGAGTGAGAAGAGAGATAGTGAGAATAGAGAGAGTGAGAATTAAGAGAGTGACAATAGAAAGAGTGAGAGTAGAGAGAGTGAGAATAGAGATAGTGAGAATAGAGAGTGAGAATAGAGAGACTGAGAACAGAGAGAGTGAGAAAAGACAGAGTGAGAATAGACAGAGTGAGAATTGACGCAGTGAGAATAGAGAGAGTGAGAATTGACGGAGTGAGAATGAGAGAGTGAGAGTAGAGATAGTGAGAATAGAGAGAGTGAGAGTAGATAGTGTGAGAATAGAGAGAGTGAGAATAGACAGAGTGAAAATAGAGAGAGTGAGAATAGAGAGAGTGAGAGGAGAGAGAGTGAGAATAGAGAGAGTGAGAGAAGAGAGAGTGAGAATAGAGAGAGTGAGAAATGAGAGAGTGAGAATAGAGAGAGTGAGAGCAGTGAGAGTGTGAATAAAGTTAGTGAGAATAAAAAGTGAGAATAGAGAGAGTGAGAATAGAGATAGTGAGAATCGAGAGAGTGAGAATTAAGAGAGTGAGAATAGAAAGAGTGAGAGTAGAGAGATTGAGAATAGAGATAGTGAGAATAGAGAGTGAGAATAGAGAGAGTGAGAGTAGAGAGACTGAGAACAGAGAGAGTGAGAATAGACAGAGTGAGAATAGACAGAGTGAGAATAGAAAGAGTGAGAATAGAGAAAGTGGGAATAGAGTGAGTGAGAATAGGGAGAGTGAGATTAGAGAGAGTGAGAATAGAGCGAGAACAGAGAGAGTGAGAATAGAGAGAGTGAGAATAGAGAGAGTGAGACTAGAGAGACTGAGAATAGAGAGAGATTGAGAGTAGAGAGAGTGAGAATAGAGAGAGTGAGAGTCGAGAGAGTGAAAAAAGAGAGTGAGAATAGAGAGAGAGAATAGAGAGAGTGAGAATAGAGAGAGTGAGAATAGAGAGAGTGAGGGTAGAGAGAGTGAGAATAGAGAGAGTGAGAATAGAGAGAGTGAGAATAGAGAGAGTGAGAAGAGAGAGAGTGAGAATAGAGAGAGTGAGAATAGAGAGAGTGAGAATAGAGAGAGTGAGAATAGAGTAAGAACAGAGACAGTGAGAATAGAGAGAGTCAGAATAGGGAGAGTGAGAAAAGAGTGAGAACAGAGAGAGTGAGAATAGGGAGAGTGAGAATAGAGAGTGTGCGAATAGAGAGAGTGAGAATAGGGAGAGTGAGAATAGAGAGAGTGAGAATAGAGTGAGAACAGAGAGAGTGAGAATAGAGATAGTGAGAATAGAGAGAGTGAGAATTAAGAGAGTGAGAATAGAAAGAGAGAGAGTAGAGAGAGTGAGAATAGAGATAGTGAGAATAGAGAGTGAGAATAGAGAGTGAGAATAGAGAGACTGAGAACAAAGAGAGTGAGAATAGACAGAGTGAGAATAGACTGAGTGAGAATAGGGAGAGTGATATTTGAGAGAGTGAGAATAGAGTGAGAACAGAGACAGTGAGAATAGAGATAGTGAGAATGGAGAGAGAATGAGAATAGGGAGAGGGAGAATAGAGCGAGAACAGAGAGAGTGAGAATAGAGAGAGTGAGAATAGAGAGAGTGAGACAAGAGAGACTGAGAATAGAGAGAGTGAGAATAGAGAGAGTGAGAGTAGAGAGAGTGAGAACAGAGAGTGAGAATAGAGAGTGAGAATAGAGAGAGTGAGAATAGAGAGAGTGAGAATAGAGAGAGTGAGAGTAGAGAGAGTGAGAATAGAGAGAGTGAGAACAGAGAGAGTGAGAATCGAGAGAGTGAGAATAGAGAGAGTGTGAATAGAGAGAGTGAGAAGAGAGAGAGTGAGAATAGAGAGAGTGAGAATAGAGAGAGTGAGAGAAGATAGAGTGAGAATAGAGAGAGTGAGAATAGAGAGAGTGAGAAGAGAGAGAGTGAGAATAGAGAGAGTGAGAATAGGGAGAGTGAGAATAGAGAGAGTGAGAATAGAGTAAGAACGGAGACAGCGAGAATAGAGAGAGTGAGAATAGGGAGAGTGAGAAAAGAGTGAGAACAGAGTGAGTGAGAACAGAGAGAGTGAGAATAGAGAGAGTGAGAATAGAGAGAGTGAGAACAGGGAGAGTGAGAATAGAGAGAGTGAGAATAGAGTGAGAACAGAGACAGTGAGAATAGAGAGAGTGAGAATAGGGAGAGTGAGAATAGAGTGAGAACAGAGAGAGTGAGAATAGAGATAGTGAGAATAGAGAGAGTGAGAATTAAGATGGTGAGAATAGAAAGAGTGAGAGTAGAGAGAGTGAGAATAGAGAAAGTGAGAATAGAGAGTGAGAATAGAGAGACTGAGAACAGAGAGAGTGAGAATAGACAGACTGAGAATAAACAGTGTGAGAATTGACGGAGTGAGAATAGAGAGAGTGAGAATTGACGGAGTGAGAATGAGAGAGTGAGAGTAGAGATAATGAGAATAGAGAGAGTGAGAGTAGATAGTGTGAGAATAGAGAGAGTGAGAATAGAGAGAGTGAAAATAGAGAGAGTGAGAATAGAGAGAGTGAGAGTAGAGAGAGTGAGAATAGAGAGAGTGAGAAATGAGAGAGTGAGAATAGAGAGTGAGAGCAGTGAGAGTGTGAATAAAGTTAATGAGAATAAAAAGTGAGAATAGAGAGAGTGAGAATAGAGATAGTGAGAATCGAGAGAGTGAGAATTAAGAGAGTGAGAATAGAAAGAGTGAGAGTAAAGAGATTGAGAATAGAGATAGTTAGAATAGAGAGTGAGAATAGAGAGAGTGAGAGTAGAGAGACTGAGAACAGAGAGAGTGAGAATAGACAGAGTGAGAATAGACAGAGTGAGAATAGAAAGAGTGAGAATAGAGAGAGTGGGAATAGCGTGAGTGAGAATAGGGAGATTCAGATTAGAGAGAGTGAGAATAGAGCGAGAACAGAGAGAGCGAGAACAGAGAGAGTTAGAATAGAGAGAGTGAGACTAGAGAGACTGAGAATAGAGAGAGATTGAGACTAGAGAGAGTGAGAAAAGAGAGTGAGAATAGAGAGAGAGAATAGAGAGAGTGAGAATAGAGAGAGTGAGAATAGAGAGAGTGAGGGTAGAGAGAGTGAGAATAGAGAGAGTGAGAATAGAGAGAGTGAGAATAGAGAGAGTGAGAATAGAGAGAGTGAGAAGAGAGAGAGTGAGAATAGAGAGAGTGAGAATGGCGAGAGTGAGAATAGAGAGAGTGAGAATAGAGTAAGAACAGAGACAGTGAGAATAGAGAGAGTCAGAATAGGGAGAGTGAGAAAAGAGTGAGAACAGAGAGAGTGAGAATAGAGAGAGTGAGAATAGAGAGAGTGAGAATAGAGAGAGTGAGAATAGGGAGAGTGAGAATAGAGAGAGAGTGAGAATAGAGTGAGAACAGAGAGAGTGAGAATAGAGATAGTGAGAATAGAGAGAGTGCGAATTAAGAGAGTGAGAATAGAAAGAGAGAGAGTAGAGAGAGTGAGAATAGAGATAGTGAGAATAGAGAGTGAGAATAGAGAGTGAGAATAGAGAGACTGAGAACAAAGAGAGTGAGAATAGACAGAGTGAGAATAGACAGAGAGAGAACAGAGAGAGTGAGAATAGAGAGAGTGAGAATAGAGTGAGTGAGAATAGGGAGAGTGAGGTTAGAGAGAGTGAGAATAGAGTGAGAACAGAGACAGTGAGAATAGGGATAGTGAGAATGGAGAGAGAATGAGAATAGGGAGAGTGAGAATAGAGCGAGAACAGAGAGAGTGAGAATAGAGAGAGCGAGAATAGAGAGAGTGAGACAAGAGAGACTGAGAATAGAGAGAGTGAGAGTAGAGAGAGTGAAAATAGAGAGAGTGAGAGTCGAGAGAGTGAGAATAGAAATAGTGAGAATAGAGAGAGTGAGAGTAGAGAGAGCGAGAATAGAGAGACTGAGAGTAGAGAGAGTGAGAATAGAGAGAGTGAGAATAGAGAGAGTGAGAATAGAGAGAGTGAGAGTAGAGAGAGTGAGAATAGAGAGAGTGAGAATAGAGAGAGTGAGAATAGAGAGAGTTAGAATAGAGAGAGTGTGAATAGAGAGAGTGAGAAGAGAGAGAGTGAGAATAGAGAGAGTGAGAATAGGGAGAGTGAGAATAGAGGGAGTGAGAATAGAGTGAGAACAGAGACAGTGAGAATAGAGAGAGTGAGAATAGGGAGAGTGAGAATCGAGTGAGAACAGAGAGAGAGAGAATAGAGAGAGTGAGAATAGAGAGAGTGAGAATAGAGAGAGTGAGATTAGAGAGAGTGAGAATAGAGAGTGAGAATAGAGAGAGTGAGAATAGGGAGAGTGCGATTAGAGAGAGTGAGAATAGAGTGAGAACAGAGACAGTGAGAATAGAGAGAGTGAGAATAGAGACAATGAGAGTAGATAGAGTGAGAATGGAGAGAGTGAGAATAGAGAGAGTGAGAGTAGAGAGAGTGAGAATAGAGAGAGTGAAAATAGAGAGAGTGAGAATAGAGAGTGAGAATAGAGAGAGTGTGAATAGAGAGAGTGAGAAGAGAGAGAGTGAGAATAGAGAGAGTGAGAATAGGGAGAGTGAGAATAGAGAGAGTGAGAATAGAGTGAGAACAGAGACAGTGAAAATAGAGAGAGTGAGAATAGGGAGAGTGAGAAGAGAGTGAGAACAGAGAGAGTGAGAATAGAGAGAGTGAGAATAGAGAGAGTGAGAATAGAGAGAGTGAGAATACGGAGAGTGAGAATAGAGAGAGTGAGAATAGAGTGAGAACAGAGACAGTGAGAATCGAGAGAGTGAGAATAGGGAGAGTGAGAATAGAGTTAGATCAGAGAGAGTGAGAATAGAGAGAGTGGGAATAGGGAGAATGAGAGTCGAGAGAGTGAGAATAGAGAGAGTGAGAATAGAGAGAGTGAGAGTAGAGAGAGTGAGAACAGAGAGTGAGAATAGAGAGAGAGAATAGGGAGAGTGAGAATAGAGAGAGTGAGAGAAGATAGAGTGAGATTAGAGAGAGTGAGTATAGAGAGAGTGAGAATAGAGAGAGTGAGAATGGAGAGAGTGAGAAGAGAGAGAGTGAGAATAGAGAGAGTGAGAATAGGGAGAGTGAGAATAGAGAGAGTGAGAATAGAGTAAGAACAGAGACAGTGAGAATAGAGAGAGTGAGAATTAAGAGTGTGAGAATAGAAAGAGTGAGAGTAGAGAGAGTGAGAATAGAGATAGTGAGAATCGAGAGTGAGAATAGAGAGACTGAGAACAGAGAGAGTGTGAATAGATAGAGTGAGAGTAGACAGAGTGAGAAATGACGGAGTGAGAATAGAGAGAGTGAGAATTGACGGAGTGAGAATGAGAGAGTGAGAGTGGAGATAGTGAGAATAGAGAGAGTGACAGTAGATAGTGTGAGAATAGAGAGAGTGAGAATAGAGAGAGTGAAAATAGAGAGAGTGAGAATAGAGAGACTGAGAGGAGAGAGAGTGAGAATAGAGAGAGTGAGAGTAGAGAGAGTGAGAATAGAGAGAGTGAGAAATGAGAGAGTGAGAATAGAGATAGTGAGACCAGTGAGAGTGAGAATAGAGAGTGAGAATAGAGAGAGTGAGAATAGAGAGAGTGAAAATAGAGTGAGTGAGAATAGGGAGAGTGAGATTAGAGAGAGTGAGAATAGAGTGAGAACAGAGACAGTGAGAATAGAGAGAGTGAGAATGGAGAGAGAATGAGAATATGGAGAGTGACAATAGAGCGAGAACAGAGAGAGTGAGAATAGAGAGAGTGAGAATAGAGAGAGTGAGACTAGAGAGACTGAGAATAGAGAGAGTGAGAGTAGAGAGAGTGAGAATAGAGAGAGTGAGAGTCGAGAGAGTGAGAATAGAAATAGTGAGAATAGAGAGAGTGAGAGTAGAGAGAGTGAAAAGAGAGAGTGAGAATAGAGAGTGAGAATAGAGAGAGTGAGAATAGAGAGAGTGAGAATTGAGAGAGTCACAGTAGAGAGAGTGAGAATAGAGAGAGTGAGAATAGAGAGAGTGAGAATAGAGAGTGAGAATAGAGAGAGTGAGAATAGAGTGAGAACAGAGACAGTGGGAATAGAGAGAGTGAGAATAGGGAGAGTGAGAATCGAGTGAGAACAGAGAGAGTGAGAATAGAGAGAGTGAGAATAGAGAAAGTGAGAATAGAGAGAGTGAGAATAGGGAGAGTGAGAATAGAGAGAGTGAGAATAGAGTGAGAACAGAGACAGTGAAAATAGAGAGAGTGAGAATAAAGACAATGGGAGTAGATAGAGTGAGAATGGACAGAGTGAGGATAGAGAAAGTGAGAGTAGAGAGAGTGAGAATAGAGAGAGTGAAAATAGAGAGAGTGAGAATAGAGAGAGTGAGAATAGAGAGATTGTGAATAGAGAGAGTGAGAAGAGAGAGAGTGAGAATAGAGAGAGTGAGAATAGGGAGAGTGAGAATAGAGAGTGTGAGAATAGAGTGAGATCAGAGACAGTGAAAATAGAGAGAGTGAGATTAGGGAGAGTGAGAATAGAGTGAGAACAGAGAGAGTGAGAATAGAGAGAGTGAGAATAGAGAGGATGAGAGTCGAGAGAGTGAGAATAGAGAGAGTGAGAATAGAGAGAGTGAGAGTAGAGAGAGTGAGAACAGAGAGTGAGAATAGAGAGAGAGAATAGAGAGAGTGAGAATAGAGAGAGTGAGAATAGAGAGAGTGAGAGAAGATAGAGTGAGAATAGAGAGAGTGAGAATAGAGAGAGTGAGAATAGAGAGAGTGAGAATAGAGAGAGTGAGAAGAGAGAGAGTGAGAATAGAGAGAGTGAGAATAGGGAGAGTGAGAATAGAGAGAGTGAGAATAGAGTAAGAACAGAGACAGTGAGAATAGAGAGAGTGAGAATAGGGAGAGTGAGAAAAGAGTGAGAACAGAGAGAGTGAGAACAGAGCGAGTTAGAATAGAGGGAGTGAGAATAGAGAGAGTGAGAATAGGGAGAGTGAGAATAGAGAGAGTGAGAATAGAGTGAGAACAGAGACAGTGAGAATAGAGAGAGTGAGAATAGGGAGAGTGAGAATAGAGTGAGAGCAGAGAGAGTGAGAATAGAGATAGTGAGAATAGAGAGTGAGAATTAAGAGAGTGAGAATAGAAAGAGTGAGAGTAGAGAGAGTGAGAATAGAGATAGTGAGAATAGAGAGTGAGAATAGAGAGACTGAGAACAGCGAGAGTGAGAATAGACAGAGTGAGAATAGACAGAGTGAGAATTGACGGAGTGAGAATAGAGAGAGTGAGAATTGACGGAGTGAGAATGAGAGAGTGAGAGTAGAGATAGTGAGAATAGAGAGAGTGAGAGTAGATAGTGTGAGAATAGAGAGAGTGAGAATAGAGAGAGTGAAAATAGAGAGAGTGAGAATAGAGCGAGTGAGAGGAGAGCGAGTGAGAATAGAGAGAGTGAGATTAGAGAGAGTGAGAATAGAGAGAGTGAGAAATGAGAGAGTGAGAATAGAGAGAGTGAGAACAGTGAGAGTGTGAATAAAGATAGTGAGAATAAAAAGTGAGAATAGAGAGAGTGAGAATAGAGATAGTGAGAATAGAGAGAGTGAGAATTAACAGAGTGAGAATAGAAAGAGTGAGAGTAGAGAGATTGAGAATAGAGATAGTGAGAATAGAGAGTGAGAATAGTGTAAGAACAGAGACAGTGAGAATTGAGAGAGTGAGAATAGGGAGAGTGAGAAAAGAGTGAGAACAGAGAGAGTGAGAACAGAGAGAGTGAGAATAGAGAGAGTGAGAATAGAGAGAGTGAGAATAGGGAGAGTGAGAATAGAGAGAGTGAGAATTGAGTGAGAACAGAGACAGTGAGAATAGAGAGAGTGAGAATAGGGAGTGTGAGAATAGAGTGAGAGCAGAGAGAGTGAGAATAGACATAGTGAGAATAGAGAGAGTGAGAATTAAGAGAGTGAGAATAGAAAGAGTGAGAGTAGAGAGAGTGAGAATAGAGATTGTGAGAATAGAGAGTGAGAATAGAGAGACTGAGAACAGAGAGAGTGAGAAAAGACACAGTGAGAATCGACAGAGTGAGAATTGACGGACTGAGAATAGAGAGAGTGAGAATTGACGGAGTGAGAATGGGAGATTGAGAGTAGAGATAGTGAGAATAGAGAGAGTGAGAGGAGAGAGAGTGAGAATAGAGAGAGTGAGAGTAGAGAGAGTGAGAATAGAGAGAGTGAGAAATGAGAGAGTGAGAATAGGGAGAGTGAGTACAGTGAGAGTGTGAATAAAGATAGTGAGAATAGTGAGTGAGAATAGAGAGAGTGAGAATAGAGATAGTGAGAATAGAGAGAGTGAGAATTAAGAGAGTGAGAATAGAAAGAGTGAGAGTAGAGAGATTGAGAATAGAGATAATGAGAATAGAGAGTGAGAATAGAGAGAGTGAGAGTAGAGAGACTGAGAACAGAGAGAGTGAGAATAGACAGAGTGAGAATAGACAGAGTGAGAATAGAGCGAGTGAGAATAGAGAGAGTGAGAAGAGGGTGAGTGAGAATAGGGAGAGTGAGAATAGAGAGACTGAGAATATAGAGAGAGAGAGTCGAGAGAGTGAGAATAGATAGAGGGAGAATAGAGAGCGTGAGAATAGATACAATGTGAACAGAGAAAGTGAGGAGAGAGAGAGTGAGAATAGAAAGAGTGAGTAGAGAGAGTGAGAATAGAGAGAGTTAGAATAGACAGAGTGAGGATAGAGAGAGTGAGTGTCGATAGAGTGGGAATAGAGAGTGTGAGAATAGAGAGAGTGAGAATAAAAAGAGTGAGAATAGAGCTAGTGAGAATAGAGAGACTGAGAAGAGAGGGAGTGAGAAGAGAGGGAGTGAGAATAGAGACAGTGTGAATAGAGACAGTGAGGATAGAGAGAGTGAGAATCGAGAGAGTGAGGATAGAGAGAGTGAGAATAGAGAGCGTAAGAATAGACAGAGTGAGAATAGAGAGGGTGAGAATAGAGACAGTGTGAATAGGGAGAGTAAGCATAGAGAGAGTGAGTAGACAGAGAGTGAGAGTAGAGTGAGTGAGAATAGAGTGAGTGAGAATAGAGAGAGTGATAGGAAGCAGAGTGAGAGTGGAGAGAGTGAGAGCAGAGGCAGTGGGAATAGAGAGCGAGAATGGGGATAGTGAGAATATAGTGAGAATGGAGTGAGAACAGAGAGAGTGAGAATAGAGACAGAGTGAATAGAGTGAGAAGAGAGACAGTGAGAATTGAGAGAGTGAGAATAGAGAGAGAATGAGAATAGAGAGAGTGAGGATAGAGAGAGTGAGTGTCGATAGAGTGAGAATAGAGAGTGTGAGAATAGAGAGAGTGAGAATAGAGAGAGTGAGAACAGAGAGGGTGAGAATAGAGAGAGTGAGAATAGAGTGAGAACAGAGAGGGTGAGAATAGAGAGAGTGGGAACAGAGAGACTGAGAATAGAGAGAGTGAGATTCGAGAGAGTGAGAATAGATAGAGTGAGAATAGAGAGCGTGAGAATAGAGACAATGTGAATAGTGACAGTGAGGAGAGAGAGAGTGAGAATAGAAAGAGTGAGTAGAGAGAGTGAGAATAGAGAGAGTGAGAATAGAGAGAGTGAGGATAGAGAGAGTGTGTCGATAGAGTGAGAATAGAGAGAGTGAGAATAAAAAGAGTGAGAATAGAGCTAGTGAGAATAGAGAGACTGAGAAGAGAGGGAGTGAGAAGAGAGGGAGTGAGAATAGAGACAGTGTGAATAGAGACAGTGAGGGTAGAGAGAGTGAGAATAGAGAGAGTGAGTAGAGAGAGTGAGAATAGAGAGAGTGAGAATAGAGAGAGTGAGAGTCGATAGAGTGAGAATAGAGAGTGTGAAAATAGGGAGAGTGAGAATAGAGAGAGTGAGGGTAGATAGAGTGAGAACAGAGACAGTGAGAATAGAGAGAGTGAGAATAGAGAGAGTGAGCAGAGAGAGTGAGAATAGAGAGAGTGAGAATAGACAGAGTGAGGATAGAGAGAGTGAGTGTCGATAGAGTGGGAATAGAGAGTGTGAGAATAGAGAGAGTGAGAATAAAAAGAGTGAGAATAGAGCTAGTGAGAATAGAGAGACTGAGAAGAGAGGGAGTGAGAAGAGAGGGAGTGAGAATAGAGACAGTGTGAATAGAGACAGTGAGGATAGAGAGAGTGAGAATCGAGAGAGTGAGGATAGAGAGAGTGAGAATAGAGAGAGTAAGAATAGACAGAGTGAGAATAGAGAGGGTGAGAATAGAGACAGTGTGAATAGGGAGAGTAAGCATAGAGAGAGTGAGTAGACAGAGAGTGAGAGTAGAGTGAGTGAGAATAGAGTGAGTGAGAATAGAGAGAGTGATAGGAAGCAGAGTGAGAGTGGAGAGAGTGAGAGCAGAGGCAGTGGGAATAGAGAGCGAGAATGGGGATAGTGAGAATATAGTGAGAATGGAGTGAGAACAGAGAGAGTGAGAATAGAGACAGAGTGAATAGAGTGAGAAGAGAGACAGTGAGAATTGAGAGAGTGAGAATAGAGAGAGAATGAGAATAGAGAGAGTGAGGATAGAGAGAGTGAGTGTCGATAGAGTGAGAATAGAGAGTATGAGAATAGAGAGAGTGAGAATAGAGAGAGTGAGAACAGAGAGGGTGAGAATAGAGAGAGTGAGAACAGAGAGAGTGAGAATAGAGAGAGAATGAGAATAGAGAGAGTGAGAATAGAGTGAGAACAGAGAGGGTGAGAATAGAGAAAGTGGGAACAGAGAGACTGAGAATATAGAGAGTGAGAGAAGAGAGAGTGAGAATAGAGAGAGTGAGATTCGAGAGAGTGAGAATAGATAGAGTGAGAATAGAGAGCGTGAGAATAGAGACAATGTGAATAGTGACAGTGAGGAGAGAGAGAGTGAGAATGGAAAGAGTGAGTAGAGAGAGTGAGAATAGAGAGAGTGAGAATAGAGAGAGTGAGGATAGAGAGAGTGTGTCGATAGAGTGAGAATAGAGCTAGTGAGAATAGAGAGACTGAGAAGAGAGGGAGTGAGAAGAGAGGGAGTGAGAATAGAGACAGTGTGAATAGAGACAGTGAGGGTAGAGAGAGTGAGAATAGAGAGAGTGAGTAGAGAGAGTGAGAATAGAGAGAGTGAGAATAGAGAGAGTGAGAATAGAGAGAGTGAGAGTCGATAGAGTGAGAATAGAGAGTGTGAAAATAGGGAGAGTGAGAATAGAGAGTGTGAGGGTAGATAGAGTGAGAACAGAGACAGTGAGAATAGAGAGAGTGAGAATAGAGAGAGTGAGTAGAGAGAGTGAGAATAGAGAGAGTGAGAATAGAGAGACTGAGGATAGAGAGAGTGAGTGTTGATAGAGTGAGAATAGAGAATGTGAGAATAGAGAGAGAGAGAATAATAAGAGTGAGAATAGAGTTGTGAGAATAGAGAGACTGAGAATAGAGGGCGTGAGAATAGAGACAGTGTGAATAGAGACAGTGAGTATAGAGAGAGTGAGAATAGAGAGAGTGAGTAGAGAGAGTGAGAATAGAGAGAGTGAGAATAGAGAGAGTGAGAATAGGGAGAGTGAGAATAGAGAGAGTGAGAATAGGCAGAGAGGGAATAGAGAGAGTGGGAACAGAGAGAGTACGAATAGAGAGGGTGAGAATAGAGAGTGAGAATACAGTGAGAATAGATTGAGAACAGTGAGTGTGAGAATAGAGAGTCAGAATAGAGTGAGAATAGAGACAGTGAGAATAGAGAGAGTGAGAACAGAGAGAGTGAGAATAGAGAGAGTGAGTAGAGAGAGTGAGAATAGAGAGAGTGAGAATAGACAGAGTGAGGATAGAGAGAGTGAGTGTCGATAGAGTGGGAATAGAGAGTGTGAGAATAGAGAGAGTGAGAATAAAAAGAGTGAGAATAGAGCTAGTGAGAATAGAGAGACTGAGAAGAGAGGGAGTGAGAAGAGAGGGAGTGAGAATAGAGACAGTGTGAATAGAGACAGAGAGGATAGAGAGAGTGAGAATCGAGAGAGTGAGGATAGAGAGAGTGAGAATAGAGAGAGTAAGAATAGAGAGAGTGAGAACAGAGAGAGTGAGAATAGAGAGAGTGAGAATAGAGAGTGAGAATAGAGAGAGTTAGAACAGAATGAGAGTAGAGAGAGTGAGAGCAGAGGCAGTGGGAATAGAGAGCGAGAATGGAGAGAGTGAGAATAGAGTGAGAATGGAGTGAGAACAGAGAGAGTGAGAATAGAGACTGAGTGAATAGAGTGAGAAGAGAGACAGTGAGAATAGAGAGAGTAAGAATAGAGAGAGAATGAGAATAGAGAGAGTGAGAATAGAGTGAGAACAGAGAGGGTGAGAATAGAGAGAGTGGGAACAGAGAGACTGAGAATATAGAGAGTGAGAGAAGAGAGAGTGAGAATAGGCAGAGCGAGATTCGAGAGAGTGAGAATAGATAGAGTGAGAATAGAGAGCGTGAGAATAGAGACAATGTGAATAGTGACAGTGAGGAGAGAGAGAGTGAGAATAGAAAGAGTGAGTAGAGAGAGTGAGAATAGAGAGGGTGAGAATAGAGAGAGTGAGGATAGAGAGAGTGAGTGTCGATAGAGTGAGAATAGAGAGAGTGAGAATAAAAAGAGTGAGAATAGAGCTAGTGAGAATAGAGAGACTGAGAAGAGAGGGAGTGAGAAGAGAGGGAGTGAGAATAGAGACAGTGTGAATAGAGACAGTGAGGATAGAGAGAGTGAGAATAGAGAGAGTGAGAATAGAGAGAGTGAGAGTCGATAGAGTGAGAATAGAGAGTGTGAAAATAGGGCGAGTGAGAATAGAGAGAGTGAGGGTAGATACATTGAGAACAGAGACAGTGAGAATAGAGAGAGTGAGAATAGAGAGAGTGAGTAGAGAGAGTGAGAATAGAGAGAGCGAGAATAGAGAGACTGAGGATAGAGAGAGTGAGTGTTGATAGAGTGAGACTAGAGAATGTGAGAATAGAGAGAGAGAGAATAAAAAGAGTGAGAATAGAGTTGTGAGAATAGAGAGACTGAGAATAGAGGGCGTGAGAATAGAGACAGTGTGAATAGAGACAGTGAGTATAGAGAGAGTGAGAATAGAGAGAGTGAGTAGAGAGAGTGAGAATAGAGAGAGTGAGAATAGGGAGAGTGAGAATAGAGAGAGTGAGAATAGGCAGAGAGGGAATAGAGAGAGTGGGAACAGAGAGAGTACGAATAGAGAGAGTGAGAATAGAGAGTGAGATTACAGTGAGAATAGATTGAGAACAGTGCGTTTGAGAATAGAGAGTCAGAATAGAGTGAGAATAGAGACAGTGAGAATAGAGAGAGTGAGAACAGAGAGAGTGAGAACAGAGAGAGTGAGAACAGAGAGAGTGAGAATAGAGAGAGTGAGATCAGAGAGAGTAAGAACAAAGAGAGTGAGAATAGAGAGTGAGAATACAGTGAGAATAGAGTGAGAACAGTGAGTGTGAGAATAGAGAGTGAGAATAGAGTGAGAATAGAGACAGTGAGAATAGAGAGAGTGAGAACAGAGAGAGTGAGAATAGAGAGAGTGAGAATAGAGAGTGAGAATAGAGAGAGTTAGAACAGAATGAGAGTAGAGAGAGTGAGAGCAGAGGCAGTGGGAATAGTGAGCGAGAATGGAGAGAGTGAGAATAGAGTGAGAATGGAGTGAGAACAGAGAGAGTGAGAATAGAGACAGAGTGAATAGAGTGAGAAGAGAGACAGTGAGAATAGAGAGAGTAAGAATAGAGAGAGAATGAGAATAGAGAGAGTGAGAATAGAGTGAGAACAGAGAGGGTGAGAATAGAGAGAGTGGGAACAGAGAGACTGAGAATATAGAGAGAGTGAGAATAGACAGAGTGAGAATAGGCAGAGCGAGAATAGAGAGAGTGAGAGTAGAGAGAATGAGAATAGAGATAGTGAGAATAGAAAAAGTGAGATTCGACACAGTGCGAATAGGAACGGTGAGAATACAGAAAATGAGAATAGAGAGAGTGATGAGAGGGAGAGTGAGAGTAGAGAGAGTGAGAATAGAGAGAGTGAGTAGAGAGAGTGAGAATAAGAGAGTGATAATAGGGAGTGTGAGGATAGAGAGAGTGACAATAGGGAGAGTGAGAATAGAGTGAGTGAGAATAGGCAGAGTGAGAATAGAGAGAGTGAGGACAGAGAGAGTAAGAATAGAGAGAGTGAGAATAGAGAGTTAGAATAGAGTGCGAATAGAGTGTGAGAATAGATAGTGAGAAATGAGTGAGAACAGAGAGACTGAGAATAGAGAGTGAGAATAGAGTGAGAACAGAGAGTGAGAATAGAGAGAGTGAGAATAGAGAGAATGAGTAGAAAATGTGAGAATAGAGAGAGTGAGAATAGGGAGAGTGAGGATAGAGAGAGTGAGAATAGAGAGAGTGAGAATAGAGGGTGTGAGAATAGAGAGAATGAGAACAGAGAGAGTGAGTGCGAAGAGAGTGAGAACAGAGAGAGTGAGAATAGGGAGAGTGAGGATAGAGACAGTGAGAATAGAGTGAGTGAGAATAGAGGGAGTGAGAATAGGTAGAGTGAGAATAGAGGAAGTGAGAATAGAGAGAGTGAGAACAGAGAGAGTGAGAGCTAAGAGAGTGAGAACAGAGAGAGTGAGAATAGAGAGAGCGAGAATAGAGAGTTAGAAAAGAGTGCGAATAGAGTGTGATAATAGAGAGTGAGAATAGAGTGAGAACAGAGAGACTGAGAATAGAGAGAGTGAGAATAGAAAAAGTGAGATTCGAGAGAGTAAGAGTAGGAACGGTGAGAATAAAGAGAATGAGAATAGAGAGAGTGAGGATAGAGAGAGTGAGTGTCGATAGAGTGAGAATAGAGAGTGTGAGAATAGAGAGAGTGAGAATAGAGAGAGTGAGAAGAGAGAGGGTGAGAATAGAGAGAGTGAGAACAGAGGGAGTGAGAATAGAGAGAGAATGAGAATAGAGAGAGTGAGAATAGAGTGAGAACAGAGAGGGTGAGAATAGAGAGAGTGGGAACAGAGAGACTGAGAATATAGAGAGTGAGAGTAGAGAGAGTGAGAATAGAGAGAGTGAGATTCGAGAGAGTGAGAATAGATAGAGTGAGAATAGAGAGCGTGAGAATAGAGAGAGTGAGGATAGAGAGAGTGAGTGTCGATAGAGTGATAATAGAGAGAGTGAGAATAAAAAGAGTGAGAATAGAGCTAGTGACAATAGAGAAACTGAGAAGAGAGGGAGTGAGAAGAGAGGGAGTGAGAATAGAGACAGTGTGAATAGAGACAGTGAAGAGAGAGAGAGTGAGAATAGAAAGAGTGAGTAGAGAGAGTGAGAATAGAGAGAGTGAGAATATAGAGAGTGAGGATAGAGAGAGTGAGTGTCGATAGAGTGAGAATAGAGAGAGTGAGAATAAAACGAGTGAGAATAGAGCTAGTGAGAATAGAGAGACTGAGAAGAGAGGGAGTGAGAAGAGAGGGAGTGAGAATAGAGACAGTGTGAATAGAGACAGTGAGGATAGAGAGAGTGAGAATAGAGAGAGTGAGTAGAGAGAGTGAGAATAGAGAGAGTGAGGATAGAGAGACTGAGGATAGAGAGAGTGAGTGTCGATAGAGTGAGAATAGAGAGTGTGAGAATAGAGAGAGAGAGAGAATAAAAAGAGTGAGAATAGAGTTGTGAGAATAGAGAGACTGAGGATAGAGGGCGTGAGAATAGAGACAGTGTGAATAGAGACAGTGAGTATAGAGAGAGTGAGAATAGAGAGAGTGAGTAGAGAGAATGAGAATAGAGAGAGTGAGAATAGAGAGAGTGAGAATAGGGAGAGTGAGAATAGAGAGAGTGAGAATAGGCAGAGAGGGGATAGAGAGAGTGAGAACAGAGAGAGTACGAATAGAGAGAGTGAGAATAGAGAGTGAGAATGCAGTGAGAATAGAGTGAGAACAGTGAGTGTGAGAATAGAGAGTCAGAATAGAGTGAGAATAGAGACAGTGAGAACAGAGAGAGTGAGAACAGAGAGAGTGAGAACAGAGAGAGTGAGAATAGAGAGAGTGAGATCAGAGAGAGTAAGAACAAAGAGAGTGAGAATAGAGAGTGAGAATACAGTGAGAATAGAGACAGTGAGAATAGAGAGAGTGAGAACAGAGAGAGTGAGATTAGAGAGAGTGAGAATAGAGAGTGAGAATAGAGAGAGTTAGAACAGAATGACAGTAGAGAGAGTGAGAGCAGAGGCAGTGGGAATAGAGAGCGAGAATGGAGAGAGTGAGAATAGAGTGAGAATGGAGTGAGAACAGAGAGAGTGAGAATAGAGACAGAGTGAATAGAGTGAGAAGAGAGACAGTGAGAATAGAGAGAGTGAGAATAGAGAGAGAATGAGAATAGAGAGAGTGAGAATAGATTGAGAACAGAGAGGGTGAGAATAGAGAGAGTGGGAACAGAGAGACTGAGAATATACAGAGAGTGAGAATAGAGAGAGTGAGAATTGAGAGAGTGAGAATAGGGAGAGTGAGAATAGAGAGAGAATGAGAATAGAGAGAGTGAGAATAGAGAGAGTGAGAATAGAGAGAGTAAGAATAGACAGAGTGAGAAGAGAGAGAGTGAGAATAGAGACAGTGTGAATAGAGACAGTAAGCATAGAAAGAGTGAGTAGAGAGAGAGAGTGAGAGTAGAGAGAGAGAGAATAGAGCGAGTGAGAATAGAGAGAGTCAGAGGAAGCAGAGTGAGAATGGAGAGAGTGAGAAGACAGAGAATGAGAATTGAGTGAAAATAGAGAGAGTGAGAGCAGAGGCAGTGGGAATAGAGAGCGAGAATAGAGAGAGTGAGAATAGAGTGAGAATGGAGTGAGAACAGAGAGAGTGAGAATAGAGAGAGAATAGAGTGAGAAGAGAGACAGTGAGAATAGAGAGAATGAGAATAGAGAGAGAATGAGAATAGAGAGAGTGAGAATAGAGTGAGAACAGAGAGGGTGTGAATAGAGAGAGAGAGAACAGAGAGAGTGAGAATAGAGAGAGAATGAGAATAGAGAGAGTGAGAATAGAGTGAGAACAGAGAGGGTGAGAATAGAGAGAGCGGGAACAGAGAGACTGAGAATATAGAGAGTGAGAGTAGAGAGAGTGAGAATAGAGAGAGTGAGAGTCGAGAGAGTGAGAATAGATAGAATGAGAATAGAGAGCGTGAGAATAGATACAATGTGAATAGAGACAGTGAGGAGAGAGAGAGTGAGAATAGAAAGAGTGAGTAGAGAGAGTGAGAATGAAAAGAGTGAGAATAGAGCTAGTGAGAATAGAGAGACTGAGAAGAGAGGGAGTGAGAAGAGAGGGAGTGAGAATAGAGACAGTGTGAATAGAGACAGTGAGGATAGAGAGAGTGAGAATCGAGAGAGTGAGAATAGAGAGAGTGAGAATAGAGAGAGTAAGAATAGACAGAGAGTGAGAATAGAGAGGGTGAGAATAGAGACAGTGAGGAGAGAGAGAGTGAGAATAGAAAGAGTGAGTAGAGAGAGTGAGAGTAGAGTGAGTGAGAATAGAGTGAGTGAGAATAGAGAGAGTGATAGGAAGCAGAGTGAGAGTGGAGAGAGTGAGAGCAGAGGCAGTGGGAATAGAGAGCCAGAATGGAGATAGTGAGAATAGAGTGAGAATGGAGTGAGAACAGAGAGAGTGAGAATAGAGACAGGGTGAATAGAGTGAGAAGAGAGACAGTGAGAATAGAGAGAGTGAGAATAGAGAGAGAATGAGAATAGAGAGAGTGAGGATAGAGAGAGTGAGTGTCGATAGAGTGAGAATAGAGAGTGTGAGAATAGAGAGAGTGAGAATAGAGAGAGTGAGAACAGAGAGGGTGAGAATAGAGAGAGTGAGAACAGAGAGAGTGAGAATAGAGAGAGAATGAGAATAGAGAGAGTGAGAATAGAGTGAGAACAGAGAGGGTGAGAATAGAGAAAGTGGGAACAGAGAGACTGAGAATATAGAGAGTGAGAGAAGAGAGAGTGAGAATAGAGAGAGTGAGATTCGAGAGAGTGAGAATAGATAGAGTGAGAATAGAGAGCGTGAGAATAGAGACAATGTGAATAGTGACAGTGAGGAGAGAGAGAGTGAGAATAGAAAGAGTGAGTAGAGAGAGTGAGAATAGAGAGGGTGAGAATAGAGAGAGTGAGGATAGAGAGAGTGAGTGTCGATAGAGTGAGAATAGAGAGAGTGAGAATAAAAAGAGTGAGAATAGAGCTAGTGAGAATAGAGAGACTGAGAAGAGAGGGAGTGAGAAGAGAGGGAGTGAGAATAGAGAGAGTGAGAATAGGCAGAGAGGGAATAGAGAGAGTGGGAACAGAGAGAGTACGAATAGAGAGAGTGAGAATAGAGTGTGAGATTACAGTGAGAATAGATTGAGAACAGTGAGTTTGAGAATAGAGAGTCAGAATAGAGTGAGAATAGAGACAGTGAGAATAGAGAGAGTGAGAACAGAGAGAGTGAGAACAGAGAGAGTGAGAACAGAGAGAGTGAGAATAGAGAGAGTGAGATCAGAGAGAGTGAGAATAGAGAGAGTGAGAATAGAGAGAGTGAGAACAGAGAGAGTGAGAATAGAGAGAGTGAGAATAGAGAGTGAGAATAGAGAGAGTTAGAACAGAATGAGAGTAGAGAGAGTGAGAGCAGAGGCAGTGGGAATAGTGAGCGAGAATGGAGAGAGTGAGAATAGAGTGAGAATGGAGTGAGAACAGAGAGAGTGAGAATAGAGACTGAGTGAATAGAGTGAGAAGAGAGACAGTGAGAATAGAGAGAGTAAGAATAGAGAGAGAATGAGAATAGAGAGAGTGAGAATAGAGTGAGAACAGAGAGGGTGAGAATAGAGAGAGTGGGAACAGAGAGACTGAGAATATAGAGAGAGTGAGAATAGACAGAGTGAGAATAGGCAGAGCGAGAATAGAGAGAGTGAGAGTAGAGAGAATGAGAATAGAGATAGTGAGAATAGAAAAAGTGAGATTCGACACAGTGCGAATAGGAACGGTGAGAATACAGAAAATGAGAATAGAGAGAGTGAGAACAGAGAGTGAGAATAGAGAGAGTGAGTAGAGAGAGTGAGAATAAGAGAGTGAGAATAGGGAGTGTGAGGATAGAGAGAGTGACCATAGGGAGAGTGAGAATAGAGTGAGTGAGAATAGGCAGAGTGAGAATAGAGAGAGTGAGGACAGAGAGAGTAAGAATAGAGAGAGTGAGAATAGAGAGAGTGAGTGCTAAGAGAGTGAGAACAGAGAGAGTGAGAATAGGGAGAGTGAGGATAGAGACAGTGAGAATAGAGTGAGTGAGAATAGAGGGAGTGAGAATCGAGAGAGTGAGAACAGAGAGAGTGAGAATAGAGGGAGTGAGAATAGGTAGAGTGAGAATAGAGGAAGTGAGAATAGAGAGAGTGAGAAGAGAGAGAGTGAGAATAGAGAGAGTGAGAATAGAGAGAGAATGAGAATAGAGAGAGTGAGAATAGTGTGAGAACAGAGAGGGTGAGAATAGAGAGAGTGAGAACAGAGAGAGTGAGAATAGAGAGAGAATGAGAATAGAGAGAGTGAGAATAGAGTGAGAACAGAGAGGGTGAGAATAGAGAGAGTGGGAACAGAGAGACTGAGAATATAGAGAGTGAGAGTAGAGAGAGTGAGAATAGAGAGAGTGAGAGTCGAGAGAGTGAGAATAGATAGAGTGAGAATAGAGAGCATGAGAATAGAGACAATGTGAATAGTGACAGTGAGAAGAGAGAGAGTGAGAATAGAAAGAGTGAGTAGAGAGAGTGAGAATAGAGAGAGTGAGAATAGAGAGAGTGAGGATAGAGAGAGTGAGTGTCGATAGAGTGAGAATAGAGAGTGTGAGAATAGAGAGAGTGAGAATAAAAAGAGTGAGAATAGAGCTAGTGAGAATAGAGAGACTGAGAAGAGAGGGAGTGAGAAGAGAGGGAGTGAGAATGGAGACAGTGTGAATAGAGACAGTGAGGATAGAGAGAGTGAGAATAGAGAGAGTGAGTGGAGAGAGTGAGAATAGAGAGAGTGAGAATAGAGAGAGTGAGAATAGAGAGAGTGAGAGTCGATAGAGTGAGAATAGAGAGTGTGAAAATAGGGAGAGTGAGAATAGAGAGAGTGAGGGTAGATAGAGTGAGAACAGAGACAGTGAGAATAGAGAGAGTGAGAATAGAGCGAGTGAGTAGAGAGAGTGAGAATAGAGAGAGTGAGAATAGAGAGACTGAGGATAGAGAGAGTGAGTGTCGATAGAGTGAGAATAGAGAGTGTGAGAATAGAGAGAGAGAGAATAAAAAGAGTGAGAATAGAGTTGTGAGAATAGAGAGACTGAGAATAGAGGGCGTGAGAATAGAGACAGTGTGAATAGAGACAGTGAGTATAGAGAGAGTGAGAATAGAGAGAGTGAGTAGAGAGAATCAGAATAGGGAGAGTGAGAATAGAGAGAGTGAGAATAGGGAGAGTGAGAATAGAGAGAGTGAGAATAGGCAGAGAGGGGATAAAGATAGTGAGAACAGAGAGAGTACGAATAGAGAGAGTGAGAATAGAGAGTGAGAATACAGTGAGAATAGAGTGAGAACAGTGAGTGTGAGAATAGAGAGTCAGAATAGAGTGAGAATAGAGAGAGTGAGAATAGAGAGAGTGAGAACAGAGAGAGTGAGAACAGAGAGAGTGAGAACAGAGAGAGTGAGAATAGAGAGAGTGAGATCAGAGAGAGTAAGAACAAAGAGAGTGAGAATAGAGAATGAGAATACAGTGAGAATAGAGACAGTGAGAATAGAGAGAGTGAGAACAGAGAGAGTGAGATTAGAGAGAGTGAGAATAGAGAGTGAGAATAGAGAGAGTTAGAACAGAATGACAGTAGAGAGAGTGAGAGCAGAGGCAGTGGGAATAGAGAGCGAGAATGGAGAGAGTGAGAATAGAGTGAGAATGGAGTGAGAACAGAGAGAGTGAGAATAGAGACAGAGTGAATAGAGTGAGAAGAGAGACAGTGAGAATAGAGAGAGTGAGAATAGAGAGAGAATGAGAATAGAGAGAGTGAGAATAGATTGAGAACAGAGAGGGTGAGAATAGAGAGAGTGGGAACAGAGAGACTGAGAATATAGAGAGAGTGAGAATAGAGAGAGTGAGAATTGAGAGAGTGAGAATAGGGAGAGTGAGAATAGAGAGAGAATGAGAATAGAGAGAGTGAGAATAGAGAGAGTGAGAATAGAGAGAGTAAGAATAGACAGAGTGAGAAGAGAGAGAGTGAGAATAGAGACAGTGTGAATAGAGACAGTAAGCATAGAAAGAGTGAGTAGAGAGAGAGAGTGAGAGTAGAGAGAGAGAGAATAGAGCGAGTGAGAATAGAGAGAGTCAGAGGAAGCAGAGTGAGAATGGAGAGAGTGAGAAGACAGAGAATGAGAATTGAGTGAAAATAGAGAGAGTGAGAGCAGAGGCAGTGGGAATAGAGAGCGAGAATAGAGAGAGTGAGAATAGAGTGAGAATGGAGTGAGAACAGAGAGAGTGAGAATAGAGAGAGAATAGAGTGAGAAGAGAGACAGTGAGAATAGAGAGAGTGAGAATAGAGAGAGAATGAGAATAGAGAGAGTGAGAATAGAGTGAGAACAGAGAGGGTGTGAATAGAGAGAGAGAGAACAGAGAGAGTGAGAATAGAGAGAGAATGAGAATAGAGAGAGTGAGAATAGAGTGAGAACAGAGAGGGTGAGAATAGAGAGAGCGGGAACAGAGAGACTGAGAATATAGCGAGTGAGAGTAGAGAGAGTGAGAATAGAGAGAGTGAGAGTCGAGAGAGTGAGAATAGATAGAGTGAGAATAGAGAGCGTGAGAATAGATACAATGTGAATAGAGACAGTGAGGAGAGAGAGAGTGAGAATAGAAAGAGTGAGTAGAGAGAGTGAGAATAGAGAGAGTGAGAATGAAAAGAGTGAGAATAGAGCTAGTGAGAATAGAGAGACTGAGAAGAGAGGGAGTGAGAAGAGAGGGAGTGAGAATAGAGACAGTGTGAATAGAGACAGTGAGGATAGAGAGAGTGAGAATCGAGAGAGTGAGAATAGAGAGAGTGAGAATAGAGAGAGTAAGAATAGACAGAGTGAGAATAGAGAGGGTGAGAATAGAGACAGTGAGGAGAGAGAGATTGAGAATAGAAAGAGTGAGTAGAGAGAGTGAGAGTAGAGTGAGTGAGAATAGAGTGAGTGAGAATAGAGAGAGTGATAGGAAGCAGAGTGAGAGTGGAGAGAGTGAGAGCAGAGGCAGTGGGAATAGAGAGCCAGAATGGAGATAGTGAGAATAGAGTGAGAATGGAGTGAGAACAGAGAGAGTGAGAATAGAGACAGAGTGAATAGAGTGAGAAGAGAGACAGTGAGAATAGAGAGAGTGAGAATAGAGAGAGAATGAGAATAGAGAGAGTGAGGATAGAGAGAGTGAGTGTCGATAGAGTGAGAATAGAGAGTGTGAGAATAGAGAGAGTGAGAATAGAGAGAGTGAGAACAGAGAGGGTGAGAATAGAGAGAGTGAGAACAGAGAGAGTGAGAATAGAGAGAGAATGAGAATAGAGAGAGTGAGAATAGAGTGAGAACAGAGAGGGTGAGAATAGAGAAAGTGGGAACAGAGAGACTGAGAATATAGAGAGTGAGAGAAGAGAGAGTGAGAATAGAGAGAGTGAGATTCGAGAGAGTGAGAATAGATAGAGTGAGAATAGAGAGCGTGAGAATAGAGACAATGTGAATAGTGACAGTGAGGAGAGAGAGAGTGAGAATAGAAAGAGTGAGTAGAGAGAGTGAGAATAGAGAGGGTGAGAATAGAGAGAGTGAGGATAGAGAGAGTGAGTGTCGATAGAGTGAGAATAGAGAGAGTGAGAATAAAAAGAGTGAGAATAGAGCTAGTGAGAATAGAGAGACTGAGAAGAGAGGGAGTGAGAAGAGAGGGAGTGAGAATAGAGACAGTGTGAATAGAGACAGTGAGGATAGAGAGAGTGAGAATAGAGAGAGTGAGAATAGAGAGAGTGAGAGTCGATAGAGTGAGAATAGAGAGTGTGAAAATAGGGCGAGTGAGAATAGAGAGAGTGAGGGTAGATACATTGAGAACAGAGACAGTGAGAATAGAGAGAGTGAGAATAGAGAGAGTGAGTAGAGAGAGTGAGAATAGAGAGAGCGAGAATAGAGAGACTGAGGATAGAGAGAGTGAGTGTTGATAGAGTGAGACTAGAGAATGTGAGAATAGAGAGAGAGAGAATAAAAAGAGTGAGAATAGAGTTGTGAGAATAGAGAGACTGAGAATAGAGGGCGTGAGAATAGAGACAGTGTGAATAGAGACAGTGAGTATAGAGAGAGTGAGAATAGAGAGAGTGAGTAGAGAGAGTGAGAATAGAGAGAGTGAGAATAGGGAGAGTGAGAATAGAGAGAGTGAGAATAGGCAGAGAGGGAATAGAGAGAGTGGGAACAGAGAGAGTACGAATAGAGAGAGTGAGAATAGAGAGTGAGATTACAGTGAGAATAGATTGAGAACAGTGCGTTTGAGAATAGAGAGTCAGAATAGAGTGAGAATAGAGACAGTGAGAATAGAGAGAGTGAGAACAGAGAGAGTGAGAACAGAGAGAGTGAGAACAGAGAGAGTGAGAATAGAGAGAGTGAGATCAGAGAGAGTAAGAACAAAGAGAGTGAGAATAGAGAGTGAGAATACAGTGAGAATAGAGTGAGAACAGTGAGTGTGAGAATAGAGAGTGAGAATAGAGTGAGAATAGAGACAGTGAGAATAGAGAGAGTGAGAACAGAGAGAGTGAGAATAGAGAGAGTGAGAATAGAGAGTGAGAATAGAGAGAGTTAGAACAGAATGAGAGTAGAGAGAGTGAGAGCAGAGGCAGTGGGAATAGTGAGCGAGAATGGAGAGAGTGAGAATAGAGTGAGAATGGAGTGAGAACAGAGAGAGTGAGAATAGAGACAGAGTGAATAGAGTGAGAAGAGAGACAGTGAGAATAGAGAGAGTAAGAATAGAGAGAGAATGAGAATAGAGAGAGTGAGAATAGAGTGAGAACAGAGAGGGTGAGAATAGAGAGAGTGGGAACAGAGAGACTGAGAATATAGAGAGAGTGAGAATAGACAGAGTGAGAATAGGCAGAGCGAGAATAGAGAGAGTGAGAGTAGAGAGAATGAGAATAGAGATAGTGAGAATAGAAAAAGTGAGATTCGACACAGTGCGAATAGGAACGGTGAGAATACAGAAAATGAGAATAGAGAGAGTGATGAGAGGGAGAGTGAGAGTAGAGAGAGTGAGAATAGTGAGAGTGAGTAGAGAGAGTGAGAATAAGAGAGTGATAATAGGGAGTGTGAGGATAGAGAGAGTGACAATAGGGAGAGTGAGAATAGAGTGAGTGAGAATAGGCAGAGTGAGAATAGAGAGAGTGAGGACAGAGAGAGTAAGAATAGAGAGAGTGAGAATAGAGAGTTAGAATAGAGTGCGAATAGAGTGTGAGAATAGATAGTGAGAAATGAGTGAGAACAGAGAGACTGAGAATAGAGAGTGAGAATAGAGTGAGAACAGAGAGTGAGAATAGAGAGAGTGAGAATAGAGAGAATGAGTAGAAAATGTGAGAATAGAGAGAGTGAGAATAGGGAGAGTGAGGATAGAGAGAGTGAGAATAGAGAGAGTGAGAATAGAGGGTGTGAGAATAGAGAGAATGAGAACAGAGAGAGTGAGTGCGAAGAGAGTGAGAACAGAGAGAGTGAGAATAGGGAGAGTGAGGATAGAGACAGTGAGAATAGAGTGAGTGAGAATAGAGGGAGTGAGAATCGAGAGAGTGAGAACAGAGAGAGTGAGAATAGAGGGAGTGAGAATAGGTAGAGTGAGAATAGAGGAAGTGAGAATAGAGAGAGTGAGAACAGAGAGAGTGAGAGCTAAGAGAGTGAGAACAGAGAGAGTGAGAATAGAGAGAGCGAGAATAGAGAGTTAGAAAAGAGTGCGAATAGAGTGTGATAATAGAGAGTGAGAATAGAGTGAGAACAGAGAGACTGAGAATAGAGAGAGTGAGAATAGAAAAAGTGAGATTCGAGAGAGTAAGAGTAGGAACGGTGAGAATAAAGAGAATGAGAATAGAGAGAGTGAGGATAGAGAGAGTGAGTGTCGATAGAGTGAGAATAGAGAGTGTGAGAATAGAGAGAGTGAGAATAGAGAGAGTGAGAAGAGAGAGGGTGAGAATAGAGAGAGTGAGAACAGAGGGAGTGAGAATAGAGAGAGAATGAGAATAGAGAGAGTGAGAATAGAGTGAGAACAGAGAGGGTGAGAATAGAGAGAGTGGGAACAGAGAGACTGAGAATATAGAGAGTGAGAGTAGAGAGAGTGAGAATAGAGAGAGTGAGATTCGAGAGAGTGAGAATAGATAGAGTGAGAATAGAGAGCGTGAGAATAGAGAGAGTGAGGATAGAGAGAGTGAGTGTCGATAGAGTGATAATAGAGAGAGTGAGAATAAAAAGAGTGAGAATAGAGCTAGTGACAATAGAGAGACTGAGAAGAGAGGGAGTGAGAAGAGAGGGAGTGAGAATAGAGTGAGAACAGAGAGGGTGAGAATAGAGAGAGCGGGAACAGAGAGACTGAGAATATAGAGAGTGAGAGTAGAGAGAGTGAGAAGAGAGAGGGTGAGAATAGAGAGAGTGAGAACAGAGGGAGTGAGAATAGAGAGAGAATGAGAATAGAGAGAGTGAGAATAGAGTGAGAACAGAGAGGGTGAGAATAGAGAGAGTGGGAACAGAGAGACTGAGAATATAGAGAGTGAGAGTAGAGAGAGTGAGGATAGAGAGAGTGAGTGTCGATAGAGTGATAATAGAGAGAGTGAGAATAAAAAGAGTGAGAATAGAGCTAGTGACAATAGAGAGACTGAGAAGAGAGGGAGTGAGAATAGAGAGAGTGAGAATAGAGTGAGAACAGAGAGGGTGAGAATAGAGAGAGCGGGAACAGAGAGACTGAGAATATAGAGAGTGAGAATAGAAAAAGTGAGATTCGAGAGAGTAAGAATAGGAACGGTGAGAATAGAGAGAATGAGAATAGAGAGAGTGATTAGAGGGAGAGTGAGAGTAGAGAGAGTGAGAATAGAGAGAGTGAGAATAGAGAGAGTCAGAATAGAGAGAGTGAGAATAGGGAGAGTGAGAATAGAGAGACTGAGAATAGGCAGAGTGAGAATAGAGAGAGTGAGAACACAGAGAGTGAGAATAGAGAGAGTGAGAATCGAGAGTGAGAATAGAGTGAGAACAGAGAGACTGAGAATAGAGAGAGTGAGAATAGAGTGAGAACAGAGAGTGAGAATAGGGAGAGTGAGAATAGGGAGAGTGAGGATAGAGAGAGTGAGAATAGAGAGAGTGAGAATAGAGAGAGTGAGAACAGAGGGAGTGAGAATAGAGAGAGAATGAGAATAGAGAGAGTGAGAATAGAGTGAGAACAGAGAGGGTGAGAATAGAGAGAGTGGGAACAGAGAGACTGAGAATATAGAGAGTGAGAGTAGAGAGAGTGAGAATAGAGAGAGTGAGATTCGAGAGAGTGAGAATAGATACAGTGAGAATAGAGAGCGTGAGAATAGAGAGAGTGAGGATAGAGAGAGTGAGTGTCGATAGAGTGATAATAGAGAGAGTGAGAATAAAAAGAGTGAGAATAGAGCTAGTGACAATAGAGAGACTGAGAAGAGAGGGAGTGAGAAGAGAGGGAGTGAGAATAGAGACAGTGTGAATAGAGACAGTGAGGAGAGAGAGAGTGAGAATAGAAAGAGTGAGTAGAGAGAGTGAGAATAGAGAGAGTGAGAATATAGAGAGTGAGGATAGAGAGAGTGAGTGTCGATAGAGTGAGAATAGAGAGAGTGAGAATAAAAAGAGTGAGAATAGAGCTAGTGAGAATAGAGAGACTGAGAAGAGAGGGAGTGAGAAGAGAGGGAGTGAGAATAGAGACAGTGTGAATAGAGACAGTGAGGATAGAGAGAGTGAGAATAGAGAGAGTGAGGAGAGAGAGTGAGAATAGAGAGAGTGAGAATAGGGAGAGTGAGAATAGAGAGAGTGAGAGTCGATAGAGTGAGAATAGAGAGTGTGAAAATAGGGAGAGTGAGAATAGAGAGAGTGAGGGTAGATAGATTGAGAACAGAGACAGTGAGAATAGAGAGAGTGAGAATACAGAGAGTGAGTAGAGAGAGAGAGAATAGAGAGAGTGAGAATAGAGAGACTGAGGGTAGAGAGAGTGAGTGTTGATAGAGTGAGAATAGAGAATGTGAGAATAGAGAGAGAGAGAATAAAAAGAGTGAGAATAGAGTTGTGAGAATAGAGAGACTGAGATTAGAGGGCGTGAGAATAGAGACAGTGTGAATAGAGACAGTGAGTATAGAGAGAGTGAGAATAGAGAGAGTGAGTAGAGAGAGTGAGAATAGAGAGAGTGAGAATAGGGAGAGTGAGAATAGAGAGAGTGAGAATAGGCAGAGAGGGAATAGAGAGAGTGGGAACAGAGAGAGTACGAATAGAGAGAGTGAGAATAGAGAGTGAGAATACAGTGAGAATAGATTGAGAACAGTGAGTTTGAGAATAGAGAGTCAGAATAGAGTGAGAATAGAGACAGTGAGAATAGAGAGAGTGAGAACAGAGAGAGTGAGAACAGAGAGAGTGAGAACAGAGAGAGTGAGAATAGAGAGAGTGAGATCAGAGAGAGTAAGAACAAAGAGAGTGAGAATAGAGAGTGAGAATACAGTGCGAATAGAGTGAGAACAGTGAGTGTGAGAATAGAGAGTGAGAATAGAGTGAGAATAGAGACAGTGAGAATAGAGAGAGTGAGAACAGAGAGAGTGAGAATAGAGAGAGTGAGAATAGAGAGTGAGAATAGAGAGAGTTAGAACAGAATGAGAGTAGAGAGAGTGAGAGCAGAGGCAGTGGGAATAGTGAGCGAGAATGGAGAGAGTGAGAATAGAGTGAGAATGGAGTGAGAACAGAGAGAGTGAGAATAGAGACAGAGTGAATAGAGTGAGAAGAGAGACAGTGAGAATAGAGAGAGTAAGAATAGAGAGAGAATGAGAATAGAGAGTTAGAATAGAGTGCGAATAGAGTGTGAGAATAGATAGTGAGAAATGAGTGAGAACAGAGAGACTGAGAATAGAGAGTGAGAATAGAGTGAGAACAGAGAGTGAGAATAGAGAGAGTGAGAATAGAGAGAATGAGTAGAAAATGTGAGAATAGAGAGAGTGAGAATAGGGAGAGTGAGGATAGAGAGAGTGAGAATAGAGAGAGTGAGAATAGAGGGTGTGAGAATAGAGAGAATGAGAACAGAGAGAGTGAGTGCGAAGAGAGTGAGAACAGAGAGAGTGAGAATAGGGAGAGTGAGGATAGAGACAGTGAGAATAGAGTGAGTGAGAATAGAGGGAGTGAGAATCGAGAGAGTGAGAACAGAGAGAGTGAGAATAGAGGGAGTGAGAATAGGTAGAGTGAGAATAGAGGAAGTGAGAATAGAGAGAGTGAGAACAGAGAGAGTGAGAGCTAAGAGAGTGAGAACAGAGAGAGTGAGAATAGAGAGAGCGAGAATAGAGAGTTAGAAAAGAGTGCGAATAGAGTGTGATAATAGAGAGTGAGAATAGAGTGAGAACAGAGAGACTGAGAATAGAGAGAGTGAGAATAGAAAAAGTGAGATTCGAGAGAGTAAGAGTAGGAACGGTGAGAATAAAGAGAATGAGAATAGAGAGAGTGAGGATAGAGAGAGTGAGTGTCGATAGAGTGAGAATAGAGAGTGTGAGAATAGAGAGAGTGAGAATAGAGAGAGTGAGAAGAGAGAGGGTGAGAATAGAGAGAGTGAGAACAGAGGGAGTGAGAATAGAGAGAGAATGAGAATAGAGAGAGTGAGAATAGAGTGAGAACAGAGAGGGTGAGAATAGAGAGAGTGGGAACAGAGAGACTGAGAATATAGAGAGTGAGAGTAGAGAGAGTGAGAATAGAGAGAGTGAGATTCGAGAGAGTGAGAATAGATAGAGTGAGAATAGAGAGCGTGAGAATAGAGAGAGTGAGGATAGAGAGAGTGAGTGTCGATAGAGTGATAATAGAGAGAGTGAGAATAAAAAGAGTGAGAATAGAGCTAGTGACAATAGAGAGACTGAGAAGAGAGGGAGTGAGAAGAGAGGGAGTGAGAATAGAGTGAGAACAGAGAGGGTGAGAATAGAGAGAGCGGGAACAGAGAGACTGAGAATATAGAGAGTGAGAGTAGAGAGAGTGAGAAGAGAGAGGGTGAGAATAGAGAGAGTGAGAACAGAGGGAGTGAGAATAGAGAGAGAATGAGAATAGAGAGAGTGAGAATAGAGTGAGAACAGAGAGGGTGAGAATAGAGAGAGTGGGAACAGAGAGACTGAGAATATAGAGAGTGAGAGTAGAGAGAGTGAGGATAGAGAGAGTGAGTGTCGATAGAGTGATAATAGAGAGAGTGAGAATAAAAAGAGTGAGAATAGAGCTAGTGACAATAGAGAGACTGAGAAGAGAGGGAGTGAGAATAGAGAGAGTGAGAATAGAGTGAGAACAGAGAGGGTGAGAATAGAGAGAGCGGGAACAGAGAGACTGAGAATATAGAGAGTGAGAATAGAAAAAGTGAGATTCGAGAGAGTAAGAATAGGAACGGTGAGAATAGAGAGAATGAGAATAGAGAGAGTGATTAGAGGGAGAGTGAGAGTAGAGAGAGTGAGAATAGAGAGAGTGAGAATAGAGAGAGTCAGAATAGAGAGAGTGAGAATAGGGAGAGTGAGAATAGAGAGACTGAGAATAGGCAGAGTGAGAATAGAGAGAGTGAGAACACAGAGAGTGAGAATAGAGAGAGTGAGAATCGAGAGTGAGAATAGAGTGAGAACAGAGAGACTGAGAATAGAGAGAGTGAGAATAGAGTGAGAACAGAGAGTGAGAATAGGGAGAGTGAGAATAGGGAGAGTGAGGATAGAGAGAGTGAGAATAGAGAGAGTGAGAATAGAGAGAGTGAGAACAGAGGGAGTGAGAATAGAGAGAGAATGAGAATAGAGAGAGTGAGAATAGAGTGAGAACAGAGAGGGTGAGAATAGAGAGAGTGGGAACAGAGAGACTGAGAATATAGAGAGTGAGAGTAGAGAGAGTGAGAATAGAGAGAGTGAGATTCGAGAGAGTGAGAATAGATACAGTGAGAATAGAGAGCGTGAGAATAGAGAGAGTGAGGATAGAGAGAGTGAGTGTCGATAGAGTGATAATAGAGAGAGTGAGAATAAAAAGAGTGAGAATAGAGCTAGTGACAATAGAGAGACTGAGAAGAGAGGGAGTGAGAAGAGAGGGAGTGAGAATAGAGACAGTGTGAATAGAGACAGTGAGGAGAGAGAGAGTGAGAATAGAAAGAGTGAGTAGAGAGAGTGAGAATAGAGAGAGTGAGAATATAGAGAGTGAGGATAGAGAGAGTGAGTGTCGATAGAGTGAGAATAGAGAGAGTGAGAATAAAAAGAGTGAGAATAGAGCTAGTGAGAATAGAGAGACTGAGAAGAGAGGGAGTGAGAAGAGAGGGAGTGAGAATAGAGACAGTGTGAATAGAGACAGTGAGGATAGAGAGAGTGAGAATAGAGAGAGTGAGGAGAGAGAGTGAGAATAGAGAGAGTGAGAATAGGGAGAGTGAGAATAGAGAGAGTGAGAGTCGATAGAGTGAGAATAGAGAGTGTGAAAATAGGGAGAGTGAGAATAGAGAGAGTGAGGGTAGATAGATTGAGAACAGAGACAGTGAGAATAGAGAGAGTGAGAATACAGAGAGTGAGTAGAGAGAGAGAGAATAGAGAGAGTGAGAATAGAGAGACTGAGGGTAGAGAGAGTGAGTGTTGATAGAGTGAGAATAGAGAATGTGAGAATAGAGAGAGAGAGAATAAAAAGAGTGAGAATAGAGTTGTGAGAATAGAGAGACTGAGATTAGAGGGCGTGAGAATAGAGACAGTGTGAATAGAGACAGTGAGTATAGAGAGAGTGAGAATAGAGAGAGTGAGTAGAGAGAGTGAGAATAGAGAGAGTGAGAATAGGGAGAGTGAGAATAGAGAGAGTGAGAATAGGCAGAGAGGGAATAGAGAGAGTGGGAACAGAGAGAGTACGAATAGAGAGAGTGAGAATAGAGAGTGAGAATACAGTGAGAATAGATTGAGAACAGTGAGTTTGAGAATAGAGAGTCAGAATAGAGTGAGAATAGAGACAGTGAGAATAGAGAGAGTGAGAACAGAGAGAGTGAGAACAGAGAGAGTGAGAACAGAGAGAGTGAGAATAGAGAGAGTGAGATCAGAGAGAGTAAGAACAAAGAGAGTGAGAATAGAGAGTGAGAATACAGTGCGAATAGAGTGAGAACAGTGAGTGTGAGAATAGAGAGTGAGAATAGAGTGAGAATAGAGACAGTGAGAATAGAGAGAGTGAGAACAGAGAGAGTGAGAATAGAGAGAGTGAGAATAGAGAGTGAGAATAGAGAGAGTTAGAACAGAATGAGAGTAGAGAGAGTGAGAGCAGAGGCAGTGGGAATAGTGAGCGAGAATGGAGAGAGTGAGAATAGAGTGAGAATGGAGTGAGAACAGAGAGAGTGAGAATAGAGACAGAGTGAATAGAGTGAGAAGAGAGACAGTGAGAATAGAGAGAGTAAGAATAGAGAGAGAATGAGAATAGAGAGAGTGAGAATAGAGTGAGAACAGAGAGGGTGAGAATAGAGAGAGTGGGAACAGAGAGACTGAGAATATAGAGAGAGTGAGAATAGACAGAGTGAGAATAGGCAGAGCGAGAATAGAGAGAGTGAGAGTAGAGAGAATGAGAATAGAGATAGTGAGAATAGAAAAAGTGAGATTCGACACAGTGCGAATAGGAACGGTGAGAATACAGAAAATGAGAATAGAGAGAATGATGAGAGGGAGAGTGAGAGTAGAGAGAGTGAGAATAGAGAGAGTGAGTAGAGAGAGTGAGAATAAGAGAGTGAGAATAGGGAGTGTGAGGATAGAGAGAGTGACAATAGGGAGAGTGAGAATAGAGTGAGTGAAAATAGGCAGTGTGAGAATAGAGAGAGTGAGGACAGAGAGAGTAAGAATAGAGAGAGTGAGAATAGAGAGTTAGAATAGAGTGCGAATAGAGTGTGAGAATAGATAGTGAGAAATGAGTGAGAACAGAGAGACTGAGAATAGAGAGTGAGAATAGAGTGAGAACAGAGAGTGAGAATAGAGAGAGTGAGAATAGAGAGAATGAGTAGAATGTGTGAGAATAGAGAGAGTGAGAATAGGGAGAGTGAGGATAGAGAGAGTGAGAATAGAGGGTGTGAGAATAGAGAGAATGAGAACAGAGAGAGTGAGTGCTAAGAGAGTGAGAACAGAGAGACTGAGAATAGAGAGTGAGAATAGAGTGAGAATAGAGAGTGAGAATAGAGAGAGTGAGAATAGAGAGAATGAGTAGAATGTGTGAGAATAGAGAGAGTGAGAATAGGGAGAGTGAGGATAGAGAGAGTGAGAATAGAGGGTGTGAGAATAGAGAGAATGAGAACAGAGAGAGTGAGTGCTAAGAGAGTGAGAACAGAGAGAGTGAGAATAGGGAGAGTGAGGATAGAGACAGTGAGAATAGAGTGAGTGAGAATAGAGGGAGTGAGAATCGAGAGAGTGAGAACAGAGAGAGTGAGAATAGAGGGAGTGAGAATAGGTAGAGTGAGAATAGAGGAAGTGAGAATAGAGAGTGTGAGAACAGAGAGAGTGAGAGCTAAGAGAGTGAGAACAGAGAGAGTGAGAATAGAGAGTGAGAATAGAGTGAGAACAGAGAGACTGAGAATAGAGAGAGTGAGAATAGAAAAAGTGAGATTCGAGAGAGTGAGAATAGGGAGAGTGAGGCTAGAGAGAGTGAGAATAGGGAGAGTGAGAATAGAGAGACTGAGAATAGGCAGAGTGAGAATAGAGAGAGTGATTAGAGGGAGAGTGAGAGTAGAGAGAGTGAGAATAGAGAGAGTGAGAATAGAGAGAGTCAGAATAGAGAGAGTGAGAATAGGGAGAGTGAGGCTAGAGAGAGTGAGAATAGGGAGAGTGAGAATAGAGAGACTGAGAATAGGCAGAGTGAGAATAGAGAGAGTGAGAACACAGAGAGTGAGAATAGAGAGAGTGAGAATCGAGAGTGAGAATAGAGTGAGAACAGAGAGACTGAGAATAGAGAGAGTGAGAATAGAGTGAGAACAGAGAGTGAGAATAGAGAGAGTGAGAATAGGGAGAGTGAGAATAGGGAGAGTGAGGATAGAGAGAGTGAGAATAGAGAGAGTGAGAATAGAGGGAGTGAGAACAGAGAGAGTGAGAACAGAGAGAGTGAGAGCTAAGAGAGTGCGAACAGAGAGAGTGAGAATAGGGAGAGTGAGGATAGAGAGAGTGATTAGAGGGAGAGTGAGAGTAGAGAGAGTGAGAAATGAGAGAGTGATAATAGCGAGAGTGAGAATAGAGAGAGTCAGAATAGACAGAGTGAGAATAGAGAGAGTGAGAATAGAGAGAGTGAGAATAGAGAGAATTAGAGTAGATAGAGTGAGAATAGAGAGAGTGAGAGTAGCGAGAGTGAGAATAGGGAGAGTCAGAATAGACAGAGTGAGTATAGAGATAGTGAGATTAGAGAGAGTGACAATAGAGAGCAGAGTAGACAGAGTGAGAATAGAGAGAGTGAGAATAGAGGGAGTGAGAATCGAGAGAGTGAGAACAGAGAGATTGAGAACTGAGTGAGAACAGAAAGAGTGAGAATAGAGAGAGCCAGAATAGAGAGTGAGAATCGAGAGAGTGAGAAGAGAGAATGAGTATAGAGAGAGTGAGAATAGAGAGTGAGAATAGGTAGAGTGAGAACAGAGAGAGTGAGAACAGAGAGAGTGAGAATAGAGAGAGTGAGAATAGAGAGTGAGAAAAGAGAGAGTGAGAATAGAGAGAATGAGAATAGAGAGAGTTCGAATAGAGAGTGAGAATAGGTAGAGTGAGAGTAGAGAGAGTGAGAACAGAGAGTGAGAATAGAGAGAGTGAGAATAGAAAAAGTGAGATTCGAGAGAGTAAGAGTAGGAACGGTGAGAATAAAGAGAATGAGAATAGAGGGAGTGATTAGAGGGAGAGTGAGAGTAGAGAGAGTGAGAATAGAGAGAGTCAGAATAGAGAGAGTGAGAATAGGGAGAGTGAGGCTAGAGAGAGTGAGAATAGGGAGAGTGAGAATAGAGAGACTGAGAATAGGCAGAGTGAGAATAGAGAGAGTGAGAACACAGAGAGTGAGAATAGAGAGAGTGAGAATCGAGAGTGAGAATAGAGTGAGAACAGAGAGACTGAGAATAGAGAGAGTGAGAATAGAGTGAGAACAGAGAGTGAGAATAGAGAGAGTGAGAATAGGGAGAGTGCGAATAGGGAGAGTGAGGATAGAGAGAGTGAGAATAGAGAGAGTGAGAATAGAGGGAGTGAGAACAGAGAGAGTGAGAACAGAGAGAGTGAGAGCTAAGAGAGTGCGAACAGAGAGAGTGAGAATAGGGAGAGTGAGGATAGAGAGAGTGATTAGAGGGAGAGTGAGAGTAGAGAGAGTGAGAATTGAGAGAGTGATAATAGCGAGAGTCAGAATAGGGAGAGTCAGAATAGACAGAGTGAGTATAGAGATAGTGAGATTAGAGATAGTGAGAATAGAGAGAATTAGAGTAGATAGAGTGAGAATAGAGAGAGTGAGAATAGAGAGAATTAGAGTAGATAGAGTGAGAATAGAGAGAGTGAGAATAGAGAGAGTGAGAATAGAGTGAGAACAGAGAGAGTGAGAGTAGAGTGAGTGAGTACTGAGAGATTGTGAGTAGAGTCAGTGGGAATAGAGAGAGTGAGAACAGAGACAGTGAGAAAGGAGAGAGTGAGAATAGAGAGAGTGAGAATAGACAGAGGATAGAGAGAGTGAGAATAGAGTGAGAACAGAGAGAGTGAGAATAGAGAGAATGAGAGTAGGGAGAGTGAGAACTGAGAGAGTGAGAATAGAGAGAGTGAGAATAGAGAGTTAGAAAAGAGTGCGAATAGAGTGTGAGAATAGAGAGTGAGAATAGAGTGAGAACAGAGAGACTGAGAATAGAGAGAGTGAGAATAGAAAAAGTGAGATTCGAGAGAGTAAGAATAGGAACGGTGCGAATAGAGAGAATGAGAATAGAGAGAGTGATTAGAGGGAGAGTGAGAGTAGAGAGAGTGAGAATAGAGAGAGTGAGAATAGAGAGAGTCAGAATAGAGAGAGTGAGAATAGGGAGAGTGAGGCTAGAGAGAGTGAGAATAGGGAGAGTGAGAATAGAGAGACTGAGAATAGTCAGAGTGAGAATAGAGAGAGTGAGAACACAGAGAGTGAGAATAGAGAGAGTGAGAATCGAGAGTGAGAATAGAGTGAGAACAGAGAGACTGAGAATAGAGAGAGTGAGAATAGAGTGAGAACAGAGAGTGAGAATAGAGAGAGTGGGAATAGGGAGAGTGAGAATAGGGAGAGTGAGGATAGAGAGAGTGAGAATAGAGAGAGTGAGAATAGAGGGAGTGAGAACAGAGAGAGTGAGAACAGAGAGAGTGAGAGCTAAGAGAGTGCGAACAGAGAGAGTGAGAATAGGGAGAGTGAGGATAGAGAGAGTGATTAGAGGGAGAGTGAGAGTAGAGAGAGTGAGAATTGAGAGAGTGATAATAGCGAGAGTGAGAATAGAGAGAGTCAGAATAGACAGAGTGAGAATAGAGAGAGTGAGAATAGAGAGAGTGAGAATAGAGAGAATTAGAGTAGATAGAGTGAGAATAGAGAGAGTGAGAATAGCGAGAGTGAGAATAGGGAGAGTCAGAATAGACAGAGTGAGTATAGAGATAGTGAGATTAGAGAGAGTGACAATACAGAGCAGAGGGGACAGAGTGAGAATAGAGAGAGTGAGAATAGAGGGAGTGAGAATCGAGAGAGTGAGAACAGAGAGATTGAGAACAAAGAGAGTGAGAACAGAAAGAGTGAGAATAGAGAGAGCCAGAATAGAGAGTGAGAATCGAGAGAGTGAGAAGAGAGAATGAGAATAGAGAGAGTGAGAATAGAGAGTGAGAATAGGTAGAGTGAGAACAGAGAGAGTGAGAACAGAGAGAGTGAGAATAGAGAGAGTGAGAATAGAGAGTGAGAAAAGAGAGAGTGAGAATAGAGAGAATGAGAAAAGAGAGAGTTCGAATAGAGAGTGAGAATAGGTAGAGTGAGAGTAGAGAGAGTGAGAACAGAGAGTGAGAATAGAGAGAGTGAGAATAGAGAGAGTGAGAATTGAGAGAGAAGGAACAGAAAGACTGATAATAGAGAGAGTTAGACTAGAGAGAGTGAGAATAGCGAGAGCGAGAATAGAGAGAGCGAGAATAGAGAGAGTGAGAAAAGTGAGAGTGGGAATAGAGAGAGTGAGAATAGAGAGAGTGAGATTAGAGAGAGTGAGAAGAGAGAGATTGAGAATAGAGTCAGAACAGAGAGAGTGAGAGTAGAGAGAGTGAGAGTAGAGAGAGTGAGAACAGAGAGAGTGAGAACAGAGAGAGTGAGAATAGAGAGAGTGAGAATAGAGAGAGTTAGAACAGTGAGTGTGAGAGTAGAGAGAGTGAGAATAGAGGGAGTGAGAATAGAGAGAGTGAGATCAGAGAGAGTGAGAATAGAGAGAATGAGAATAGAGAGAGTGTGAATAGAGAGAGTGAGAGTAGAGAGAGTGAGAATAGAGGGTGTGAGAATAGAGAGAGTGAGAATAGAGAGAGTGAGAATAGAGAGTGAGAATAGACAGAGTGAGAATCGAGAGAGTGAGAATAGAGAGTGAGAATTGGGAGAGTGAGAATAGAGAGAGTGAGAATAGAGAGACTGAGAATAGAGAGAATGAGAATAGAGAGAGTGTGAATAGAGAGAGTGAGAACTGAGAGAGTGAGAACAGAGAGGGAGAATAGAGAGAGCGAGAATAGAGAGAGTGAGAGTAGAGAGAGTGAGAATAGAGAGAGTGAGAATAGAGAGAGCGAGAATAGAGAGTGAGAATAGAGAGAGCGAGAATAGAGAGAGTGAGAATGGAGAGAGTGAGAATAGGGAGAGTGAGAATAGAGAGAGTGAGAAGAGAGTGAGAACAGAGAGAGTGAGAATAGAGAGAGTGTGAATAGAGTGAGAACGGAGAGAGTGAGAACAGAGTGAGTGAGAATAGAGTGAGAACAGAGAGATTGGGAATAGAGGGAGTGAGAATAGAGAGTGAGAATAGAGAGAGTGTGAATAGAGTGAGAAGAGAGTGTGAATAGAGAGAGTGACAATAGAGAGAGTGAGAGTAGAGAGAGTGAGAACAGAGCGAGTGAGAACTGAGAGAGAGAGTAGAGAGAGTGAGAATAGAGAGAGTGAGAATAGAGAGAGTGAGAATAGAGTGAGAATAGACTGAGAACAGAGACAGTGAGAATAAAGAGAGTGAGAATAGAGAGAGTGAGAATAGAGTGAGAACAGAGAGAGTGAGAAAAGAGAGAGTGAGAATAGAGTGAGAACAGAGAGAGAGTGTGAATAGAGAGAGTGAGAATAGAAAGAGTGAGAATAGGCAGAGTGAGAATAGAGAGAGTGAGAGTAGAGAGTGTGAGAATAGAGAGAGTGAGAATAGAGAGACTGAGAATAGAGAGAATGAGAATAGAGAGAGTGTGAATAGAGAGAGTGAGAACTGAGAGGGTGAGAACAGAGAGGGAGAATAGAGAGAGCGAGAATAGAGAGAGTGAGAGTAGAGAGAGTGAGAATAGAGAGAGTGAGAATAGAGAGAGCGAGAATAGAGAGTGAGAATAGAGAGAGCGAGAATAGAGAGAGCGAGAATAGAGAGAGTGAGAATAGAGTGAGAATGGAGTGAGAACAGAGAGAGTGAGAATAGAGAGAGAATAGAGTGAGAAGAGAGACAGTGAGAATAGAGAGAATGAGAATAGAGAGAGAATGAGAATAGAGCGAGTGAGAATAGAGTGAGAACAGAGAGGGTGTGAATAGAGAGAGAGAGAACAGAGAGAGTGAGAATAGAGAGAGAATGAGAATAGAGAGAGTGAGAATAGAGTGAGAACAGAGAGGGTGAGAATAGAGAGAGCGGGAACAGAGAGACTGAGAATATTGAGAGTGAGAGTAGAGAGAGTGAGAATAGAGAGAGTGAGAGTCGAGAGAGTGAGAATAGAGAGCGTGAGAATAGATACAATGTGAATAGAGACAGTGAGGAGAGAGAGAGTGAGAATAGAAAGAGTGAGTAGAGAGAGTGAGAATGAAAAGAGTGAGAATAGAGCTAGTGAGAATAGAGAGACTGAGAAGAGAGGGAGTGAGAAGAGAGGGAGTGAGAATAGAGACAGTGTGAATAGAGACAGTGAGGATAGAGAGAGTGAGAATCGAGAGAGTGAGAATAGAGAGAGTGAGAATAGAGAGAGTAAGAATAGACAGAGAGTGAGAATAGAGAGGGTGAGAATAGAGACAGTGAGGAGAGAGAGAGTGAGAATAGAAAGAGTGAGTAGAGAGAGTGAGAGTAGAGTGAGTGAGAATAGAGTGAGTGAGAATAGAGAGAGTGATAGGAAGCAGAGTGAGAGTGGAGAGAGTGAGAGCAGAGGCAGTGGGAATAGAGAGCCAGAATGGAGATAGTGAGAATAGAGTGAGAATGGAGTGAGAACAGAGAGAGTGAGAATAGAGACAGGGTGAATAGAGTGAGAAGAGAGACAGTGAGAATAGAGAGAGTGAGAATAGAGAGAGAATGAGAATAGAGAGAGTGAGGATAGAGAGAGTGAGTGTCGATAGAGTGAGAATAGAGAGTGTGAGAATAGAGAGAGTGAGAATAGAGAGAGTGAGAACAGAGAGGGTGAGAATAGAGAGAGTGAGAACAGAGAGAGTGAGAATAGAGAGAGAATGAGAATAGAGAGAGTGAGAATAGAGTGAGAACAGAGAGGGTGAGAATAGAGAAAGTGGGAACAGAGAGACTGAGAATATAGAGAGTGAGAGAAGAGAGAGTGAGAATAGAGAGAGTGAGATTCGAGAGAGTGAGAATAGATAGAGTGAGAATAGAGAGCGTGCGAATAGAGACAATGTGAATAGTGACAGTGAGGAGAGAGAGAGTGAGAATAGAAAGAGTGAGTAGAGAGAGTGAGAATAGAGAGGGTGAGAATAGAGAGAGTGAGGATAGAGAGAGTGAGTGTCGATAGAGTGAGAATAGAGAGAGTGAGAATAAAAAGAGTGAGAATAGAGATAGTGAGAATAGAGAGACTGAGAAGAGAGGGAGTGAGAAGAGAGGGAGTGAGAATAGAGACAGTGTGAATAGAGACAGTGAGGATAGAGAGAGTGAGAATAGAGAGAGTGAGTAGAGAGAGTGAGAATAGAGAGAGTGAGAATAGAGAGAGTGAGAATAGAGAGAGTGAGAGTCGATAGAGTGAGAATAGAGAGTGTGAAAATAGAGAGAGTGAGAATAGAGAGAGTGAGGGTAGATACATTGAGAACAGAGACAGTGAGAATAGAGAGAGTGAGAATAGAGAGAGTGAGTAGAGAGAGTGAGAATAGAGAGAGCGAGAATAGAGAGACTGAGGATAGAGAGAGTGAGTGTTGATAGAGTGAGAATAGAGAATGTGAGAATAGAGAGAGAGAGAATACAAAGAGTGAGAATAGAGTTGTGAGAATAGAGAGACTGAGAATAGAGGGCGTGAGAATAGAGACAGTGTGAATAGACACAGTGAGTATAGAGAGAGTGAGAATAGAGAGAGTGAGTAGAGAGAGTGAGAATAGAGAGAGTGAGAATAGGGAGAGTGAGAATAGAGAGAGTGAGAATAGGCAGAGAGGGAATAGAGAGAGTGGGAACAGAGAGAGTACGAATAGAGAGAGTGAGAATAGAGTGTGAGATTACAGTGAGAATAGATTGAGAACAGTGAGTTTGAGAATAGAGAGTCAGAATAGAGTGAGAATAGAGACAGTGAGAATAGAGAGAGTGAGAACAGAGAGAGTGAGAACAGAGAGAGTGAGAACAGAGAGAGTGAGAATAGAGAGAGTGAGATCAGAGAGAGTGAGAATAGAGAGAGTGAGAATAGAGAGAGTGAGAACAGAGAGAGTGAGAATAGAGAGAGTGAGAATAGAGAGTGAGAATAGAGAGAGTTAGAACAGAATGAGAGTAGAGAGAGTGAGAGCAGAGGCAGTGGGAATAGTGAGCGAGAATGGAGAGAGTGAGAATAGAGTGAGAATGGAGTGAGAACAGAGAGAGTGAGAATAGAGACAGAGTGAATAGAGTGAGAAGAGAGACAGTGAGAATAGAGAGAGTAAGAATAGAGAGAGAATGAGAATAGAGAGAGTGAGAATAGAGTGAGAACAGAGAGGGTGAGAATAGAGAGAGTGGGAACAGAGAGACTGAGAATATAGAGAGAGTGAGAATAGACAGAGTGAGAATAGGCAGAGCGAGAATAGAGAGAGTGAGAGTAGAGAGAATGAGAATAGAGATAGTGAGAATAGAAAAAGTGAGATTCGACACAGTGCGAATAGGAACGGTGAGAATACAGAAAATGAGAATAGAGAGAGTGATGAGAGGGAGAGTGAGAGTAGAGAGAGTGAGAATAGAGAGAGTGAGTAGAGAGAGTGAGAATAAGAGAGTGATAATAGGGAGTGTGAGGATAGAGAGAGTGACAATAGGGAGAGTGAGAATAGAGTGAGTGAGAATAGGCAGAGTGAGAATAGAGAGAGTGAGGACAGAGAGAGTAAGAATAGAGAGAGTGAGAATAGAGAGTTAGAATAGAGTGCGAATAGAGTGTGAGAATAGATAGTGAGAAATGAGTGAGAACAGAGAGACTGAGAATAGAGAGTGAGAATAGAGTGAGAACAGAGAGTGAGAATAGAGAGAGTGAGAATAGAGAGAATGAGTAGAAAGTGTGAGAATAGAGAGAGTGAGAATAGGGAGAGTGAGGATAGAGAGAGTGAGAATAGAGAGAGTGAGAATAGAGGGTGTGAGAATAGAGAGAATGAGAACAGAGAGAGTGAGTGCGAAGAGAGTGAGAACAGAGAGAGTGAGAATAGGGAGAGTGAGGATAGAGACAGTGAGAATAGAGAGAGTGAGTAGAGAGAGTGAGAATAAGAGAGTGAGAATAGGGAGTGTGAGGATAGAGAGAGTGACAATAGGGAGAGTGAGAATAGAGTGAGTGAGAATAGGCAGAGTGAGAATAGAGAGAGTGAGGACAGAGAGAGTAAGAATAGAGAGAGTGAGAATAGAGAGTTAGAATAGAGTGCGAATAGAGTGTGAGAATAGATAGTGAGAAATGAGTGAGAACAGAGAGACTGAGAATAGAGAGTGAGAATAGAGTGAGAACAGAGAGTGAGAATAGAGAGAGTGAGAATAGAGAGAATGAGTAGAAAGTGTGAGAATAGAGAGAGTGAGAATAGGGAGAGTGAGGATAGAGAGAGTGAGAATAGAGAGAGTGAGAATAGAGGGTGTGAGAATAGAGAGAATGAGAACAGAGAGAGTGAGTGCTAAGAGAGTGAGAACAGAGAGAGTGAGAATAGGGAGAGTGAGGATAGAGACAGTGAGAATAGAGTGAGTGAGAATAGAGGGAGTGAGAATCGAGAGAGTGAGAACAGAGAGAGTGAGAATAGAGGGAGTGAGAATAGGTAGAGTGAGAATAGAGGAAGTGAGAATAGAGAGAGTGAGAACAGAGAGAGTGAGAGCTAAGAGAGTGAGAACAGAGTGAGAACAGAGAGTGAGAATAGAGAGAGTGAGAATAGAGAGAATGAGTAGAAAGTGTGAGAATAGAGAGAGTGAGAATAGGGAGAGTGAGAATAGAGAGGGTGAGAATAGAGAGAGTGAGGATAGAGAGAGTGAGTGTCGATAGAGTGAGAATAGAGAGAGTGAGAATAAAAAGAGTGAGAATAGAGATAGTGAGAATAGAGAGACTGAGAAGAGAGGGAGTGAGAAGAGAGGGAGTGAGAATAGAGACAGTGTGAATAGAGACAGTGAGGATAGAGAGAGTGAGAATAGAGGGAGTGAGAATAGGTAGAGTGAGAATAGAGGAAGTGAGAATAGAGAGAGTGAGAACAGAGAGAGTGAGAGCTAAGAGAGTGAGAACAGAGAGAGTGAGAATAGAGAGAGCGAGAATAGAGAGTTAGAAAAGAGTGCGAATAGAGTGTGAGAATAGAGAGTGAGAATAGAGTGAGAACAGAGAGACTGAGAATAGAGAGAGTGAGAATAGAAAAAGTGAGATTCGAGAGAGTAAGAGTAGGAACGGTGAGAATAAAGAGAATGAGAATAGAGAGAGTGAGGATAGAGAGAGTGAGTGTCGATAGAGTGAGAATAGAGAGTGTGAGAATAGAGAGAGTGAGAATAGAGAGAGTGAGAAGAGAGAGGGTGAGAATAGAGAGAGTGAGAACAGAGGGAGTGAGAATAGAGAGAGAATGAGAATAGAGAGAGTGAGAATAGAGTGAGAACAGAGAGGGTGAGAATAGAGAGAGTGGGAACAGAGAGACTGAGAATATAGAGAGTGAGAGTAGAGAGAGTGAGGATAGAGAGAGTGAGTGTCGATAGAGTGATAATAGAGAGAGTGAGAATAAAAAGAGTGAGAATAGAGCTAGTGACAATAGAGAGACTGAGAAGAGAGGGAGTGAGAAGAGAGGGAGTGAGAATAGAGACAGTGTGAATAGAGACAGTGAGGAGAGAGAGAGTGAGAATAGAAAGAGTGAGTAGAGAGAGTGAGAATAGAGAGAGTGAGAATATAGAGAGTGAGGATAGAGAGAGTGAGTGTCGATAGAGTGAGAATAGAGAGAGTGAGAATAAAAAGAGTGAGAATAGAGCTAGTGAGAATAGAGAGACTGAGAAGAGAGGGAGTGAGAAGAGAGGGAGTGAGAATAGAGACAGTGTGAATAGAGACAGTGAGGATAGAGAGAGTGAGAATAGAGAGAGTGAGTAGAGAGAGTGAGAATAGAGAGAGTGAGAATAGAGAGACTGAGGATAGAGAGAGTGAGTGTCGATAGAGTGAGAATAGAGAGTGTGAGAATAGAGAGAGAGAGAGAATAAAAAGAGTGAGAATAGAGTTGTGAGAATAGAGAGACTGAGAATAGAGGGCGTGAGAATAGAGACAGTGTGAATAGAGACAGTGAGTATAGAGAGAGTGAGAATAGAGAGAGTGAGTAGAGAGAATGAGAATAGAGAGAGTGAGAATAGAGAGAGTGAGAATAGGGAGAGTGAGAATAGAGAGAGTGAGAATAGGCAGAGAGGGGATAGAGAGAGTGAGAACAGAGAGAGTACGAATAGAGAGAGTGAGAATAGAGAGTGAGAATACAGTGAGAATAGAGTGAGAACAGTGAGTGTGAGAATAGAGAGTCAGAATAGAGTGAGAATAGAGACAGTGAGAACAGAGAGAGTGAGAACAGAGAGAGTGAGAACAGAGAGAGTGAGAATAGAGAGAGTGAGATCAGAGAGAGTAAGAACAAAGAGAGTGAGACTAGAGAGTGAGAATACAGTGAGAATAGAGACAGTGAGAATAGAGAGAGTGAGAACAGAGAGAGTGAGATTAGAGAGAGTGAGAATAGAGAGTGAGAATAGAGAGAGTTAGAACAGAATGACAGTAGAGAGAGTGAGAGCAGAGGCAGTGGGAATAGAGAGCGAGAATGGAGAGAGTGAGAATAGAGTGAGAATGGAGTGAGAACAGAGAGAGTGAGAATAGAGACAGAGTGAATAGAGTGAGAAGAGAGACAGTGAGAATAGAGAGAGTGAGAATAGAGAGAGAATGAGAATAGAGAGAGTGAGAATAGATTGAGAACAGAGAGGGTGAGAATAGAGAGAGTGGGAACAGAGAGACTGAGAATATAGAGAGAGTGAGAATAGAGAGAGTGAGAATTGAGAGTGTGAGAATAGGGAGAGTGAGAATAGAGAGAGAATGAGAATGGAGAGAGTGAGAATAGAGAGAGTGAGAATAGAGAGAGTAAGAATAGACAGAGTGAGAAGAGAGAGAGTGAGAATAGAGACAGTGTGAATAGAGACAGTAAGCATAGAAAGAGTGAGTAGAGAGAGAGAGTGAGAGTAGAGAGAGAGAGAATAGAGCGAGTGAGAATAGAGAGAGTCAGAGGAAGCAGAGTGAGAATGGAGAGAGTGAGAAGACAGAGAATGAGAATTGAGTGAAAAAGAGAGAGTGAGAGCAGAGGCAGTGGGAATAGAGAGCGAGAATAGAGAGAGTGAGAATAGAGTGAGAATGGAGTGAGAACAGAGAGAGTGAGAATAGAGAGAGAATAGAGTGAGAAGAGAGACAGTGAGAATAGAGAGAGTGAGAATAGAGAGAGAATGAGAATAGAGAGAGTGAGAATAGAGTGAGAACAGAGAGGGTGTGAATAGAGAGAGAGAGAACAGAGAGAGTGAGAATAGAGAGAGAATGAGAATAGAGAGAGTGAGAATAGAGTGAGAACAGAGAGGGTGAGAATAGAGAGAGCGGGAACAGAGAGACTGAGAATATAGAGAGTGAGAATAGAAAAAGTGAGATTCGAGAGAGTAAGAATAGGAACGGTGAGAATAGAGAGAATGAGAATAGAGAGAGTGATTAGAGGGAGAGTGAGAGTAGAGAGAGTGAGAATAGAGAGAGTGAGAATAGAGAGAGTCAGAATAGAGAGAGTGAGAATAGGGAGAGTGAGGCTAGAGAGAGTGAGAATAGGGAGAGTGAGAATAGAGAGACTGAGAATAGGCAGAGTGAGAATAGAGAGAGTGAGAACACAGAGAGTGAGAATAGAGAGAGTGAGAATCGAGAGTGAGAATAGAGTGAGAACAGAGAGACTGAGAATAGAGAGAGTGAGAATAGAGTGAGAACAGAGAGTGAGAATAGGGAGAGTGAGAATAGGGAGAGTGAGGATAGAGAGAGTGAGAATAGAGAGAGTGAGAATAGAGAGAGTGAGAACAGAGGGAGTGAGAATAGAGAGAGAATGAGAATAGAGAGAGTGAGAATAGAGTGAGAACAGAGAGGGTGAGAATAGAGAGAGTGGGAACAGAGAGACTGAGAATATAGAGAGTGAGAGTAGAGAGAGTGAGAATAGAGAGAGTGAGATTCGAGAGAGTGAGAATAGATACAGTGAGAATAGAGAGCGTGAGAATAGAGAGAGTGAGGATAGAGAGAGTGAGTGTCGATAGAGTGATAATAGAGAGAGTGAGAATAAAAAGAGTGAGAATAGAGCTAGTGACAATAGAGAGACTGAGAAGAGAGGGAGTGAGAAGAGAGGGAGTGAGAATAGAGACAGTGTGAATAGAGACAGTGAGGAGAGAGAGAGTGAGAATAGAAAGAGTGAGTAGAGAGAGTGAGAATAGAGAGAGTGAGAATATAGAGAGTGAGGATAGAGAGAGTGAGTGTCGATAGAGTGAGAATAGAGAGAGTGAGAATAAAAAGAGTGAGAATAGAGCTAGTGAGAATAGAGAGACTGAGAAGAGAGGGAGTGAGAAGAGAGGGAGTGAGAATAGAGACAGTGTGAATAGAGACAGTGAGGATAGAGAGAGTGAGAATAGAGAGAGTGAGGAGAGAGAGTGAGAATAGAGAGAGTGAGAATAGGGAGAGTGAGAATAGAGAGAGTGAGAGTCGATAGAGTGAGAATAGAGAGTGTGAAAATAGGGAGAGTGAGAATAGAGAGAGTGAGGGTAGATAGATTGAGAACAGAGACAGTGAGAATAGAGAGAGTGAGAATACAGAGAGTGAGTAGAGAGAGAGAGAATAGAGAGAGTGAGAATAGAGAGACTGAGGGTAGAGAGGGTGAGTGTTGATAGAGTGAGAATAGAGAATGTGAGAATAGAGAGAGAGAGAATAAAAAGAGTGAGAATAGAGTTGTGAGAATAGAGAGACTGAGATTAGAGGGCGTGAGAATAGAGACAGTGTGAATAGAGACAGTGAGTATAGAGAGAGTGAGAATAGAGAGAGTGAGTAGAGAGAGTGAGAATAGAGAGAGTGAGAATAGGGAGAGTGAGAATAGAGAGAGTGAGAATAGGCAGAGAGGGAATAGAGAGAGTGGGAACAGAGAGAGTACGAATAGAGAGAGTGAGAATAGAGAGTGAGAATACAGTGAGAATAGATTGAGAACAGTGAGTTTGAGAATAGAGAGTCAGAATAGAGTGAGAATAGAGACAGTGAGAATAGAGAGAGTGAGAACAGAGAGAGTGAGAACAGAGAGAGTGAGAACAGAGAGAGTGAGAATAGAGAGAGTGAGATCAGAGAGAGTAAGAACAAAGAGAGTGAGAATAGAGAGTGAGAATACAGTGCGAATAGAGTGAGAACAGTGAGTGTGAGAATAGAGAGTGAGAATAGAGTGAGAATAGAGACAGTGAGAATAGAGAGAGTGAGAACAGAGAGAGTGAGAATAGAGAGAGTGAGAATAGAGAGTGAGAATAGAGAGAGTTAGAACAGAATGAGAGTAGAGAGAGTGAGAGCAGAGGCAGTGGGAATAGTGAGCGAGAATGGAGAGAGTGAGAATAGAGTGAGAATGGAGTGAGAACAGAGAGAGTGAGAATAGAGACAGAGTGAATAGAGTGAGAAGAGAGACAGTGAGAATAGAGAGAGTAAGAATAGAGAGAGAATGAGAATAGAGAGAGTGAGAATAGAGTGAGAACAGAGAGGGTGAGAATAGAGAGAGTGGGAACAGAGAGACTGAGAATATAGAGAGAGTGAGAATAGACAGAGTGAGAATAGGCAGAGCGAGAATAGAGAGAGTGAGAGTAGAGAGAATGAGAATAGAGAGAGTGAGAATAGAGAGAGTCAGAATAGAGAGAGTGAGAATAGGGAGAGTGAGGCTAGAGAGAGTGAGAATAGGGAGAGTGAGAATAGAGAGACTGAGAATAGGCAGAGTGAGAATAGAGAGAGTGAGAACACAGAGAGTGAGAATAGAGAGAGTGAGAATCGAGAGTGAGAATAGAGTGAGAACAGAGAGACTGAGAATAGAGAGAGTGAGAATAGAGTGAGAACAGAGAGTGAGAATAGGGAGAGTGAGAATAGGGAGAGTGAGGATAGAGAGAGTGAGAATAGAGAGAGTGAGAATAGAGAGAGTGAGAACAGAGGGAGTGAGAATAGAGAGAGAATGAGAATAGAGAGAGTGAGAATAGAGTGAGAACAGAGAGGGTGAGAATAGAGAGAGTGGGAACAGAGAGACTGAGAATATAGAGAGTGAGAGTAGAGAGAGTGAGAATAGAGAGAGTGAGATTCGAGAGAGTGAGAATAGATACAGTGAGAATAGAGAGCGTGAGAATAGAGAGAGTGAGGATAGAGAGAGTGAGTGTCGATAGAGTGATAATAGAGAGAGTGAGAATAAAAAGAGTGAGAATAGAGCTAGTGACAATAGAGAGACTGAGAAGAGAGGGAGTGAGAAGAGAGGGAGTGAGAATAGAGACAGTGTGAATAGAGACAGTGAGGAGAGAGAGAGTGAGAATAGAAAGAGTGAGTAGAGAGAGTGAGAATAGAGAGAGTGAGAATATAGAGAGTGAGGATAGAGAGAGTGAGTGTCGATAGAGTGAGAATAGAGAGAGTGAGAATAAAAAGAGTGAGAATAGAGCTAGTGAGAATAGAGAGACTGAGAAGAGAGGGAGTGAGAAGAGAGGGAGTGAGAATAGAGACAGTGTGAATAGAGACAGTGAGGATAGAGAGAGTGAGAATAGAGAGAGTGAGGAGAGAGAGTGAGAATAGAGAGAGTGAGAATAGGGAGAGTGAGAATAGAGAGAGTGAGAGTCGATAGAGTGAGAATAGAGAGTGTGAAAATAGGGAGAGTGAGAATAGAGAGAGTGAGGGTAGATAGATTGAGAACAGAGACAGTGAGAATAGAGAGAGTGAGAATACAGAGAGTGAGTAGAGAGAGAGAGAATAGAGAGAGTGAGAATAGAGAGACTGAGGGTAGAGAGGGTGAGTGTTGATAGAGTGAGAATAGAGAATGTGAGAATAGAGAGAGAGAGAATAAAAAGAGTGAGAATAGAGTTGTGAGAATAGAGAGACTGAGATTAGAGGGCGTGAGAATAGAGACAGTGTGAATAGAGACAGTGAGTATAGAGAGAGTGAGAATAGAGAGAGTGAGTAGAGAGAGTGAGAATAGAGAGAGTGAGAATAGGGAGAGTGAGAATAGAGAGAGTGAGAATAGGCAGAGAGGGAATAGAGAGAGTGGGAACAGAGAGAGTACGAATAGAGAGAGTGAGAATAGAGAGTGAGAATACAGTGAGAATAGATTGAGAACAGTGAGTTTGAGAATAGAGAGTCAGAATAGAGTGAGAATAGAGACAGTGAGAATAGAGAGAGTGAGAACAGAGAGAGTGAGAACAGAGAGAGTGAGAACAGAGAGAGTGAGAATAGAGAGAGTGAGATCAGAGAGAGTAAGAACAAAGAGAGTGAGAATAGAGAGTGAGAATACAGTGCGAATAGAGTGAGAACAGTGAGTGTGAGAATAGAGAGTGAGAATAGAGTGAGAATAGAGACAGTGAGAATAGAGAGAGTGAGAACAGAGAGAGTGAGAATAGAGAGAGTGAGAATAGAGAGTGAGAATAGAGAGAGTTAGAACAGAATGAGAGTAGAGAGAGTGAGAGCAGAGGCAGTGGGAATAGTGAGCGAGAATGGAGAGAGTGAGAATAGAGTGAGAATGGAGTGAGAACAGAGAGAGTGAGAATAGAGACAGAGTGAATAGAGTGAGAAGAGAGACAGTGAGAATAGAGAGAGTAAGAATAGAGAGAGAATGAGAATAGAGAGAGTGAGAATAGAGTGAGAACAGAGAGGGTGAGAATAGAGAGAGTGGGAACAGAGAGACTGAGAATATAGAGAGAGTGAGAATAGACAGAGTGAGAATAGGCAGAGCGAGAATAGAGAGAGTGAGAGTAGAGAGAATGAGAATAGAGATAGTGAGAATAGAAAAAGTGAGATTCGACACAGTGCGAATAGGAACGGTGAGAATACAGAAAATGAGAATAGAGAGAATGATGAGAGGGAGAGTGAGAGTAGAGAGAGTGAGAATAGAGAGAGTGAGTAGAGAGAGTGAGAATAAGAGAGTGATAATAGGGAGTGTGAGGATAGAGAGAGTGACAATAGGGAGAGTGAGAATAGAGTGAGTGAAAATAGGCAGTGTGAGAATAGAGAGAGTGAGGACAGAGAGAGTAAGAATAGAGAGAGTGAGAATAGAGAGTTAGAATAGAGTGCGAATAGAGTGTGAGAATAGATAGTGAGAAATGAGTGAGAACAGAGAGACTGAGAATAGAGAGTGAGAATAGAGTGAGAACAGAGAGTGAGAATAGAGAGAGTGAGAATAGAGAGAATGAGTAGAATGTGTGAGAATAGAGAGAGTGAGAATAGGGAGAGTGAGGATAGAGAGAGTGAGAATAGAGGGTGTGAGAATAGAGAGAATGAGAACAGAGAGAGTGAGTGCTAAGAGAGTGAGAACAGAGAGAGTGAGAATAGAGAGAGCGAGAATAGAGAGTTAGAAAAGAGTGCGAATAGAGTGTGAGAATAGATAGTGAGAAATGAGTGAGAACAGAGAGACTGAGAATAGAGAGTGAGAATAGAGTGAGAACAGAGAGTGAGAATAGAGAGAGTGAGAATAGAGAGAATGAGTAGAATGTGTGAGAATAGAGAGAGTGAGAATAGGGAGAGTGAGGATAGAGAGAGTGAGAATAGAGGGTGTGAGAATAGAGAGAATGAGAACAGAGAGAGTGAGTGCTAAGAGAGTGAGAACAGAGAGAGTGAGAATAGGGAGAGTGAGGATAGAGACAGTGAGAATAGAGTGAGTGAGAATAGAGGGAGTGAGAATCGAGAGAGTGAGAACAGAGAGAGTGAGAATAGAGGGAGCGAGAATAGGTAGAGTGAGAATAGAGGAAGTGAGAATAGAGAGTGTGAGAACAGAGAGAGTGAGAGCTAAGAGAGTGAGAACAGAGAGAGTGAGAATAGAGAGAGCGAGAATAGAGAGTTAGAAAAGAGTGCGAATAGAGTGTGAGAATAGAGAGTGAGAATAGAGTGAGAACAGAGAGACTGAGAATAGAGAGAGTGAGAATAGAAAAAGTGAGATTCGAGAGAGTGAGAATAGGGAGAGTGCGGCTAGAGAGAGTGAGAATAGGGAGAGTGAGAATAGAGAGACTGAGAATAGGCAGAGTGAGAATAGAGAGAGTGATTAGAGGGAGAGTGAGAGTAGAGAGAGTGAGAATAGAGAGAGTGAGAATAGAGAGAGTCAGAATAGAGAGAGTGAGAATAGGGAGAGTGAGGCTAGAGAGAGTGAGAATAGGGAGAGTGAGAATAGAGAGACTGAGAATAGGCAGAGTGAGAATAGAGAGAGTGAGAACACAGAGAGTGAGAATAGAGAGAGTGAGAATCGAGAGTGAGAATAGAGTGAGAACAGAGAGACTGAGAATAGAGAGAGTGAGAATAGAGTGAGAACAGAGAGTGAGAATAGAGAGAGTGAGAATAGGGAGAGTGAGAATAGGGAGAGTGAGGATAGAGAGAGTGAGAATAGAGAGAGTGAGAATAGAGGGAGTGAGAACAGAGAGAGTGAGAACAGAGAGAGTGAGAGCTAAGAGAGTGCGAACAGAGAGAGTGAGAATAGGGAGAGTGAGGATAGAGAGAGTGATTAGAGGGAGAGTGAGAGTAGAGAGAGTGAGAAATGAGAGAGTGATAATAGCGAGAGTGAGAATAGAGAGAGTCAGAATAGACAGAGTGAGAATAGAGAGAGTGAGAATAGAGAGAGTGAGAATAGAGAGAATTAGAGTAGATAGAGTGAGAATAGAGAGAGTGAGAGTAGCGAGAGTGAGAATAGGGAGAGTCAGAATAGACAGAGTGAGTATAGAGATAGTGAGATTAGAGAGAGTGACAATAGAGAGCAGAGTAGACAGAGTGAGAATAGAGAGAGTGAGAATAGAGGGAGTGAGAATCGAGAGAGTGAGAACAGAGAGATTGAGAACTAAGAGAGTGAGAACAGAAAGAGTGAGAATAGAGAGAGCCAGAATAGAGAGTGAGAATCGAGAGAGTGAGAAGAGAGAATGAGAATAGAGAGAGTGAGAATAGAGAGTGAGAATAGGTAGAGTGAGAACAGAGAGAGTGAGAACAGAGAGAGTGAGAATAGAGAGAGTGAGAATAGAGAGTGAGAAAAGAGAGAGTGAGAATAGAGAGAATGAGAATAGAGAGAGTTCGAATAGAGAGTGAGAATAGGTAGAGTGAGAGTAGAGAGAGTGAGAACAGAGAGTGAGAATAGAGAGAGTGAGAATAGAAAAAGTGAGATTCGAGAGAGTAAGAGTAGGAACGGTGAGAATAAAGAGAATGAGAATAGAGGGAGTGATTAGAGGGAGAGTGAGAGTAGAGAGAGTGAGAATAGAGAGAGTCAGAATAGAGAGAGTGAGAATAGGGAGAGTGAGGCTAGAGAGAGTGAGAATAGGGAGAGTGAGAATAGAGAGACTGAGAATAGGCAGAGTGAGAATAGAGAGAGTGAGAACACAGAGAGTGAGAATAGAGAGAGTGAGAATCGAGAGTGAGAATAGAGTGAGAACAGAGAGACTGAGAATAGAGAGAGTGAGAATAGAGTGAGAACAGAGAGTGAGAATAGAGAGAGTGAGAATAGGGAGAGTGAGAATAGGGAGAGTGAGGATAGAGAGAGTGAGAATAGAGAGAGTGAGAATAGAGGGAGTGAGAACAGAGAGAGTGAGAACAGAGAGAGTGAGAGCTAAGAGAGTGCGAACAGAGAGAGTGAGAATAGGGAGAGTGAGGATAGAGAGAGTGATTAGAGGGAGAGTGAGAGTAGAGAGAGTGAGAATTGAGAGAGTGATAATAGCGAGAGTCAGAATAGGGAGAGTCAGAATAGACAGAGTGAGTATAGAGATAGTGAGATTAGAGATAGTGAGAATAGAGAGAATTAGAGTAGATAGAGTGAGAATAGAGAGAGTGAGAATAGAGAGAATTAGAGTAGATAGAGTGAGAATAGAGAGAGTGAGAATAGAGAGAGTCAGAATAGAGAGAGTGAGAATAGGGAGAGTGAGGCTAGAGAGAGTGAGAATAGGGAGAGTGAGAATAGAGAGACTGAGAATAGGCAGAGTGAGAATAGAGAGAGTGAGAACACAGAGAGTGAGAATAGAGAGAGTGAGAATCGAGAGTGAGAATAGAGTGAGAACAGAGAGACTGAGAATAGAGAGAGTGAGAATAGAGTGAGAACAGAGAGTGAGAATAGGGAGAGTGAGAATAGGGAGAGTGAGGATAGAGAGAGTGAGAATAGAGAGAGTGAGAATAGAGAGAGTGAGAACAGAGGGAGTGAGAATAGAGAGAGAATGAGAATAGAGAGAGTGAGAATAGAGTGAGAACAGAGAGGGTGAGAATAGAGAGAGTGGGAACAGAGAGACTGAGAATATAGAGAGTGAGAGTAGAGAGAGTGAGAATAGAGAGAGTGAGATTCGAAAGAGTGAGAATAGATACAGTGAGAATAGAGAGCGTGAGAATAGAGAGAGTGAGGATAGAGTGAGTGTCGATAGAGTGATAATAGAGAGAGTGAGAATAAAAAGAGTGAGAATAGAGCTAGTGACAATAGAGAGACTGAGAAGAGAGGGAGTGAGAAGAGAGGGACTGAGAATAGAGACAGTGTGAATAGAGACAGTGAGGAGAGAGAGAGTGAGAATAGAAAGAGTGAGTAGAGAGAGTGAGAATAGAGAGAGTGAGAATATAGAGAGTGAGGATAGAGAGAGTGAGTGTCGATAGAGTGAGAATAGAGAGAGTGAGAATAAAAAGAGTGAGAATAGAGCTAGTGAGAATAGAGAGACTGAGAAGAGAGGGAGTGAGAAGAGAGGGAGTGAGAATAGAGACAGTGTGAATAGAGACAGTGAGGATAGAGAGAGTGAGAATAGAGAGAGTGAGGAGAGAGAGTGAGAATAGAGAGAGTGAGAATAGGGAGAGTGAGAATAGAGAGAGTGAGAGTCGATAGAGTGAGAATAGAGAGTGTGAAAATAGGGAGAGTGAGAATAGAGAGAGTGAGGGTAGATAGATTGAGAACAGAGACAGTGAGAATAGAGAGAGTGAGAATACAGAGAGTGAGTAGAGAGAGAGAGAATAGAGAGAGTGAGAATAGAGAGACTGAGGGTAGAGAGGGTGAGTGTTGATAGAGTGAGAATAGAGAATGTGAGAATAGAGAGAGAGAGAATAAAAAGAGTGAGAATAGAGTTGTGAGAATAGAGAGACTGAGATTAGAGGGCGTGAGAATAGAGACAGTGTGAATAGAGACAGTGAGTATAGAGAGAGTGAGAATAGAGAGAGTGAGTAGAGAGAGTGAGAATAGAGAGAGTGAGAATAGGGAGAGTGAGAATAGAGAGAGTGAGAATAGGCAGAGAGGGAATAGAGAGAGTGGGAACAGAGAGAGTACGAATAGAGAGAGTGAGAATAGAGAGTGAGAATACAGTGAGAATAGATTGAGAACAGTGAGTTTGAGAATAGAGAGTCAGAATAGAGTGAGAATAGAGACAGTGAGAATAGAGAGAGTGAGAACAGAGAGAGTGAGAACAGAGAGAGTGAGAACAGAGAGAGTGAGAATAGAGAGAGTGAGATCAGAGAGAGTAAGAACAAAGAGAGTGAGAATAGAGAGTGAGAATACAGTGCGAATAGAGTGAGAACAGTGAGTGTGAGAATAGAGAGTGAGAATAGAGTGAGAATAGAGACAGTGAGAATAGAGAGAGTGAGAACAGAGAGAGTGAGAATAGAGAGAGTGAGAATAGAGAGTGAGAATAGAGAGAGTTAGAACAGAATGAGAGTAGAGAGAGTGAGAGCAGAGGCAGTGGGAATAGTGAGCGAGAATGGAGAGAGTGAGAATAGAGTGAGAATGGAGTGAGAACAGAGAGAGTGAGAATAGAGACAGAGTGAATAGAGTGAGAAGAGAGACAGTGAGAATAGAGAGAGTAAGAATAGAGAGAGAATGAGAATAGAGAGAGTGAGAATAGAGTGAGAACAGAGAGGGTGAGAATAGAGAGAGTGGGAACAGAGAGACTGAGAATATAGAGAGAGTGAGAATAGACAGAGTGAGAATAGGCAGAGCGAGAATAGAGAGAGTGAGAGTAGAGAGAATGAGAATAGAGAGAGTGAGAATAGAGAGAGTCAGAATAGAGAGAGTGAGAATAGGGAGAGTGAGGCTAGAGAGAGTGAGAATAGGGAGAGTGAGAATAGAGAGACTGAGAATAGGCAGAGTGAGAATAGAGAGAGTGAGAACACAGAGAGTGAGAATAGAGAGAGTGAGAATCGAGAGTGAGAATAGAGTGAGAACAGAGAGACTGAGAATAGAGAGAGTGAGAATAGAGTGAGTGAGAATAGAGGGAGTGAGAATCGAGAGAGTGAGAACAGAGAGATTGAGAACTAAGAGAGTGAGAACAGAAAGAGTGAGAATAGAGAGAGCCAGAATAGAGAGTGAGAATCGAGAGAGTGAGAAGAGAGAATGAGAATAGAGAGAGTGAGAATAGAGAGTGAGAATAGGTAGAGTGAGAACAGAGAGAGTGAGAACAGAGAGAGTGAGAATAGAGAGAGTGAGAATAGAGAGTGAGAAAAGAGAGAGTGAGAATAGAGAGAATGAGAATAGAGAGAGTTCGAATAGAGAGTGAGAATAGGTAGAGTGAGAGTAGAGAGAGTGAGAACAGAGAGTGAGAATAGAGAGAGTGAGAATAGAAAAAGTGAGATTCGAGAGAGTAAGAGTAGGAACGGTGAGAATAAAGAGAATGAGAATAGAGGGAGTGATTAGAGGGAGAGTGAGAGTAGAGAGAGTGAGAATAGAGAGAGTCAGAATAGAGAGAGTGAGAATAGGGAGAGTGAGGCTAGAGAGAGTGAGAATAGGGAGAGTGAGAATAGAGAGACTGAGAATAGGCAGAGTGAGAATAGAGAGAGTGAGAACACAGAGAGTGAGAATAGAGAGAGTGAGAATCGAGAGTGAGAATAGAGTGAGAACAGAGAGACTGAGAATAGAGAGAGTGAGAATAGAGTGAGAACAGAGAGTGAGAATAGAGAGAGTGAGAATAGGGAGAGTGAGAATAGGGAGAGTGAGGATAGAGAGAGTGAGAATAGAGAGAGTGAGAATAGAGGGAGTGAGAACAGAGAGAGTGAGAACAGAGAGAGTGAGAGCTAAGAGAGTGCGAACAGAGAGAGTGAGAATAGGGAGAGTGAGGATAGAGAGAGTGATTAGAGGGAGAGTGAGAGTAGAGAGAGTGAGAATTGAGAGAGTGATAATAGCGAGAGTCAGAATAGGGAGAGTCAGAATAGACAGAGTGAGTATAGAGATAGTGAGATTAGAGATAGTGAGAATAGAGAGAATTAGAGTAGATAGAGTGAGAATAGAGAGAGTGAGAATAGAGAGAATTAGAGTAGATAGAGTGAGAATAGAGAGAGTGAGAATAGAGAGAGTCAGAATAGAGAGAGTGAGAATAGGGAGAGTGAGGCTAGAGAGAGTGAGAATAGGGAGAGTGAGAATAGAGAGACTGAGAATAGGCAGAGTGAGAATAGAGAGAGTGAGAACACAGAGAGTGAGAATAGAGAGAGTGAGAATCGAGAGTGAGAATAGAGTGAGAACAGAGAGACTGAGAATAGAGAGAGTGAGAATAGAGTGAGAACAGAGAGTGAGAATAGGGAGAGTGAGAATAGGGAGAGTGAGGATAGAGAGAGTGAGAATAGAGAGAGTGAGAATAGAGAGAGTGAGAACAGAGGGAGTGAGAATAGAGAGAGAATGAGAATAGAGAGAGTGAGAATAGAGTGAGAACAGAGAGGGTGAGAATAGAGAGAGTGGGAACAGAGAGACTGAGAATATAGAGAGTGAGAGTAGAGAGAGTGAGAATAGAGAGAGTGAGATTCGAAAGAGTGAGAATAGATACAGTGAGAATAGAGAGCGTGAGAATAGAGAGAGTGAGGATAGAGTGAGTGTCGATAGAGTGATAATAGAGAGAGTGAGAATAAAAAGAGTGAGAATAGAGCTAGTGACAATAGAGAGACTGAGAAGAGAGGGAGTGAGAAGAGAGGGACTGAGAATAGAGACAGTGTGAATAGAGACAGTGAGGAGAGAGAGAGTGAGAATAGAAAGAGTGAGTAGAGAGAGTGAGAATAGAGAGAGTGAGAATATAGAGAGTGAGGATAGAGAGAGTGAGTGTCGATAGAGTGAGAATAGAGAGAGTGAGAATAAAAAGAGTGAGAATAGAGCTAGTGAGAATAGAGAGACTGAGAAGAGAGGGAGTGAGAAGAGAGGGAGTGAGAATAGAGACAGTGTGAATAGAGACAGTGAGGATAGAGAGAGTGAGAATAGAGAGAGTGAGGAGAGAGAGTGAGAATAGAGAGAGTGAGAATAGGGAGAGTGAGAATAGAGAGAGTGAGAGTCGATAGAGTGAGAATAGAGAGTGTGAAAATAGGGAGAGTGAGAATAGAGAGAGTGAGGGTAGATAGATTGAGAACAGAGACAGTGAGAATAGAGAGAGTGAGAATACAGAGAGTGAGTAGAGAGAGAGAGAATAGAGAGAGTGAGAATAGAGAGACTGAGGGTAGAGAGGGTGAGTGTTGATAGAGTGAGAATAGAGAATGTGAGAATAGAGAGAGAGAGAATAAAAAGAGTGAGAATAGAGTTGTGAGAATAGAGAGACTGAGATTAGAGGGCGTGAGAATAGAGACAGTGTGAATAGAGACAGTGAGTATAGAGAGAGTGAGAATAGAGAGAGTGAGTAGAGAGAGTGAGAATAGAGAGAGTGAGAATAGGGAGAGTGAGAATAGAGAGAGTGAGAATAGGCAGAGAGGGAATAGAGAGAGTGGGAACAGAGAGAGTACGAATAGAGAGAGTGAGAATAGAGAGTGAGAATACAGTGAGAATAGATTGAGAACAGTGAGTTTGAGAATAGAGAGTCAGAATAGAGTGAGAATAGAGACAGTGAGAATAGAGAGAGTGAGAACAGAGAGAGTGAGAACAGAGAGAGTGAGAACAGAGAGAGTGAGAATAGAGAGAGTGAGATCAGAGAGAGTAAGAACAAAGAGAGTGAGAATAGAGAGTGAGAATACAGTGCGAATAGAGTGAGAACAGTGAGTGTGAGAATAGAGAGTGAGAATAGAGTGAGAATAGAGACAGTGAGAATAGAGAGAGTGAGAACAGAGAGAGTGAGAATAGAGAGAGTGAGAATAGAGAGTGAGAATAGAGAGAGTTAGAACAGAATGAGAGTAGAGAGAGTGAGAGCAGAGGCAGTGGGAATAGTGAGCGAGAATGGAGAGAGTGAGAATAGAGTGAGAATGGAGTGAGAACAGAGAGAGTGAGAATAGAGACAGAGTGAATAGAGTGAGAAGAGAGACAGTGAGAATAGAGAGAGTAAGAATAGAGAGAGAATGAGAATAGAGAGAGTGAGAATAGAGTGAGAACAGAGAGGGTGAGAATAGAGAGAGTGGGAACAGAGAGACTGAGAATATAGAGAGAGTGAGAATAGACAGAGTGAGAATAGGCAGAGCGAGAATAGAGAGAGTGAGAGTAGAGAGAATGAGAATAGAGAGAGTGAGAATAGAGAGAGTCAGAATAGAGAGAGTGAGAATAGGGAGAGTGAGGCTAGAGAGAGTGAGAATAGGGAGAGTGAGAATAGAGAGACTGAGAATAGGCAGAGTGAGAATAGAGAGAGTGAGAACACAGAGAGTGAGAATAGAGAGAGTGAGAATCGAGAGTGAGAATAGAGTGAGAACAGAGAGACTGAGAATAGAGAGAGTGAGAATAGAGTGAGAACAGAGAGTGAGAATAGGGAGAGTGAGAATAGGGAGAGTGAGGATAGAGAGAGTGAGAATAGAGAGAGTGAGAATAGAGAGAGTGAGAACAGAGGGAGTGAGAATAGAGAGAGAATGAGAATAGAGAGAGTGAGAATAGAGTGAGAACAGAGAGGGTGAGAATAGAGAGAGTGGGAACAGAGAGACTGAGAATATAGAGAGTGAGAGTAGAGAGAGTGAGAATAGAGAGAGTGAGATTCGAGAGAGTGAGAATAGATACAGTGAGAATAGAGAGCGTGAGAATAGAGAGAGTGAGGATAGAGAGAGTGAGTGTCGATAGAGTGATAATAGAGAGAGTGAGAATAAAAAGAGTGAGAATAGAGCTAGTGACAATAGAGAGACTGAGAAGAGAGGGAGTGAGAAGAGAGGGAGTGAGAATAGAGACAGTGTGAATAGAGACAGTGAGGAGAGAGAGAGTGAGAATAGAAAGAGTGAGTAGAGAGAGTGAGAATAGAGAGAGTGAGAATATAGAGAGTGAGGATAGAGAGAGTGAGTGTCGATAGAGTGAGAATAGAGAGAGTGAGAATAAAAAGAGTGAGAATAGAGCTAGTGAGAATAGAGAGACTGAGAAGAGAGGGAGTGAGAAGAGAGGGAGTGAGAATAGAGACAGTGTGAATAGAGACAGTGAGGATAGAGAGAGTGAGAATAGAGAGAGTGAGGAGAGAGAGTGAGAATAGAGAGAGTGAGAATAGGGAGAGTGAGAATAGAGAGAGTGAGAGTCGATAGAGTGAGAATAGAGAGTGTGAAAATAGGGAGAGTGAGAATAGAGAGAGTGAGGGTAGATAGATTGAGAACAGAGACAGTGAGAATAGAGAGAGTGAGAATACAGAGAGTGAGTAGAGAGAGAGAGAATAGAGAGAGTGAGAATAGAGAGACTGAGGGTAGAGAGAGTGAGTGTTGATAGAGTGAGAATAGAGAATGTGAGAATAGAGAGAGAGAGAATAAAAAGAGTGAGAATAGAGTTGTGAGAATAGAGAGACTGAGATTAGAGGGCGTGAGAATAGAGACAGTGTGAATAGAGACAGTGAGTATAGAGAGAGTGAGAATAGAGAGAGTGAGTAGAGAGAGTGAGAATAGAGAGAGTGAGAATAGGGAGAGTGAGAATAGAGAGAGTGAGAATAGGCAGAGAGGGAATAGAGAGAGTGGGAACAGAGAGAGTACGAATAGAGAGAGTGAGAATAGAGAGTGAGAATACAGTGAGAATAGATTGAGAACAGTGAGTTTGAGAATAGAGAGTCAGAATAGAGTGAGAATAGAGACAGTGAGAATAGAGAGAGTGAGAACAGAGAGAGTGAGAACAGAGAGAGTGAGAACAGAGAGAGTGAGAATAGAGAGAGTGAGATCAGAGAGAGTAAGAACAAAGAGAGTGAGAATAGAGAGTGAGAATACAGTGCGAATAGAGTGAGAACAGTGAGTGTGAGAATAGAGAGTGAGAATAGAGTGAGAATAGAGACAGTGAGAATAGAGAGAGTGAGAACAGAGAGAGTGAGAATAGAGAGAGTGAGAATAGAGAGTGAGAATAGAGAGAGTTAGAACAGAATGAGAGTAGAGAGAGTGAGAGCAGAGGCAGTGGGAATAGTGAGCGAGAATGGAGAGAGTGAGAATAGAGTGAGAATGGAGTGAGAACAGAGAGAGTGAGAATAGAGACAGAGTGAATAGAGTGAGAAGAGAGACAGTGAGAATAGAGAGAGTAAGAATAGAGAGAGAATGAGAATAGAGAGAGTGAGAATAGAGTGAGAACAGAGAGGGTGAGAATAGAGAGAGTGGGAACAGAGAGACTGAGAATATAGAGAGAGTGAGAATAGACAGAGTGAGAATAGGCAGAGCGAGAATAGAGAGAGTGAGAGTAGAGAGAATGAGAATAGAGATAGTGAGAATAGAAAAAGTGAGATTCGACACAGTGCGAATAGGAACGGTGAGAATACAGAAAATGAGAATAGAGAGAATGATGAGAGGGAGAGTGAGAGTAGAGAGAGTGAGAATAGAGAGAGTGAGTAGAGAGAGTGAGAATAAGAGAGTGATAATAGGGAGTGTGAGGATAGAGAGAGTGACAATAGGGAGAGTGAGAATAGAGTGAGTGAAAATAGGCAGTGTGAGAATAGAGAGAGTGAGGACAGAGAGAGTAAGAATAGAGAGAGTGAGAATAGAGAGTTAGAATAGAGTGCGAATAGAGTGTGAGAATAGATAGTGAGAAATGAGTGAGAACAGAGAGACTGAGAATAGAGAGTGAGAATAGAGTGAGAACAGAGAGTGAGAATAGAGAGAGTGAGAATAGAGAGAATGAGTAGAATGTGTGAGAATAGAGAGAGTGAGAATAGGGAGAGTGAGGATAGAGAGAGTGAGAATAGAGGGTGTGAGAATAGAGAGAATGAGAACAGAGAGAGTGAGTGCTAAGAGAGTGAGAACAGAGAGAGTGAGAATAGAGAGAGCGAGAATAGAGAGTTAGAAAAGAGTGCGAATAGAGTGTGAGAATAGATAGTGAGAAATGAGTGAGAACAGAGAGACTGAGAATAGAGAGTGAGAATAGAGTGAGAACAGAGAGTGAGAATAGAGAGAGTGAGAATAGAGAGAATGAGTAGAATGTGTGAGAATAGAGAGAGTGAGAATAGGGAGAGTGAGGATAGAGAGAGTGAGAATAGAGGGTGTGAGAATAGAGAGAATGAGAACAGAGAGAGTGAGTGCTAAGAGAGTGAGAACAGAGAGACTGAGAATAGAGAGTGAGAATAGAGTGAGAACAGAGAGTGAGAATAGAGAGAGTGAGAATAGAGAGAATGAGTAGAATGTGTGAGAATAGAGAGAGTGAGAATAGGGAGAGTGAGGATAGAGAGAGTGAGAATAGAGGGTGTGAGAATAGAGAGAATGAGAACAGAGAGAGTGAGTGCTAAGAGAGTGAGAACAGAGAGAGTGAGAATAGGGAGAGTGAGGATAGAGACAGTGAGAATAGAGTGAGTGAGAATAGAGGGAGTGAGAATCGAGAGAGTGAGAACAGAGAGAGTGAGAATAGAGGGAGCGAGAATAGGTAGAGTGAGAATAGAGGAAGTGAGAATAGAGAGTGTGAGAACAGAGAGAGTGAGAGCTAAGAGAGTGAGAACAGAGAGAGTGAGAATAGAGAGAGCGAGAATAGAGAGTTAGAAAAGAGTGCGAATAGAGTGTGAGAATAGAGAGTGAGAATAGAGTGAGAACAGAGAGACTGAGAATAGAGAGAGTGAGAATAGAAAAAGTGAGATTCGAGAGAGTGAGAATAGGGAGAGTGCGGCTAGAGAGAGTGAGAATAGGGAGAGTGAGAATAGAGAGACTGAGAATAGGCAGAGTGAGAATAGAGAGAGTGATTAGAGGGAGAGTGAGAGTAGAGAGAGTGAGAATAGAGAGAGTGAGAATAGAGAGAGTCAGAATAGAGAGAGTGAGAATAGGGAGAGTGAGGCTAGAGAGAGTGAGAATAGGGAGAGTGAGAATAGAGAGACTGAGAATAGGCAGAGTGAGAATAGAGAGAGTGAGAACACAGAGAGTGAGAATAGAGAGAGTGAGAATCGAGAGTGAGAATAGAGTGAGAACAGAGAGACTGAGAATAGAGAGAGTGAGAATAGAGTGAGAACAGAGAGTGAGAATAGAGAGAGTGAGAATAGGGAGAGTGAGAATAGGGAGAGTGAGGATAGAGAGAGTGAGAATAGAGAGAGTGAGAATAGAGGGAGTGAGAACAGAGAGAGTGAGAACAGAGAGAGTGAGAGCTAAGAGAGTGCGAACAGAGAGAGTGAGAATAGGGAGAGTGAGGATAGAGAGAGTGATTAGAGGGAGAGTGAGAGTAGAGAGAGTGAGAAATGAGAGAGTGATAATAGCGAGAGTGAGAATAGAGAGAGTCAGAATAGACAGAGTGAGAATAGAGAGAGTGAGAATAGAGAGAGTGAGAATAGAGAGAATTAGAGTAGATAGAGTGAGAATAGAGAGAGTGAGAGTAGCGAGAGTGAGAATAGGGAGAGTCAGAATAGACAGAGTGAGTATAGAGATAGTGAGATTAGAGAGAGTGACAATAGAGAGCAGAGTAGACAGAGTGAGAATAGAGAAGGTGAGAATAGAGGGAGTGAGAATCGAGAGAGTGAGAACAGAGAGATTGAGAACTAAGAGAGTGAGAACAGAAAGAGTGAGAATAGAGAGAGCCAGAATAGAGAGTGAGAATCGAGAGAGTGAGAAGAGAGATTGAGAATAGAGAGAGTGAGAATAGAGAGTGAGAATAGGTAGAGTGAGAACAGAGAGAGTGAGAACAGAGAGAGTGAGAATAGAGAGAGTGAGAATAGAGAGTGAGAAAAGAGAGAGTGAGAATAGAGAGAATGAGAATAGAGAGAGTTCGAATAGAGAGTGAGAATAGGTAGAGTGAGAGTAGAGAGAGTGAGAACAGAGAGTGAGAATAGAGAGAGTGAGAATAGAAAAAGTGAGATTCGAGAGAGTAAGAGTAGGAACGGTGAGAATAAAGAGAATGAGAATAGAGGGAGTGATTAGAGGGAGAGTGAGAGTAGAGAGAGTGAGAATAGAGAGAGTCAGAATAGAGAGAGTGAGAATAGGGAGAGTGAGGCTAGAGAGAGTGAGAATAGGGAGAGTGAGAATAGAGAGACTGAGAATAGGCAGAGTGAGAATAGAGAGAGTGAGAACACAGAGAGTGAGAATAGAGAGAGTGAGAATCGAGAGTGAGAATAGAGTGAGAACAGAGAGACTGAGAATAGAGAGAGTGAGAATAGAGTGAGAACAGAGAGTGAGAATAGAGAGAGTGAGAATAGGGAGAGTGAGAATAGGGAGAGTGAGGATAGAGAGAGTGAGAATAGAGAGAGTGAGAATAGAGGGAGTGAGAACAGAGAGAGTGAGAACAGAGAGAGTGAGAGCTAAGAGAGTGCGAACAGAGAGAGTGAGAATAGGGAGAGTGAGGATAGAGAGAGTGATTAGAGGGAGAGTGAGAGTAGAGAGAGTGAGAATTGAGAGAGTGATAATAGCGAGAGTCAGAATAGGGAGAGTCAGAATAGACAGAGTGAGTATAGAGATAGTGAGATTAGAGATAGTGAGAATAGAGAGAATTAGAGTAGATAGAGTGAGAATAGAGAGAGTGAGAATAGAGAGAATTAGAGTAGATAGAGTGAGAATAGAGAGAGTGAGAATAGAGAGATTGAGAATAGAGTGAGAACAGAGAGAGTGAGAGTAGAGTGAGTGAGTACTGAGAGATTGTGAGTAGAGTCAGTGGGAATAGAGAGAGTGAGAACAGAGACAGTGAGAAAGGAGAGAGTGAGAATAGAGAGAGTGAGAATAGACAGAGGATAGAGAGAGTGAGAATAGAGTGAGAACAGAGAGAGTGAGAATAGAGAGAATGAGAGTAGGGAGAGTGAGAACAGAGAGAGTGAGAACTGAGAGAGTGAGAATAGAGAGAGTGAGAATAGAGAGTTAGAAAAGAGTGCGAATAGAGTGTGAGAATAGAGAGTGAGAATAGAGTGAGAACAGAGAGACTGAGAATAGAGAGAGTGAGAATAGAAAAAGTGAGATTCGAGAGAGTAAGAATAGGAACGGTGAGAATAGAGAGAATGAGAATAGAGAGAGTGATTAGAGGGAGAGTGAGAGTAGAGAGAGTGAGAATAGAGAGAGTGAGAACTGAGAGGGTGAGAACAGAGAGGGAGAATAGAGAGAGCGAGAATAGAGAGAGTGAGAGTAGAGAGAGTGAGAATAGAGAGAGTGAGAATAGAGAGAGCGAGAATAGAGAGTGAGAATAGAGAGAGCGAGAATAGAGAGAGTGAGAATGGAGAGAGTGAGAATAGGGAGAGTGAGAATAGAGAGAGTGAGAAGAGAGTGAGAACAGAGAGAGTGAGAACAGAGAGAGTGTGAATAGAGTGAGAACGGAGAGAGTGAGAACAGAGTGAGTGAGAATAGAGTGAGAACAGAGCGATTGGGAATAGAGGGAGTGAGAATAGAGAGAGTGTGAATAGAGTGAGAAGAGAGCGTGAATAGAGAGAGTGAGAATAGAGAGAGTGAGAGTAGAGAGAGTGAGAACAGAGCGAGTGAGAACTGAGAGAGAGAGTAGAGAGAGTGAGAATAGGGAGAGTGAGAATAGAGAGAGTGAGAATAGAGAGAGTGAGAATAGAGTGAGAATAGAGTGAGAACAGAGACAGTGAGAATAAAGAGAGTGAGAATAGAGAGAGTGAGAATAGAGTGAGAACAGAGAGAGTGAGAAAAGAGAGAGTAAGAATAGAGTGAGAACAAAGAGAATGAGCATAGAGAGAGTGAGAATAGAGAGAATGAGAGTAGAGAGAGTGAGAACAGAGAGAGTGAGAACTGAGAGAGAGAGTAGAGAGAGTGAGAATAGGGAGAGTGAGAATAGAGAGAGTGAGAATAGAGAGAGTGAGAATAGAGTGAGAATAGAGTGAGAACAGAGACAGTGCGAATAAAGAGAGTGCGAATAGAGAGAGTGAGAATAGAGTGAGAAGAGAGAGAGTGAGAATAGAGAGCGAGAATAGAGTGAGAACAGAGAGAGAGTGAGAATAGAGAGAGTGAGAATAGAAAGAGTGAGATTAGGCAGAGTGAGAATAGAGAGGGTGAGAGTAGAGAGAGTGAGAATAGAGAGAGTGAGAATAGAGAGAATGAGAATAGAGAGAATGAGAATAGAGAGAGTGTGAATAGAGAGAGTGAGAGTAGAGAGAGTGAGAACAGAGAGTGAGAATAGAGAGAGCGAGAATAGAGAGAGTGAGAGTAGAGAGAGTGAGTATAGAGAGAGTGAGAATAGAGAGAGCGAGAATAGAGAGGGAGAATAGTGAGAGCGAGAATAGAGAGAGTGAGAATGGAGAGAGTGAGAATAGGGAGAGTGAGAATAGAGAGAGTGAGAAGAGAGTGAGAACAGAGAGAGTGAGAATAGAGAGAGTGAGAATAGAGTGAGAACGGAGCGAGTGAGAACAGTGAGTGAGAATAGAGTGAGAACCGAGAGATTGGGAATAGAGGGAGTGGGAATAGAGAGTGAGAATAGAGAGAGTGTGAATAGAGTGAGAAGAGAGTGTGAATAGAGAGAGTGAGAATAGAGAGAGTGAGAATAGAGTGAGAACAGAGAGAGTGAGAATAGAGAGAGTGAGAATAGAGCCAGAACAGAGAGAGACTGAGAATAGAGAGAGTAAGAACAGAGAGAGCGAGAACTGAGAGAGTGAGAATAGAGAGAGTGAGACTAGAGGCAGTGGGAATAGAGACAGTGAGAATAGGGAGTGTGAGAATAGAGAGAGTGAGAATAGAGAGAGTGAGAATGGAGAGAGTGAGAATAGAGTGAGAACAGAGAGAGTGAGAATAGAGAGAGTGAGAATAGAGAGAGTGAGAATAGAGTGAGAACAGAGAGAGTGAGAATAGAGAGAGTGAGAATAGAGCCAGAACAGAGAGAGACTGAGAATAGAGAGAGTAAGAACAGAGAGAGCGAGAACTGAGAGAGTGAGAATAGAGAGAGTGAGACTAGAGGCAGTGGGAATAGAGACAGTGAGAATAGGGAGTGTGAGAATAGCGTGAGAATAGACTGAGAACAGAGGCAGTGAGAATAGAGAGAGTGCGAATAGAGAGAGTGAGAATAGAGAGAGTGAGAAAAGTGTGAGAATAGAGTGAGTGAGAATAGAGAGAGTGAGAATAGAGAGAGTGAGAATAGAGAGAATGAGAATAGAGAGAGTGAGAATAGAGAGTGAGAATAGGCAGAGGGAGATTAGAGAGAGTGAGAGTAGGGAGAGTGAAACAGAGAGTGAGAATAGAGAGTGTGAGAACAGAGAGAGTGAGAGTAGAGAGAGTGAGAATAGAGAGAGCGAGAATAGAGAGAGTGAGAATAGAGAGAGTGAGAATAGAGAGAGCGAGAATAGAGAGTTAGAAAAGAGTGCGAATAGAGTGTGAGAATAGAGAGTGAGAATAGAGTGAGAACAGAGAGACTGAGAATAGAGAGAGTGAGAATAGAAAAAGTGAGATTCGAGAGAGTGAGAATAGGGAGAGTGAGGCTAGAGAGAGTGAGAATAGGGAGAGTGAGAATAGAGAGACTGAGAATAGGCAGAGTGAGAATAGAGAGAGTGATTAGAGGGAGAGTGAGAGTAGAGAGAGTGAGAATAGAGAGAGTGAGAATAGAGAGAGTCAGAATAGAGAGAGTGAGAATAGGGAGAGTGAGGCTAGAGAGAGTGAGAATAGGGAGAGTGAGAATAGAGAGACTGAGAATAGGCAGAGTGAGAATAGAGAGAGTGAGAACACAGAGAGTGAGAATAGAGAGAGTGAGAATCGAGAGTGAGAATAGAGTGAGAACAGAGAGACTGAGAATAGAGAGAGTGAGAATAGAGTGAGAACAGAGAGTGAGAATAGAGAGAGTGAGAATAGGGAGAGTGAGAATAGGGAGAGTGAGGATAGAGAGAGTGAGAATAGAGAGAGTGAGAATAGAGGGAGTGAGAACAGAGAGAGTGAGAACAGAGAGAGTGAGAGCTAAGAGAGTGCGAACAGAGAGAGTGAGAATAGGGAGAGTGAGGATAGAGAGAGTGATTAGAGGGAGAGTGAGAGTAGAGAGAGTGAGAATTGAGAGAGTGATAATAGCGAGAGTGAGAATAGAGAGAGTCAGAATAGACAGAGTGAGAATAGAGAGAGTGAGAATAGAGAGAGTGAGAATAGAGAGAATTAGAGTAGATAGAGTGAGAATAGAGAGAGTGAGAGTAGCGAGAGTGAGAATAGGGAGAGTCAGAATAGACAGAGTGAGTATAGAGATAGTGAGATTAGAGAGAGTGACAATAGAGAGCAGAGTAGACAGAGTGAGAATAGAGAGAGTGAGAATAGAGGGAGTGAGAATCGAGAGAGTGAGAACAGAGAGATTGAGAACTAAGAGAGTGAGAACAGAAAGAGTGAGAATAGAGAGAGCCAGAATAGAGAGTGAGAATCGAGAGAGTGAGAAGAGAGAATGAGAATAGAGAGAGTGAGAATAGAGAGTGAGAATAGGTAGAGTGAGAACAGAGAGAGTGAGAACAGAGAGTGAGAATAGAGAGAGTGAGAATAGAAAAAGTGAGATTCGAGAGAGTAAGAGTAGGAACGGTGAGAATAAAGAGAATGAGAATAGAGGGAGTGATTAGAGGGAGAGTGAGAGTAGAGAGAGTGAGAATAGAGAGAGTCAGAATAGAGAGAGTGAGAATAGGGAGAGTGAGGCTAGAGAGAGTGAGAATAGGGAGAGTGAGAATAGAGAGACTGAGAATAGGCAGAGTGAGAATAGAGAGAGTGAGAACACAGAGAGTGAGAATAGAGAGAGTGAGAATCGAGAGTGAGAATAGAGTGAGAACAGAGAGACTGAGAATAGAGAGAGTGAGAATAGAGTGAGAACAGAGAGTGAGAATAGAGAGAGTGAGAATAGGGAGAGTGAGAATAGGGAGAGTGAGGATAGAGAGAGTGAGAATAGAGAGAGTGAGAATAGAGGGAGTGAGAACAGAGAGAGTGAGAACAGAGAGAGTGAGAGCTAAGAGAGTGCGAACAGAGAGAGTGAGAATAGGGAGAGTGAGGATAGAGAGAGTGATTAGAGGGAGAGTGAGAGTAGAGAGAGTGAGAATTGAGAGAGTGATAATAGCGAGAGTCAGAATAGGGAGAGTCAGAATAGACAGAGTGAGTATAGAGATAGTGAGATTAGAGATAGTGAGAATAGAGAGAATTAGAGTAGATAGAGTGAGAATAGAGAGAGTGAGAATAGAGAGAATTAGAGTAGATAGAGTGAGAATAGAGAGAGTGAGAATAGAGAGAGTGAGAATAGAGTGAGAACAGAGAGAGTGAGAGTAGAGTGAGTGAGTACTGAGAGATTGTGAGTAGAGTCAGTGGGAATAGAGAGAGTGAGAACAGAGACAGTGAGAAAGGAGAGAGTGAGAATAGAGAGAGTGAGAATAGACAGAGGATAGAGAGAGTGAGAATAGAGTGAGAACAGAGAGAGTGAGAATAGAGAGAATGAGAGTAGGGAGAGTGAGAACAGAGAGAGTGAGAACTGAGAGAGTGAGAATAGAGAGAGTGAGAATAGAGAGTTAGAAAAGAGTGCGAATAGAGTGTGAGAATAGAGAGTGAGAATAGAGTGAGAACAGAGAGACTGAGAATAGAGAGAGTGAGAATAGAATAAGTGAGATTCGAGAGAGTAAGAATAGGAACGGTGAGAATAGAGAGAATGAGAATAGAGAGAGTGATTAGAGGGAGAGTGAGAGTAGAGAGAGTGAGAATAGAGAGAGTGAGAATAGAGAGAGTCAGAATAGAGAGAGTGAGAATAGGGAGAGTGAGGCTAGAGAGAGTGAGAATAGGGAGAGTGAGAATAGAGAGACTGAGAATAGGCAGAGTGAGAATAGAGAGAGTGAGAACACAGAGAGTGAGAATAGAGAGAGTGAGAATCGAGAGTGAGAATAGAGTGAGAACAGAGAGACTGAGAATAGAGAGAGTGAGAATAGAGTGAGAACAGAGAGTGAGAATAGAGAGAGTGGGAATAGGGAGAGTGAGAATAGGGAGAGTGAGGATAGAGAGAGTGAGAATAGAGAGAGTGAGAATAGAGGGAGTGAGAACAGAGAGAGTGAGAACAGAGAGAGTGAGAGCTAAGAGAGTGCGAACAGAGAGAGTGAGAATAGGGAGAGTGAGGATAGAGAGAGTGATTAGAGGGAGAGTGAGAGTAGAGAGAGTGAGAATTGAGAGAGTGATAATAGCGAGAGTGAGAATAGAGAGAGTCAGAATAGACAGAGTGAGAATAGAGAGAGTGAGAATAGAGAGAGTGAGAATAGAGAGAATTAGAGTAGATAGAGTGAGAATAGAGAGAGTGAGAATAGCGAGAGTGAGAATAGGGAGAGTCAGAATAGACAGAGTGAGTATAGAGATAGTGAGATTAGAGAGAGTGACAATACAGAGCAGAGGGGACAGAGTGAGAATAGAGAGAGTGAGAATAGAGGGAGTGAGAATCGAGAGAGTGAGAACAGAGAGATTGAGAACAAAGAGAGTGAGAACAGAAAGAGTGAGAATAGAGAGAGCCAGAATAGAGAGTGAGAATCGAGAGAGTGAGAAGAGAGAATGAGAATAGAGAGAGTGAGAATAGAGAGTGAGAATAGGTAGAGTAAGAACAGAGAGAGTGAGAACAGAGAGAGTGAGAATAGAGAGAGTGAGAATAGAGAGTGAGAAAAGAGAGAGTGAGAATAGAGAGAATGAGAAAAGAGAGAGTTCGAATAGAGAGTGAGAATAGGTAGAGTGAGAGTAGAGAGAGTGAGAACAGAGAGTGAGAATAGAGAGAGTGAGAATAGAGAGAGTGAGAATTGAGAGAGAAGGAACAGAAAGACTGATAATAGAGAGAGTTAGACTAGAGAGAGTGAGAATAGCGAGAGCGAGAATAGAGAGAGCGAGAATAGAGAGAGTGAGAAAAGTGAGAGTGGGAATAGAGAGAGTGAGAATAGAGAGAGTGAGAGTAGAGAGAGTGAGAACAGAGAGAGTGAGAACTGAGAGAGAGAGTAGAGAGAGTGAGAATAGGGAGAGTGAGAATAGAGAGAGTGAGAATAGAGAGAGTGAGAATAGAGTGAGAATAGAGTGAGAACAGAGACAGTGCGAATAAAGAGAGTGCGAATAGAGAGAGTGAGAATAGAGTGAGAAGAGAGAGAGTGAGAATAGAGAGAGCGAGAATAGAGTGAGAACAGAGAGAGAGTGAGAATAGAGAGAGTGAGAATAGAAAGAGTGAGATTAGGCAGAGTGAGAATAGAGAGGGTGAGAGTAGAGAGAGTGAGAATAGAGAGAGTGAGAATAGAGAGAATGAGAATAGAGAGAATGAGAATAGAGAGAGTGTGAATAGAGAGAGTGAGAGTAGAGAGAGTGAGAACAGAGAGTGAGAATAGAGAGAGCGAGAATAGAGAGAGTGAGAGTAGAGAGAGTGAGTATAGAGAGAGTGAGAATAGAGAGAGCGAGAATAGAGAGGGAGAATAGTGAGAGCGAGAATAGAGAGAGTGAGAATGGAGAGAGTGAGAATAGGGAGAGTGAGAATAGAGAGAGTGAGAAGAGAGTGAGAACAGAGAGAGTGAGAATAGAGAGAGTGAGAATAGAGTGAGAACGGAGCGAGTGAGAACAGTGAGTGAGAATAGAGTGAGAACCGAGAGATTGGGAATAGAGGGAGTGGGAATAGAGAGTGAGAATAGAGAGAGTGTGAATAGAGTGAGAAGAGAGTGTGAATAGAGAGAGTGAGAATAGAGAGAGTGAGAATAGAGTGAGAACAGAGAGAGTGAGAATAGAGAGAGTGAGAATAGAGCCAGAACAGAGAGAGACTGAGAATAGAGAGAGTAAGAATAGAGAGAGCGAGAACTGAGAGAGTGAGAATAGAGAGAGTGAGACTAGAGGCAGTGGGAATAGAGACAGTGAGAATAGGGAGTGTGAGAATAGAGAGAGTGAGAATAGAGAGAGTGAGAATGGAGAGAGTGAGAATAGAGTGAGAACAGAGAGAGTGAGAATAGAGAGAGTGAGAATAGAGAGAGTGAGAATAGAGTGAGAAAAGAGAGAGTGAGAATAGAGAGAGTGAGAATAGAGCCAGAACAGAGAGAGACTGAGAATAGAGAGAGTAAGAACAGAGAGAGCGAGAACTGAGAGAGTGAGAATAGAGAGAGTGAGACTAGAGGCAGTGGGAATAGAGACAGTGAGAATAGGGAGTGTGAGAATAGCGTGAGAATAGACTGAGAACAGAGGCAGTGAGAATAGAGAGAGTGCGAATAGAGAGAGTGAGAATAGAGAGAGTGAGAAAAGTGTGAGAATAGAGTGAGTGAGAATAGAGAGAGTGAGAATAGAGTGAGAACAGAGAGAGAGTGAGAATAGAGAGCGTGAGAGCAGAGAGAGTGAGAATAGAGAGAGTGAGAACAGAGAGAGTGAGAATAGAGAGAATGAGAATAGAGAGAGTGAGAATAGAGAGTGAGAATAGGCAGAGGGAGATTAGAGAGAGTGAGAGTAGGGAGAGTGAAACAGAGAGTGAGAATAGAGAGTGTGAGAACAGAGAGAGTGAGAGTAGAGAGAGTGAGAATAGAGAGAGCGAGAATAGAGAGAGTGAGAATAGAGAGAGTGAGAATAGAGAGAGCGAGAATAGAGAGTTAGAAAAGAGTGCGAATAGAGTGTGAGAATAGAGAGTGAGAATAGAGTGAGAACAGAGAGACTGAGAATAGAGAGAGTGAGAATAGAAAAAGTGAGATTCGAGAGAGTGAGAATAGGGAGAGTGAGGCTAGAGAGAGTGAGAATAGGGAGAGTGAGAATAGAGAGACTGAGAATAGGCAGAGTGAGAATAGAGAGAGTGATTAGAGGGAGAGTGAGAGTAGAGAGAGTGAGAATAGAGAGAGTGAGAATAGAGAGAGTCAGAATAGAGAGAGTGAGAATAGGGAGAGTGAGGCTAGAGAGAGTGAGAATAGGGAGAGTGAGAATAGAGAGACTGAGAATAGGCAGAGTGAGAATAGAGAGAGTGAGAACACAGAGAGTGAGAATAGAGAGAGTGAGAATCGAGAGTGAGAATAGAGTGAGAACAGAGAGACTGAGAATAGAGAGAGTGAGAATAGAGTGAGAACAGAGAGTGAGAATAGAGAGAGTGAGAATAGGGAGAGTGAGAATAGGGAGAGTGAGGATAGAGAGAGTGAGAATAGAGAGAGTGAGAATAGAGGGAGTGAGAACAGAGAGAGTGAGAACAGAGAGAGTGAGAGCTAAGAGAGTGCGAACAGAGAGAGTGAGAATAGGGAGAGTGAGGATAGAGAGAGTGATTAGAGGGAGAGTGAGAGTAGAGAGAGTGAGAATTGAGAGAGTGATAATAGCGAGAGTGAGAATAGAGAGAGTCAGAATAGACAGAGTGAGAATAGAGAGAGTGAGAATAGAGAGAGTGAGAATAGAGAGAATTAGAGTAGATAGAGTGAGAATAGAGAGAGTGAGAGTAGCGAGAGTGAGAATAGGGAGAGTCAGAATAGACAGAGTGAGTATAGAGATAGTGAGATTAGAGAGAGTGACAATAGAGAGCAGAGTAGACAGAGTGAGAATAGAGAGAGTGAGAATAGAGGGAGTGAGAATCGAGAGAGTGAGAACAGAGAGATTGAGAACTAAGAGAGTGAGAACAGAAAGAGTGAGAATAGAGAGAGCCAGAATAGAGAGTGAGAATCGAGAGAGTGAGAAGAGAGAATGAGAATAGAGAGAGTGAGAATAGAGAGTGAGAATAGGTAGAGTGAGAACAGAGAGAGTGAGAACAGAGAGTGAGAATAGAGAGAGTGAGAATAGAAAAAGTGAGATTCGAGAGAGTAAGAGTAGGAACGGTGAGAATAAAGAGAATGAGAATAGAGGGAGTGATTAGAGGGAGAGTGAGAGTAGAGAGAGTGAGAATAGAGAGAGTCAGAATAGAGAGAGTGAGAATAGGGAGAGTGAGGCTAGAGAGAGTGAGAATAGGGAGAGTGAGAATAGAGAGACTGAGAATAGGCAGAGTGAGAATAGAGAGAGTGAGAACACAGAGAGTGAGAATAGAGAGAGTGAGAATCGAGAGTGAGAATAGAGTGAGAACAGAGAGACTGAGAATAGAGAGAGTGAGAATAGAGTGAGAACAGAGAGTGAGAATAGAGAGAGTGAGAATAGGGAGAGTGAGAATAGGGAGAGTGAGGATAGAGAGAGTGAGAATAGAGAGAGTGAGAATAGAGGGAGTGAGAACAGAGAGAGTGAGAACAGAGAGAGTGAGAGCTAAGAGAGTGCGAACAGAGAGAGTGAGAATAGGGAGAGTGAGGATAGAGAGAGTGATTAGAGGGAGAGTGAGAGTAGAGAGAGTGAGAATTGAGAGAGTGATAATAGCGAGAGTCAGAATAGGGAGAGTCAGAATAGACAGAGTGAGTATAGAGATAGTGAGATTAGAGATAGTGAGAATAGAGAGAATTAGAGTAGATAGAGTGAGAATAGAGAGAGTGAGAATAGAGAGAATTAGAGTAGATAGAGTGAGAATAGAGAGAGTGAGAATAGAGAGAGTGAGAATAGAGTGAGAACAGAGAGAGTGAGAGTAGAGTGAGTGAGTACTGAGAGATTGTGAGTAGAGTCAGTGGGAATAGAGAGAGTGAGAACAGAGACAGTGAGAAAGGAGAGAGTGAGAATAGAGAGAGTGAGAATAGACAGAGGATAGAGAGAGTGAGAATAGAGTGAGAACAGAGAGAGTGAGAATAGAGAGAATGAGAGTAGGGAGAGTGAGAACAGAGAGAGTGAGAACTGAGAGAGTGAGAATAGAGAGAGTGAGAATAGAGAGTTAGAAAAGAGTGCGAATAGAGTGTGAGAATAGAGAGTGAGAATAGAGTGAGAACAGAGAGACTGAGAATAGAGAGAGTGAGAATAGAATAAGTGAGATTCGAGAGAGTAAGAATAGGAACGGTGAGAATAGAGAGAATGAGAATAGAGAGAGTGATTAGAGGGAGAGTGAGAGTAGAGAGAGTGAGAATAGAGAGAGTGAGAATAGAGAGAGTCAGAATAGAGAGAGTGAGAATAGGGAGAGTGAGGCTAGAGAGAGTGAGAATAGGGAGAGTGAGAATAGAGAGACTGAGAATAGGCAGAGTGAGAATAGAGAGAGTGAGAACACAGAGAGTGAGAATAGAGAGAGTGAGAATCGAGAGTGAGAATAGAGTGAGAACAGAGAGACTGAGAATAGAGAGAGTGAGAATAGAGTGAGAACAGAGAGTGAGAATAGAGAGAGTGGGAATAGGGAGAGTGAGAATAGGGAGAGTGAGGATAGAGAGAGTGAGAATAGAGAGAGTGAGAATAGAGGGAGTGAGAACAGAGAGAGTGAGAACAGAGAGAGTGAGAGCTAAGAGAGTGCGAACAGAGAGAGTGAGAATAGGGAGAGTGAGGATAGAGAGAGTGATTAGAGGGAGAGTGAGAGTAGAGAGAGTGAGAATTGAGAGAGTGATAATAGCGAGAGTGAGAATAGAGAGAGTCAGAATAGACAGAGTGAGAATAGAGAGAGTGAGAATAGAGAGAGTGAGAATAGAGAGAATTAGAGTAGATAGAGTGAGAATAGAGAGAGTGAGAATAGCGAGAGTGAGAATAGGGAGAGTCAGAATAGACAGAGTGAGTATAGAGATAGTGAGATTAGAGAGAGTGACAATACAGAGCAGAGGGGACAGAGTGAGAATAGAGAGAGTGAGAATAGAGGGAGTGAGAATCGAGAGAGTGAGAACAGAGAGATTGAGAACAAAGAGAGTGAGAACAGAAAGAGTGAGAATAGAGAGAGCCAGAATAGAGAGTGAGAATCGAGAGAGTGAGAAGAGAGAATGAGAATAGAGAGAGTGAGAATAGAGAGTGAGAATAGGTAGAGTAAGAACAGAGAGAGTGAGAACAGAGAGAGTGAGAATAGAGAGAGTGAGAATAGAGAGTGAGAAAAGAGAGAGTGAGAATAGAGAGAATGAGAAAAGAGAGAGTTCGAATAGAGAGTGAGAATAGGTAGAGTGAGAGTAGAGAGAGTGAGAACAGAGAGTGAGAATAGAGAGAGTGAGAATAGAGAGAGTGAGAATTGAGAGAGAAGGAACAGAAAGACTGATAATAGAGAGAGTTAGACTAGAGAGAGTGAGAATAGCGAGAGCGAGAATAGAGAGAGCGAGAATAGAGAGAGTGAGAAAAGTGAGAGTGGGAATAGAGAGAGTGAGAATAGAGAGAGTGAGATTAGAGAGAGTGAGAAGAGAGAGATTGAGAATAGAGTCAGAACAGAGAGAGTGAGAGTAGAGAGAGTGAGAGTAGAGAGAGTGAGAACAGAGAGAGTGAGAACAGAGAGAGTGACAATAGAGAGAGTGAGAATAGAGAGAGTTAGAACAGTGAGTGTGAGAGTAGAGAGAGTGAGAATAGAGGGAGTGAGAATAGAGAGAGTGAGATCAGAGAGAGTGAGAATAGAGAGAATGAGAATAGAGAGAGTGTGAATAGAGAGAGTGAGAGTAGAGAGAGTGAGAATAGAGGGTGTGAGAATAGAGAGAGTGAGAATAGAGAGAGTGAGAATAGAGAGTGAGAATAGACAGAGTGAGAATCGAGAGAGTGAGAATAGAGAGTGAGAATTGAGAGAGTGAGAATAGAGAGAGTGAGAATAGAGAGACTGAGAATAGAGAGAATGAGAATAGAGAGAGTGTGAATAGAGAGAGTGAGAACTGAGAGAGTGAGAACAGAGAGGGAGAATAGAGAGAGCGAGAATAGAGAGAGTGAGAGTAGAGAGAGTGAGAATAGAGAGAGTGAGAATAGAGAGAGCGAGAATAGAGAGTGAGAATAGAGAGAGCGAGAATAGAGAGAGTGAGAATGGAGAGAGTGAGAATAGGGAGAGTGAGAATAGAGAGAGTGAGAAGAGAGTGAGAACAGAGAGAGTGAGAATAGAGAGAGTGTGAATAGAGTGAGAACGGAGAGAGTGAGAACAGAGTGAGTGAGAATAGAGTGAGAACAGAGAGATTGGGAATAGAGGGAGTGAGAATAGAGAGTGAGAATAGAGAGAGTGTGAATAGAGTGAGAAGAGAGTGTGAATAGAGAGAGTGACAATAGAGAGAGTGAGAGTAGAGAGAGTGAGAACAGAGCGAGTGAGAACTGAGAGAGAGAGTAGAGAGAGTGAGAATAGGGAGAGTGAGAATAGAGAGAGTGAGAATAGAGAGAGTGAGAATAGAGTGAGAATAGACTGAGAACAGAGACAGTGAGAATAAAGAGAGTGAGAATAGAGAGAGTGAGAATAGAGTGAGAACAGAGAGAGTGAGAAAAGAGAGAGTGAGAATAGAGTAAGAACAGAGAGAGAGTGTGAATAGAGAGAGTGAGAATAGAAAGAGTGAGAATAGGCAGAGTGAGAATAGAGAGAGTGAGAGTAGAGAGTGTGAGAATAGAGAGAGTGAGAATAGAGAGACTGAGAATAGAGAGAATGAGAATAGAGAGAGTGTGAATAGAGAGAGTGAGAACTGAGAGGGTGAGAACAGAGAGGGAGAATAGAGAGAGCGAGAATAGAGAGAGTGAGAGTAGAGAGAGTGAGAATAGAGAGAGTGAGAATAGAGAGAGCGAGAATAGAGAGTGAGAATAGAGAGAGCGAGAATAGAGAGAGTGAGAATGGAGAGAGTGAGAATAGGGAGAGTGAGAATAGAGAGAGTGAGAAGAGAGTGAGAACAGAGAGAGTGAGAACAGAGAGAGTGTGAATAGAGTGAGAACGGAGAGAGTGAGAACAGAGTGAGTGAGAATAGAGTGAGAACAGAGAGATTGGGAATAGAGGGAGTGAGAATAGAGAGTGAGAATAGAGAGAGTGTGAATAGAGTGAGAAGAGAGCGTGAATAGAGAGAGTGAGAATAGAGAGAGTGAGAGTAGAGAGAGTGAGAACAGAGCGAGTGAGAACTGAGAGAGAGAGTAGAGAGAGTGAGAATAGGGAGAGTGAGAATAGAGAGAGTGAGAATAGAGAGAGTGAGAATAGAGTGAGAATAGAGTGAGAACAGAGACAGTGAGAATAAAGAGAGTGAGAATAGAGAGAGTGAGAATAGAGTGAGAACAGAGAGAGTGAGAAAAGAGAGAGTAAGAATAGAGTGAGAACAAAGAGAATGAGCATAGAGAGAGTGAGAATAGAGAGAGTGAGAGTAGAGAGAGTGAGAACAGAGAGAGTGAGAACTGAGAGAGAGAGTAGAGAGAGTGAGAATAGGGAGAGTGAGAATAGAGAGAGTGAGAATAGAGAGAGTGAGAATAGAGTGAGAATAGAGTGAGAACAGAGACAGTGCGAATAAAGAGAGTGCGAATAGAGAGAGTGAGAATAGAGTGAGAAGAGAGAGAGTGAGAATAGAGAGAGCGAGAATAGAGTGAGAACAGAGAGAGAGTGAGAATAGAGAGAGTGAGAATAGAAAGAGTGAGATTAGGCAGAGTGAGAATAGAGAGGGTGAGAGTAGAGAGAGTGAGAATAGAGAGAGTGAGAATAGAGAGAATGAGAATAGAGAGAATGAGAATAGAGAGAGTGTGAATAGAGAGAGTGAGAGTAGAGAGAGTGAGAACAGAGAGTGAGAATAGAGAGAGCGAGAATAGAGAGAGTGAGAGTAGAGAGAGTGAGTATAGAGAGAGTGAGAATAGAGAGAGCGAGAATAGAGAGGGAGAATAGTGAGAGCGAGAATAGAGAGAGTGAGAATGGAGAGAGTGAGAATAGGGAGAGTGAGAATAGAGAGAGTGAGAAGAGAGTGAGAACAGAGAGAGTGAGAATAGAGAGAGTGAGAATAGAGTGAGAACGGAGCGAGTGAGAACAGTGAGTGAGAATAGAGTGAGAACCGAGAGATTGGGAATAGAGGGAGTGGGAATAGAGAGTGAGAATAGAGAGAGTGTGAATAGAGTGAGAAGAGAGTGTGAATAGAGAGAGTGAGAATAGAGAGAGTGAGAATAGAGTGAGAACAGAGAGAGTGAGAATAGAGAGAGTGAGAATAGAGCCAGAACAGAGAGAGACTGAGAATAGAGAGAGTAAGAATAGAGAGAGCGAGAACTGAGAGAGTGAGAATAGAGAGAGTGAGACTAGAGGCAGTGGGAATAGAGACAGTGAGAATAGGGAGTGTGAGAATAGAGAGAGTGAGAATAGAGAGAGTGAGAATGGAGAGAGTGAGAATAGAGTGAGAACAGAGAGAGTGAGAATAGAGAGAGTGAGAATAGAGAGAGTGAGAATAGAGTGAGAAAAGAGAGAGTGAGAATAGAGAGAGTGAGAATAGAGCCAGAACAGAGAGAGACTGAGAATAGAGAGAGTAAGAACAGAGAGAGCGAGAACTGAGAGAGTGAGAATAGAGAGAGTGAGACTAGAGGCAGTGGGAATAGAGACAGTGAGAATAGGGAGTGTGAGAATAGCGTGAGAATAGACTGAGAACAGAGGCAGTGAGAATAGAGAGAGTGCGAATAGAGAGAGTGAGAATAGAGAGAGTGAGAAAAGTGTGAGAATAGAGTGAGTGAGAATAGAGAGAGTGAGAATAGAGTGAGAACAGAGAGAGAGTGAGAATAGAGAGCGTGAGAGCAGAGAGAGTGAGAATAGAGAGAGTGAGAACAGAGAGAGTGAGAATAGAGAGAATGAGAATAGAGAGAGTGAGAATAGAGAGTGAGAATAGGCAGAGGGAGATTAGAGAGAGTGAGAGTAGGGAGAGTGAAACAGAGAGTGAGAATAGAGAGTGTGAGAACAGAGAGAGTGAGAGTAGAGAGAGTGAGAATAGAGAGAGCGAGAATAGAGAGAGTGAGAATAGAGAGAGTGAGAATAGAGAGAGCGAGAATAGAGAGTTAGAAAAGAGTGCGAATAGAGTGTGAGAATAGAGAGTGAGAATAGAGTGAGAACAGAGAGACTGAGAATAGAGAGAGTGAGAATAGAAAAAGTGAGATTCGAGAGAGTGAGAATAGGGAGAGTGAGGCTAGAGAGAGTGAGAATAGGGAGAGTGAGAATAGAGAGACTGAGAATAGGCAGAGTGAGAATAGAGAGAGTGATTAGAGGGAGAGTGAGAGTAGAGAGAGTGAGAATAGAGAGAGTGAGAATAGAGAGAGTCAGAATAGAGAGAGTGAGAATAGGGAGAGTGAGGCTAGAGAGAGTGAGAATAGGGAGAGTGAGAATAGAGAGACTGAGAATAGGCAGAGTGAGAATAGAGAGAGTGAGAACACAGAGAGTGAGAATAGAGAGAGTGAGAATCGAGAGTGAGAATAGAGTGAGAACAGAGAGACTGAGAATAGAGAGAGTGAGAATAGAGTGAGAACAGAGAGTGAGAATAGAGAGAGTGAGAATAGGGAGAGTGAGAATAGGGAGAGTGAGGATAGAGAGAGTGAGAATAGAGAGAGTGAGAATAGAGGGAGTGAGAACAGAGAGAGTGAGAACAGAGAGAGTGAGAGCTAAGAGAGTGCGAACAGAGAGAGTGAGAATAGGGAGAGTGAGGATAGAGAGAGTGATTAGAGGGAGAGTGAGAGTAGAGAGAGTGAGAATTGAGAGAGTGATAATAGCGAGAGTGAGAATAGAGAGAGTCAGAATAGACAGAGTGAGAATAGAGAGAGTGAGAATAGAGAGAGTGAGAATAGAGAGAATTAGAGTAGATAGAGTGAGAATAGAGAGAGTGAGAGTAGCGAGAGTGAGAATAGGGAGAGTCAGAATAGACAGAGTGAGTATAGAGATAGTGAGATTAGAGAGAGTGACAATAGAGAGCAGAGTAGACAGAGTGAGAATAGAGAGAGTGAGAATAGAGGGAGTGAGAATCGAGAGAGTGAGAACAGAGAGATTGAGAACTAAGAGAGTGAGAACAGAAAGAGTGAGAATAGAGAGAGCCAGAATAGAGAGTGAGAATCGAGAGAGTGAGAAGAGAGAATGAGAATAGAGAGAGTGAGAATAGAGAGTGAGAATAGGTAGAGTGAGAACAGAGAGAGTGAGAACAGAGAGTGAGAATAGAGAGAGTGAGAATAGAAAAAGTGAGATTCGAGAGAGTAAGAGTAGGAACGGTGAGAATAAAGAGAATGAGAATAGAGGGAGTGATTAGAGGGAGAGTGAGAGTAGAGAGAGTGAGAATAGAGAGAGTCAGAATAGAGAGAGTGAGAATAGGGAGAGTGAGGCTAGAGAGAGTGAGAATAGGGAGAGTGAGAATAGAGAGACTGAGAATAGGCAGAGTGAGAATAGAGAGAGTGAGAACACAGAGAGTGAGAATAGAGAGAGTGAGAATCGAGAGTGAGAATAGAGTGAGAACAGAGAGACTGAGAATAGAGAGAGTGAGAATAGAGTGAGAACAGAGAGTGAGAATAGAGAGAGTGAGAATAGGGAGAGTGAGAATAGGGAGAGTGAGGATAGAGAGAGTGAGAATAGAGAGAGTGAGAATAGAGGGAGTGAGAACAGAGAGAGTGAGAACAGAGAGAGTGAGAGCTAAGAGAGTGCGAACAGAGAGAGTGAGAATAGGGAGAGTGAGGATAGAGAGAGTGATTAGAGGGAGAGTGAGAGTAGAGAGAGTGAGAATTGAGAGAGTGATAATAGCGAGAGTCAGAATAGGGAGAGTCAGAATAGACAGAGTGAGTATAGAGATAGTGAGATTAGAGATAGTGAGAATAGAGAGAATTAGAGTAGATAGAGTGAGAATAGAGAGAGTGAGAATAGAGAGAATTAGAGTAGATAGAGTGAGAATAGAGAGAGTGAGAATAGAGAGAGTGAGAATAGAGTGAGAACAGAGAGAGTGAGAGTAGAGTGAGTGAGTACTGAGAGATTGTGAGTAGAGTCAGTGGGAATAGAGAGAGTGAGAACAGAGACAGTGAGAAAGGAGAGAGTGAGAATAGAGAGAGTGAGAATAGACAGAGGATAGAGAGAGTGAGAATAGAGTGAGAACAGAGAGAGTGAGAATAGAGAGAATGAGAGTAGGGAGAGTGAGAACAGAGAGAGTGAGAACTGAGAGAGTGAGAATAGAGAGAGTGAGAATAGAGAGTTAGAAAAGAGTGCGAATAGAGTGTGAGAATAGAGAGTGAGAATAGAGTGAGAACAGAGAGACTGAGAATAGAGAGAGTGAGAATAGAAAAAGTGAGATTCGAGAGAGTAAGAATAGGAACGGTGAGAATAGAGAGAATGAGAATAGAGAGAGTGATTAGAGGGAGAGTGAGAGTAGAGAGAGTGAGAATAGAGAGAGTGAGAATAGAGAGAGTCAGAATAGAGAGAGTGAGAATAGGGAGAGTGAGGCTAGAGTGAGTGACAATAGGGAGAGTGAGAATAGAGAGACTGAGAATAGTCAGAGTGAGAATAGAGAGAGTGAGAACACAGAGAGTGAGAATAGAGAGAGTGAGAATCGAGAGTGAGAATAGAGTGAGAACAGAGAGACTGAGAATAGAGAGAGTGAGAATAGAGTGAGAACAGAGAGTGAGAATAGAGAGGTTGGGAATAGGGAGAGTGAGAATAGGGAGAGTGAGGATAGAGAGAGTGAGAATAGAGAGAGTGAGAATAGAGGGAGTGAGAACAGAGAGAGTGAGAACAGAGAGAGTGAGAGCTAAGAGAGTGCGAACAGAGAGAGTGAGAATAGGGAGAGTGAGGATAGAGAGAGTGATTAGAGGGAGAGTGAGAGTAGAGAGAGTGAGAATTGAGAGAGTGATAATAGCGAGAGTGAGAATAGAGAGAGTCAGAATAGACAGAGTGAGAATAGAGAGAGTGAGAATAGAGAGAGTGAGAATAGAGAGAATTAGAGTAGATAGAGTGAGAATAGAGAGAGTGAGAATAGCGAGAGTGAGAATAGGGAGAGTCAGAATAGACAGAGTGAGTATAGAGATAGTGAGATTAGAGAGAGTGACAATACAGAGCAGAGGGGACAGAGTGAGAATAGAGAGAGTGAGAATAGAGGGAGTGAGAATCGAGAGAGTGAGAACAGAGAGATTGAGAACAAAGAGAGTGAGAACAGAAAGAGTGAGAATAGAGAGAGCCAGAATAGAGAGTGAGAATCGAGAGAGTGAGAAGAGAGAATGAGAATAGAGAGAGTGAGAATAGAGAGTGAGAATAGGTAGAGTGAGAACAGAGAGAGTGAGAACAGAGAGAGTGAGAATAGAGAGAGTGAGAATAGAGAGTGAGAAAAGAGAGAGTGAGAATAGAGAGAATGAGAAAAGAGAGAGTTCGAATAGAGAGTGAGAATAGGTAGAGTGAGAGTAGAGAGAGTGAGAACAGAGAGTGAGAATAGAGAGAGTGAGAATAGAGAGAGTGAGAATTGAGAGAGAAGGAACAGAAAGACTGATAATAGAGAGAGTTAGACTAGAGAGAGTGAGAATAGCGAGAGCGAGAATAGAGAGAGCGAGAATAGAGAGAGTGAGAAAAGTGAGAGTGGGAATAGAGAGAGTGAGAATAGAGAGAGTGAGATTAGAGAGAGTGAGAAGAGAGAGATTGAGAATAGAGTCAGAACAGAGAGAGTGAGAGTAGAGAGAGTGAGAGTAGAGAGAGTGAGAACAGAGAGAGTGAGAACAGAGAGTGAGAATAGAGAGAGTGAGAATAGAGAGAGTTAGAACAGTGAGTGTGAGAGTAGAGAGAGTGAGAATAGAGGGAGTGAGAATAGAGAGAGTGAGATCAGAGAGAGTGAGAATAGAGAGAAAGAGAATAGAGAGAGTGTGAATAGAGAGAGTGAGAGTAGAGAGAGTGAGAATAGAGGGTGTGAGAATAGAGAGAGTGAGAATAGAGAGAGTGAGAATAGAGAGTGAGAATAGACAGAGTGAGAATCGAGAGAGTGAGAATAGAGAGTGAGAATTGAGAGAGTGAGAATAGAGAGAGTGAGAATAGAGAGACTGAGAATAGAGAGAATGAGAATAGAGAGAGTGTGAATAGAGAGAGTGAGAACTGAGAGAGTGAGAACAGAGAGGGAGAATAGAGAGAGCGAGAATAGAGAGAGTGAGAGTAGAGAGAGTGAGAATAGAGAGAGTGAGAATAGAGAGAGCGAGAATAGAGAGTGAGAATAGAGAGAGCGAGAATAGAGAGAGTGAGAATGGAGAGAGTGAGAATAGGGAGAGTGAGAATAGAGAGAGTGAGAAGAGAGTGAGAACAGAGAGAGTGAGAATAGAGAGAGTGTGAATAGAGTGAGAACGGAGAGAGTGAGAACAGAGTGAGTGAGAATAGAGTGAGAACAGAGAGATTGGGAATAGAGGGAGTGAGAATAGAGAGTGAGAATAGAGAGAGTGTGAATAGAGTGAGAAGAGAGTGTGAATAGAGAGAGTGACAATAGAGAGAGTGAGAGTAGAGAGAGTGAGAACAGAGCGAGTGAGAACTGAGAGAGAGAGTAGAGAGAGTGAGAATAGGGAGAGTGAGAATAGAGAGAGTGAGAATAGAGAGAGTGAGAATAGAGTGAGAATAGACTGAGAACAGAGACAGTGAGAATAAAGAGAGTGAGAATAGAGAGAGTGAGAATAGAGTGAGAACAGAGAGAGTGAGAAAAGAGAGAGTGAGAATAGAGTGAGAACAGAGAGAGAGTGTGAATAGAGAGAGTGAGAATAGAAAGAGTGAGAATAGGCAGAGTGAGAATAGAGAGAGTGAGAGTAGAGAGTGTGAGAATAGAGAGAGTGAGAATAGAGAGACTGAGAATAGAGAGAATGAGAATAGAGAGAGTGTGAATAGAGAGAGTGAGAACTGAGAGGGTGAGAACAGAGAGGGAGAATAGAGAGAGCGAGAATAGAGAGAGTGAGAGTAGAGAGAGTGAGAATAGAGAGAGTGAGAATAGAGAGAGCGAGAATAGAGAGTGAGAATAGAGAGAGCGAGAATAGAGAGAGTGAGAATGGAGAGAGTGAGAATAGGGAGAGTGAGAATAGAGAGAGTGAGAAGAGAGTGAGAACAGAGAGAGTGAGAACAGAGATAGTGTGAATAGAGTGAGAACGGAGAGAGTGAGAACAGAGTGAGTGAGAATAGAGTGAGAACAGAGAGATTGGGAATAGAGGGAGTGAGAATAGAGAGTGAGAATAGAGAGAGTGTGAATAGAGTGAGAAGAGAGCGTGAATAGAGAGAGTGAGAATAGAGAGAGTGAGAGTAGAGAGAGTGAGAACAGAGCGAGTGAGAACTGAGAGAGAGAGTAGAGAGAGTGAGAATAGGGAGAGTGAGAATAGAGAGAGTGAGAATAGAGAGAGTGAGAATAGAGTGAGAATAGAGTGAGAACAGAGACAGTGAGAATAAAGAGAGTGAGAATAGAGAGAGTGAGAATAGAGTGAGAACAGAGAGAGTGAGAAAAGAGAGAGTAAGAATAGAGTGAGAACAAAGAGAATGAGCATAGAGAGAGTGAGAATAGAGAGAATGAGAGTAGAGAGAGTGAGAACAGAGAGAGTGAGAACTGAGAGAGAGAGTAGAGAGAGTGAGAATAGGGAGAGTGAGAATAGAGAGAGTGAGAATAGAGAGAGTGAGAATAGAGTGAGAATAGAGTGAGAACAGAGACAGTGCGAATAAAGAGAGTGCGAATAGAGAGAGTGAGAATAGAGTGAGAAGAGAGAGAGTGAGAATAGAGAGAGCGAGAATAGAGTGAGAACAGAGAGAGAGTGAGAATAGAGAGAGTGAGAATAGAAAGAGTGAGATTAGGCAGAGTGAGAATAGAGAGAGTGAGAGTAGAGAGAGTGAGAATAGAGAGAGTGAGAATAGAGAGAATGAGAATAGAGAGAATGAGAATAGAGAGAGTGTGAATAGAGAGAGTGAGAGTAGAGAGAGTGAGAACAGAGAGTGAGAATAGAGAGAGCGAGAATAGAGAGAGTGAGAGGAGAGAGAGTGAGTATAGAGAGAGTGAGAATAGAGAGAGCGAGAATAGAGAGGGAGAATAGAGAGAGCGAGAATAGAGAGAGTGAGAATGGAGAGAGTGAGAATAGGGAGAGTGAGAATAGAGAGAGTGAGAAGAGAGTGAGAACAGAGAGAGTGAGAATAGAGAGAGTGAGAATAGAGTGAGAACGGAGCGAGTGAGAACAGTGAGTGAGAATAGAGTGAGAACCGAGAGATTGGGAATAGAGGGAGTGGGAATAGAGAGTGAGAATAGAGAGAGTGTGAATAGAGTGAGAAGAGAGTGTGAATAGAGAGAGTGAGAATAGAGAGAGTGAGAATAGAGAGTGTGAGAATAGGGAGAGTGAGAATAGAGAGAGTGAGAATGGAGAGAGTGAGAATAGAGTGAGAACAGAGAGAGTGAGAATAGAGAGAGTGAGAATAGAGAGAGTGAGAATAGAGTGAGAACAGAGAAAGTGAGAATAGAGAGAGTGAGAATAGAGCCAGAACAGAGAGAGATTGAGAATAGAGAGAGTAAGAACAGAGGGAGCGAGAACTGAGAGAGTGAGAATAGAGAGAGTGAGACTAGAGGCAGTGGGAATAGAGACAGTGAGAATAGGGAGTGTGAGAATAGCGTGAGAATAGACTGAGAACAGAGGCAGTGAGAATAGAGAGAGTGCGAACAGAGAGAGTGAGAATAGAGAGAGTGAGAAAAGTGTGAGAATAGAGTGAGTGAGAATAGAGAGAGTGAGAATAGAGTGAGAACAGAGAGAGAGTGAGAATAGAGAGCGTGAGAGCAGAGAGAGTGAGAATAGAGAGAGTGAGAACAGAGAGAGTGAGAATAGAGAGAATGAGAATAGAGAGAGTGAGAATAGAGAGTGAGAATAGGCAGAGGGAGATTAGAGAGAGTGAGAGTAGGGAGAGTGAAACAGAGAGTGAGAATAGAGAGTGTGAGAACAGAGAGAGTGAGAGTAGAGAGAGTGAGAATAGAGAGAGCGAGAATAGAGAGAGTGAGAATAGAGAGAGTGAGAATAGAGAGAGTGAGAATAGAGAAAGTTAGAATAGAGATAGTGAGAATAGAGAGAGTGAGAATAGAGAGAGTGAGAAGAGAGTGAGGATAGAGAGTGAGAAGAGAGAGAGTGAGAATAGAGAGAGTGAGAATAGAGTACGAACAGAGAGAGTGAGAATAGAGAGAGCAAGAATAGCGTGAGAACAGAGAGAGTGAGAATAGAGAGAGTGAGAATCGAGGCAGAACAGAGAGAGACTGAGAATAGAGAGAGTAAGAACAGAGAGAGCGAGAACTGAGAGAGTGAGAATAGAGAGAGTGAGACTAGAGGCAGTGGGAATAGAGACAGTGAGAATAGGGAGAGTGAGAATAGCGTGAGAATAGACTGAGAACAGAGGCAGTGAGAATAGAGAGAGTGCGAATAGAGAGAGTGAGAATAGAGAGAGTGAGAAAAGTGTGAGAATAGAGTGAGTGAGAATAGAGAGAGTGAGAATAGAGTGAGAACAGAGAGAGAGTGAGAATAGAGAGGGTGAGAGCAGAGAGAGTGAGAATAGAGAGTGAGAATAGAGAGAGTGAGAATAGAGAGAATGAGAATAGAGTGAGTGAGAATAGAGAGTGAGAATAGGCAGAGGGAGATTAGAGAGAGTGAGAGTAGGGAGAGTGAAACAGAGAGTGAGAATAGAGAGTGTGAGAACAGAGAGAGTGAGAGTAGAGAGAGGGAGAATAGAGAGAGCGAGAATAGAGAGAGTGAGAATAGAGAGAGTGAGAATAGAGAGAGTGAGAATAGAGTAAGTTAGAATAGAGATAGTGAGAATAGAGAGAGTGAGAATAGAGAGAGTGAGAATATAGAGTGTGAATAGAGAGGGTGAGAATAGAAAGTGTGAGAATAGAGTTAGTGAGAATAGAGAGAGTGAGAATAGAGTGAGAACAGAGAGAGTGAGAATAGAGAGAGTGAGAATAGAGTGAGAACAGAGAGAGAGTGAGGATAAAGAGAGTGAGAGTAGAGAGAGTGAGAATAGAGAGAGTGAGAATAGAGAGAGTGAGAATAGAGAGAATGAGAATAGAGAGAGTGAGAATAGAGAGTGAGAATAGGCAGAGTGAGATCAGAGAGAGTGAGAGTCGGGAGAGTGAGAACGGAGAGTGAGAATAGAGAGTGTGAGAATAGAGAGAGTGAGAGTAGAGATGGTGAGAATAGAGAGAGCGAGAATAGAGAGAGGGAGAATAGAGAGAGTGAGAATAGAGAGAGTGAGAATAGAGAAAGGTAGAATACAGAGAGTGAGAATAGAGAGAGTGTGAATAGAGAGAGTGAGAATTGAGAGTGAGAATAGAGAGAGTGAGAATAGACAGAGTGAGAATAGAGAGAGTGAGAATAGAGAGAGTGAGTATAGAGAGAGTGAGAATAGAGAGAGTGAGTATAGAGAGAATGAGAATAGAGAGAGTGAGAATAGAGAGAGTGAGAATAGAGAGAGTGAGTTTAGAGAGAGTGAGAATAGAGAGTGTGAGTATCGGGAGAATGAGAATAGAGAGAGTGAGAACAGAGAGAGTGAGAATAGAGAGAGTGAGAATAGAGACTGAGAATAGAGAGAGTGAGAATAGAGGGAGTGAGAATAGAGAGAGTGGGAATAGAGAGAGTGAGAATAGAGAGAGTGAGAATAGACAGAGTGAGAATAGAGAGAGTGAGAATAGAGAGTGAGAATTGAGAGAGTGAGAATAGAGAGAGTGAGAATAGAGAGTGAGAATGGAGAGAGTGAGAATAGAGAGACTGAGAAAAGATAAAGTGAGAATAGAGAGAGTGAGAAGAGAGTGAGAACGCAGAGAGTGAGAATAGAGAGAGTGAGAATGGAGCGAGCGAGAATAGAGAGAGTGAGAATGTAGAGAGTGAGAATAGAGAGAATGAGAGTAGAGAGAGTAAGAACAGAGAGAGCGAGAACTGAGAGAGTGAGAATAGAGAGAGTGAGAATAGAGTGAGAACAGTGAGAGTGAGAATAGAGAGAGTGAGAATAGAGTGAGAACAGAGGGAGAGTGAGGATAAAGAGAGTGAGAGCAGAGAGAGTGAGAATAGAGAATGTTAGAATACAGATAGTGAGAATAGAGAGAGTGAGAATAGAGAGAGTGAGAATAGAGAGTGAGAACAGAGAGAGTGAGAATAGAGAGAGTGAGAATAGACAGAGTGAGAATAGAGAGAGTGAGAATAGAGAGAGTGAGAATAGAGGGTGTGAGAATAGAGAGAGTGAGAATAGAGAGAGTGAGAATGGAGAGTGAGAATAGACAGCGTGAGAATCGAGAGAGTGAGAATAGAGAGTGAGAATTGAGAGAGTGAGAATAGAGAGAGTGAGAATAGAGAGACTGAGAATAGAGAGAATGAGAATAGAGAGAGTGTGAATAGAGAGAGTGAGAACTGAGAGAGTGAGAACAGAGAGGGAGAATAGAGAGAGCGAGAATAGAGAGAGTGAGAGTAGAGAGAGTGAGAATAGAGAGAGTGAGAATAGAGAGAGCGAGAATAGAGAGTGAGAATAGAGAGAGCGAGAATAGAGAGAGTGAGAATGGAGAGAGTGAGAATAGGGTGAGTGAGAATAGAGAGAGTGAGAAGAGAGTGAGAACAGAGAGAGTGAGAATAGAGAGAGTGTGAATAGAGTGAGAACGGAGAGAGTGAGAACAGAGTGAGTGAGAATAGAGTGAGAACAGAGAGATTGGGAATAGAGGGAGTGAGAATAGAGAGTGAGAATAGAGGGAGTGTGAATAGAGTGAGAAGAGAGTGTGAATAGAGAGAGTGACAATAGAGAGAGTGAGAGTAGAGAGAGTGAGAACAGAGCGAGTGAGAACTGAGAGAGAGAGTAGAGAGAGTGAGAATAGGGAGAGTGAGAATAGAGAGAGTGAGAATAGAGAGAGTGAGAATAGAGTGAGAATAGAGTGAGAACAGAGACAGTGAGAATAAAGAGAGTGAGAATAGAGAGAGTGAGAATAGAGTGAGAACAGAGAGAGTGAGAAAAGAGAGAGTGAGAATAGAGTGAGAACAAAGAGAATGAGCATAGAGAGAGTGAGAATAGAGAGAATGAGAGTAGAGAGAGTGAGAACAGAGAGAGTGAGAACTGAGAGAGAGAGAGTAGAGAGAGTGAGAATAGGGAGAGTGAGAATAGAGAGAGTGAGAATAGAGAGAGTGAGAATAGAGTGAGAATAGAGTGAGAACAGAGACAGTGCGAATAAAGAGAGTGCGAATAGAGAGAGTGAGAATAGAGTGAGAAAAGAGAGAGTGAGAATAGAGAGAGTGAGAATAGAGTGAGAACAGAGATAGAGTGAGAATAGAGAGAGTGAGAATAGAAAGAGTGAGATTAGGCAGAGTGAGAATAGAGAGAGTGAGAGTAGAGAGAGTGAGAATAGAGAGAGTGAGAATAGAGAGAATGAGAATAGAGAGAATGAGAATAGAGAGAGTGTGAATAGAGAGAGTGAGAGTAGAGAGAGTGAGAACAGAGAGTGAGAATAGAGAGAGCGAGAATAGAGTGTGAGAGTAGAGAGAGTGAGAATAGAGAGAGTGAGAATAGAGAGAGTGAGAATAGAGAGTGAGAATAGAGAGAGCGAGAATAGAGAGAGTGAGAGTAGAGAGAGTGAGAATAGAGAGAGTGAGAATAGAGAGAGCGAGAATAGAGAGAGTGAGAATGGAGAGAGTGAGAATAGGGAGAGTGAGAATAGAGAGAGTGAGAAGAGAGTGAGAACAGAGAGAGTGAGAATAGAGAGAGTGAGAATAGAGTGAGAACGGAGCGAGTGAGAACAGAGTGAGTGAGAATAGAGTGAGAACCGAGAGATTGGGAATAGAGGGAGTGGGAATAGAGAGTGAGAATAGAGAGAGTGAGAATAGAGAGTGTGAGAATAGAGAGAGTGAGAATAGAGAGAGTGAGAAGAGAGTGAGGATAGAGAGTGAGAATAGAGAGAGTGAGAATAGAGAGAGTGAGAATAGAGTGAGAACAGAGAGAGTGAGAATAGACAGAGAGAGTGAGAATAGAGAGAGTGAGAATAGAGCCAGAACAGAGAGAGACTGAGAATAGAGAGAGTAAGAACAGAGAGAGCAAGAACTGAGAGAGTGAGAATAGAGAGAGTGAGACTAGAGGCAGTGGGAATAGAGACAGTGAGAAAAGGGAGTGTGAGAATAGCGTGAGAATAGACTGAGAACAGAGGCAGTGAGAATAGAGAGAGTGCGAATAGAGAGAGTGAGAATAGAGAGAGTGAGAAAAGTGTGAGAATAGAGTGAGTGAGAATAGAGAGAGTGAGAATAGAGTGAGAACAGAGAGAGAGTGAGAATAGAGAGCGTGAGAGCAGAGAGAGTGAGAATAGAGAGAGTGAGAACAGAGAGAGTGAGAATAGAGAGTGAGAATAGAGAGAGTGAGAATAGAGAGAATGAGAATAGAGTGAGTGAGAATAGAGAGTGAGAATAGAGAGAGTGAGAATAGAGAGAGTGAGAATAGAGAGAATGAGAATAGAGAGAGTGAGAATAGAGAGTGAGAATAGGCAGAGTGAGATCAGAGAGAGTGAGAGTCGGGAGAGTGAGAACGGAGAGTGAGAATAGAGAGTGTGAGAATAGAGAGAGTGAGAGTAGAGATGGTGAGAATAGAGAGAGCGAGAATAGAGAGAGGGAGAATAGAGAGAGTGAGAATAGAGAGAGTGAGAATAGAGAAAGGTAGAATACAGAGAGTGAGAATAGAGAGAGTGAGAATAGAGAGAGTGAGAATTGAGAGTGAGAATAGAGAGAGTGAGAATAGACAGAGTGAGAATAGAGAGAGTGAGAATAGAGAGAGTGAGTATAGAGAGAGTGAGAATAGAGAGAGTGAGTATAGAGAGAATGAGAATAGAGAGAGTGAGAATAGAGAGAGTGAGAATAGAGAGAGTGAGAATAGAGACTGAGAATAGAGAGAGTGAGAATAGAGGGAGTGAGAATAGAGAGAGTGAGAATAGAGAGAGTGAGAATAGAGAGAGTGAGTTTAGAGAGAGTGAGAATAGAGAGTGTGAGTATCGGGAGAATGAGAATAGAGAGAGTGAGAACAGAGAGAGTGAGAATAGAGAGAGTGAGAATAGAGACTGAGAATAGAGAGAGTGAGAATAGAGGGAGTGAGAATAGAGAGAGTGGGAATAGAGAGAGTGAGAATAGAGAGAGTGAGAATAGACAGAGTGAGAATAGAGAGAGTGAGAATAGAGAGTGAGAATTGAGAGAGTGAGAATAGAGAGAGTGAGAATAGAGAGTGAGAATGGAGAGAGTGAGAATAGAGAGACTGAGAAAAGATAAAGTGAGAATAGAGAGAGTGAGAAGAGAGTGAGAACGCAGAGAGTGAGAATAGAGAGAGTGAGAATGGAGCGAGCGAGAATAGAGAGAGTGAGAATGTAGAGAGTGAGAATAGAGAGAATGAGAGTAGAGAGAGTAAGAACAGAGAGAGCGAGAACTGAGAGAGTGAGAATAGAGAGAGTGAGAATAGAGTGAGAACAGTGAGAGTGAGAATAGAGAGAGTGAGAATAGAGTGAGAACAGAGGGAGAGTGAGGATAAAGAGAGTGAGAGCAGAGAGAGTGAGAATAGAGAATGTTAGAATACAGATAGTGAGAATAGAGAGAGTGAGAATAGAGAGAGTGAGAATAGAGAGTGAGAACAGAGAGAGTGAGAATAGAGAGAGTGAGAATAGACAGAGTGAGAATAGAGAGAGTGAGAATAGAGAGAGTGAGAATAGAGGGTGTGAGAATAGAGAGAGTGAGAATAGAGAGAGTGAGAATGGAGAGTGAGAATAGACAGCGTGAGAATCGAGAGAGTGAGAATAGAGAGTGAGAATTGAGAGAGTGAGAATAGAGAGAGTGAGAATAGAGAGACTGAGAATAGAGAGAATGAGAATAGAGAGAGTGTGAATAGAGAGAGTGAGAACTGAGAGAGTGAGAACAGAGAGGGAGAATAGAGAGAGCGAGAATAGAGAGAGTGAGAGTAGAGAGAGTGAGAATAGAGAGAGTGAGAATAGAGAGAGCGAGAATAGAGAGTGAGAATAGAGAGAGCGAGAATAGAGAGAGTGAGAATGGAGAGAGTGAGAATAGGGAGAGTGAGAATAGAGAGAGTGAGAAGAGAGTGAGAACAGAGAGAGTGAGAATAGAGAGAGTGTGAATAGAGTGAGAACGGAGAGAGTGAGAACAGAGTGAGTGAGAATAGAGTGAGAACAGAGAGATTGGGAATAGAGGGAGTGAGAATAGAGAGTGAGAATAGAGGGAGTGTGAATAGAGTGAGAAGAGAGTGTGAATAGAGAGAGTGACAATAGTGAGAGTGAGAGTAGAGAGAGTGAGAACAGAGCGAGTGAGAACTGAGAGAGAGAGTAGAGAGAGTGAGAATAGGGAGAGTGAGAATAGAGAGAGTGAGAATAGAGAGAGTGAGAATAGAGTGAGAATAGAGTGAGAACAGAGACAGTGAGAATAAAGAGAGTGAGAATAGAGAGAGTGAGAATAGAGTGAGAACAGAGAGAGTGAGAAAAGAGAGAGTGAGAATAGAGTGAGAACAAAGAGAATGAGCATAGAGAGAGTGAGAATAGAGAGAATGAGAGTAGAGAGAGTGAGAACAGAGAGAGTGAGAACTGAGAGAGAGAGAGTAGAGAGAGTGAGAATAGGGAGAGTGAGAATAGAGAGAGTGAGAATAGAGAGAGTGAGAATAGAGTGAGAATAGAGTGAGAACAGAGACAGTGCGAATAAAGAGAGTGCGAATAGAGAGAGTGAGAATAGAGTGAGAAAAGAGAGAGTGAGAATAGAGAGAGTGAGAATAGAGTGAGAACAGAGATAGAGTGAGAATAGAGAGAGTGAGAATAGAAAGAGTGAGATTAGGCAGAGTGAGAATAGAGAGAGTGAGAGTAGAGAGAGTGAGAATAGAGAGAGTGAGAATAGAGAGAATGAGAATAGAGAGAATGAGAATAGAGAGAGTGTGAATAGAGAGAGTGAGAGTAGAGAGAGTGAGAACAGAGAGTGAGAATAGAGAGAGCGAGAATAGAGTGTGAGAGTAGAGAGAGTGAGAATAGAGAGAGTGAGAATAGAGAGAGTGAGAATAGAGAGTGAGAATAGAGAGAGCGAGAATAGAGAGAGTGAGAGTAGAGAGAGTGAGAATAGAGAGAGTGAGAATAGAGAGAGCGAGAATAGAGAGAGTGAGAATGGAGAGAGTGAGAATAGGGAGAGTGAGAATAGAGAGAGTGAGAAGAGAGTGAGAACAGAGAGAGTGAGAATAGAGAGAGTGAGAATAGAGTGAGAACGGAGCGAGTGAGAACAGAGTGAGTGAGAATAGAGTGAGAACCGAGAGATTGGGAATAGAGGGAGTGGGAATAGAGAGTGAGAATAGAGAGAGTGAGAATAGAGAGTGTGAGAATAGAGAGAGTGAGAATAGAGAGAGTGAGAAGAGAGTGAGGATAGAGAGTGAGAATAGAGAGAGTGAGAATAGAGAGAGTGAGAATAGAGTGAGAACAGAGAGAGTGAGAATAGACAGAGAGAGTGAGAATAGAGAGAGTGAGAATAGAGCCAGAACAGAGAGAGACTGAGAATAGAGAGAGTAAGAACAGAGAGAGCAAGAACTGAGAGAGTGAGAATAGAGAGAGTGAGACTAGAGGCAGTGGGAATAGAGACAGTGAGAAAAGGGAGTGTGAGAATAGCGTGAGAATAGACTGAGAACAGAGGCAGTGAGAATAGAGAGAGTGCGAATAGAGAGAGTGAGAATAGAGAGAGTGAGAAAAGTGTGAGAATAGAGTGAGTGAGAATAGAGAGAGTGAGAATAGAGTGAGAACAGAGAGAGAGTGAGAATAGAGAGCGTGAGAGCAGAGAGAGTGAGAATAGAGAGAGTGAGAACAGAGAGAGTGAGAATAGAGAGTGAGAATAGAGAGAGTGAGAATAGAGAGAATGAGAATAGAGTGAGTGAGAATAGAGAGTGAGAATAGGCAGAGGGAGATTAGAGAGAGTGAGGGTAGGGAGAGTGAAACAGAGAGTGAGAATAGAGAGTGTGAGAACAGAGAGAGTGAGAGTAGAGAGAGTGAGAATAGAGAGAGCGAGAATAGAGAGAGTGAGAATAGAGAGAGTGAGAATAGAGAGAGTGAGAATAGAGTAAGTTAGAATAGAGATCGTGAGAATAGAGAGAGTGAGAATAGAGAGAGTGAGAATATAGAGTGAGAATAGAGAGGGTGAGAATAGAAAGTGTGAGAATAGAGTTAGTGAGAATAGAGAGAGTGAGAATAGAGTGAGAACAGAGAGAGTGAGAATAGAGACAGTGAGAATAGAGTGAGAACAGAGAGAGAGTGAGGATAAAGAGAGTGAGAGTAGAGAGAGTGAGAATAGAGAGAGTGAGAATAGAGAGAGTGAGAATAGAGAGAATGAGAATAGAGAGAGTGAGAATAGAGAGTGAGAATAGGCAGAGTGAGATTAGAGAGAGTGAGAGTAGGGAGAGTGAGAACGGAGAGTGAGAATAGAGAGTGTGAGAATAGAGAGAGTGAGAGTAGAGAAAGTGAGAATAGAGAGAGTGAGAATAGAGAAAGGTAGAATACAGAGAGTGAGAATAGAGAGAGTGAGAATAGAGTGAGAACAGAGAGAGTGAGAATAGACAGAGAGAGTGAGAATAGAGAGAGTGAGAATAGAGCCAGAACAGAGAGAGACTGAGAATAGAGAGAGTAAGAACAGAGAGAGCGAGAACTGAGAGAGTGAGAATAGAGAGAGTGAGACTAGAGGCAGTGGGAATAGAGACAGTGAGAAAAGGGAGTGTGAGAATAGCGTGAGAATAGACTGAGAACAGAGGCAGTGAGAATAGAGAGAGTGCGAATAGAGAGAGTGAGAATAGAGAGAGTGAGAAAAGTGTGAGAATAGAGTGAGTGAGAATAGAGAGAGTGAGAATAGAGTGAGAACAGAGAGAGAGTGAGAATAGAGAGCGTGAGAGCAGAGAGAGTGAGAATAGAGAGAGTGAGAACAGAGAGAGTGAGAATAGAGAGTGAGAATAGAGAGAGTGAGAATAGAGAGAATGAGAATAGAGTGAGTGAGAATAGAGAGTGAGAATAGGCAGCAGGAGATTAGAGAGAGTGAGGGTAGGGAGAGTGAAACAGAGAGTGACAATAGAGAGTGTGAGAACAGAGAGAGTGAGAGTAGAGAGAGTGAGAATAGAGAGAGCGAGAATAGAGAGAGTGAGAATAGAGAGAGTGAGAATAGAGAGAGTGAGAATAGAGTAAGTTAGAATAGAGATAGTGAGAATAGAGAGAGTGAGAATAGAGAGAGTGAGAATATAGAGTGAGAATAGAGAGGGTGAGAATAGAAAGTGTGAGAATAGAGTTAGTGAGAATAGAGAGAGTGAGAATAGAGTGAGAACAGAGAGAGTGAGAATAGAGAGAGTGAGAATAGAGTGAGAACAGAGAGAGAGTGAGGATAAAGAGAGTGAGAGTAGAGAGAGTGAGAATAGAGAGAGTGAGAATAGAGAGAGTGAGAATAGAGAGAATGAGAATAGAGAGAGTGAGAATAGAGAGTGAGAATAGGCAGAGTGAGATTAGAGAGAGTGAGAGTAGGGAGAGTGAGAACGGAGAGTGAGAATAGAGAGTGTGAGAATAGAGAGAGTGAGAGTAGAGAAAGTGAGAATAGAGAGAGTGAGAATAGAGAAAGGTAGAATACAGAGAGTGAGAATAGAGAGAGTGAGAATAGAGAGAGTGAGAATTGAGAGTGAGAATAGAGAGAGTGAGAATAGACAGAGTGAGAATAGAGAGAGTGAGAATAGAGAGAGTGAGTATAGAGAGAGTGAGAATAGAGAGAGTGAGTATAGAGAGAATGAGAATAGAGAGAGTGAGAACAGAGAGAGTGAGAATAGAGAGTGAGAATAGAGAGAGTGAGAATAGAGAGAATGAGAATAGAGTGAGTGAGAATAGAGAGTGAGAATAGGCAGCAGGAGATTAGAGAGAGTGAGGGTAGGGAGAGTGAAACAGAGAGTGAGAATAGAGAGTGTGAGAACAGAGAGAGTGAGAGTAGAGAGAGTGAGAATAGAGAGAGCGAGAATAGAGAGAGTGTGAATAGAGAGAGTGAGAATAGAGAGAGTGAGAATAGAGTAAGTTAGAATAGAGATAGTGAGAATAGAGAGAGTGAGAATAGAGAGAGTGAGAATATAGAGTGAGAATAGAGAGGGTGAGAATAGAAAGTGTGAGAATAGAGTTAGTGAGAATAGAGAGAGTGAGAATAGAGTGAGAACAGAGAGAGTGAGAATAGAGAGAGTGAGAATAGAGTGAGAACAGAGAGAGAGTGAGGATAAAGAGAGTGAGAGTAGAGAGAGTGAGAATAGAGAGAGTGAGAATAGAGAGAGTGAGAATAGAGAGAATGAGAATAGAGAGAGTGAGAATAGAGAGTGAGAATAGGCAGAGTGAGATTAGAGAGAGTGAGAGTAGGGAGAGTGAGAACGGAGAGTGAGAATAGAGAGTGTGAGAATAGAGAGAGTGAGAGTAGAGAAAGTGAGAATAGAGAGAGTGAGAATAGAGAAAGGTAGAATACAGAGAGTGAGAATAGAGAGAGTGAGAATAGAGAGAGTGAGAATTGAGAGTGAGAATAGAGAGAGTGAGAATAGACAGAGTGAGAATAGAGAGAGTGAGAATAGAGAGAGTGAGTATAGAGAGAGTGAGAATAGAGAGAGTGAGTATAGAGAGAATGAGAATAGAGAGAGTGAGAATAGAGAGAGTGAGAATAGAGACTGAGAATAGAGAGAGTGAGAATAGAGGGAGTGAGAATAGAGAGAGTGAGAATAGAGAGAGTGAGAATAGAGAGAGTGAGTTTAGAGAGAGTGAGAATAGAGAGAGTGAGTATAGAGAGAATGAGAATAGAGAGAGTGAGAACAGAGAGAGTGAGAATAGAGAGAGTGAGAATAGAGACTGAGAATAGAGAGAGTGAGAATAGAGGGAGTGAGAATAGAGAGATAGGGAATAGAGAGAGTGAGAATAGAGAGAGTGAGAATAGACAGAGTGAGAATAGAGAGAGTGAGAATAGAGAGTGAGAATTGAGAGAGTGAGAATAGAGAGAGTGAGAATAGAGAGTGAGAATGGAGCGAGTGAGAATAGAGAGACTGAGAAAAGATAAAGTGAGAATAGAGAGAGTGAGAAGACAGTGAGAACGGAGAGAGTGAGAATAGAGAGAGTGAGAATGGAGAGAGCGAGAATAGAGAGAGTGAGAATGGTGAGAGTGAGAATAGAGAGAGTGAGAATAGAGAGTGAGAATAGAGAAAGGTAGAATACAGAGAGTGAGAATAGAGAGAGTGAGAATAGAGTGAGAACAGAGAGAGTGAGAATAGACAGATAGAGTGAGAATAGAGAGAGTGAGAATAGAGCCAGAACAGAGAGAGACTGAGAATAGAGAGAGTAAGAACAGAGAGAGCGAGAACTGAGAGAGTGAGAATAGAGAGAGTGAGACTAGAGGCAGTGGGAATAGAGACAGTGAGAAAAGGGAGTGTGAGAATAGCGTGAGAATAGACTGAGAACAGAGGCAGTGAGAATAGAGAGAGTGCGAATAGAGAGAGTGAGAATAGAGAGAGTGAGAAAAGTGTGAGAATAGAGTGAGTGAGAATAGAGAGAGTGAGAATAGAGTGAGAACAGAGAGAGAGTGAGAATAGAGAGCGTGAGAGCAGAGAGAGTGAGAATAGAGAGAGTGAGAACAGAGAGAGTGAGAATAGAGAGTGAGAATAGAGAGAGTGAGAATAGAGAGAATGAGAATAGAGTGAGTGAGAATAGAGAGTGAGAATAGGCAGAGGGAGATTAGAGAGAGTGAGGGTAGGGAGAGTGAAACAGAGAGTGAGAATAGAGAGTGTGAGAACAGAGAGAGTGAGAGTAGAGAGAGTGAGAATAGAGAGAGCGAGAATAGAGAGAGTGAGAATAGAGAGAGTGAGAATAGAGAGAGTGAGAATAGAGTAAGTTAGAATAGAGATAGTGAGAATAGAGAGAGTGAGAATAGAGAGAGTGAGAATATAGAGTGAGAATAGAGAGGGTGAGAATAGAAAGTGTGAGAATAGAGTTAGTGAGAATAGAGAGAGTGAGAATAGAGTGAGAACAGAGAGAGTGAGAATAGAGAGAGTGAGAATAGAGTGAGAACAGAGAGAGAGTGAGGATAAAGAGAGTGAGAGTAGAGAGAGTGAGAATAGAGAGAGTGAGAATAGAGAGAGTGAGAATAGAGAGAATGAGAATAGAGAGAGTGAGAATAGAGAGTGAGAATAGGCAGAGTGAGATTAGAGAGAGTGAGAGTAGGGAGAGTGAGAACGGAGAGTGAGAATAGAGAGTGTGAGAATAGAGAGAGTGAGAGTAGAGAAAGTGAGAATAGAGAGAGTGAGAATAGAGAAAGGTAGAATACAGAGAGTGAGAATAGAGAGAGTGAGAATAGAGAGAGTGAGAATTGAGAGTGAGAATAGAGAGAGTGAGAATAGACAGAGTGAGAATAGAGAGAGTGAGAATAGAGAGAGTGAGTATAGAGAGAGTGAGAATAGAGAGAGTGAGTATAGAGAGAATGAGAATAGAGAGAGTGAGAATAGAGAGAGTGAGAATAGAGACTGAGAATAGAGAGAGTGAGAATAGAGGGAGTGAGAATAGAGAGAGTGAGAACAGAGAGAGTGAGAATAGAGAGAGTGTGAATAGAGTGAGAACGGAGAGAGTGAGAACAGAGTGAGTGAGAATAGAGTGAGAACAGAGAGATTGGGAATAGAGGGAGTGAGAATAGAGAGTGAGAATAGAGGGAGTGTGAATAGAGTGAGAAGAGAGTGTGAATAGAGAGAGTGACAATAGAGAGAGTGAGAGTAGAGAGAGTGAGAACAGAGCGAGTGAGAACTGAGAGAGAGAGTAGAGAGAGTGAGAATAGGGAGAGTGAGAATAGAGAGAGTGAGAATAGAGAGAGTGAGAATAGAGTGAGAATAGAGTGAGAACAGAGACAGTGAGAATAAAGAGAGTGAGAATAGAGAGAGTGAGAATAGAGTGAGAACAGAGAGAGTGAGAAAAGAGAGAGTGAGAATAGAGTGAGAACAAAGAGAATGAGCATAGAGAGAGTGAGAATAGAGAGAATGAGAGTAGAGAGAGTGAGAACAGAGAGAGTGAGAACTGAGAGAGAGAGAGTAGAGAGAGTGAGAATAGGGAGAGTGAGAATAGAGAGAGTGAGAATAGAGAGAGTGAGAATAGAGTGAGAATAGAGTGAGAACAGAGACAGTGCGAATAAAGAGAGTGCGAATAGAGAGAGTGAGAATAGAGTGAGAAAAGAGAGAGTGAGAATAGAGAGAGTGAGAATAGAGTGAGAACAGAGATAGAGTGAGAATAGAGAGAGTGAGAATAGAAAGAGTGAGATTAGGCAGAGTGAGAATAGAGAGAGTGAGAGTAGAGAGAGTGAGAATAGAGAGAGTGAGAATAGAGAGAATGAGAATAGAGAGAATGAGAATAGAGAGAGTGTGAATAGAGAGAGTGAGAGTAGAGAGAGTGAGAACAGAGAGTGAGAATAGAGAGAGCGAGAATAGAGTGTGAGAGTAGAGAGAGTGAGAATAGAGAGAGTGAGAATAGAGAGAGTGAGAATAGAGAGTGAGAATAGAGAGAGCGAGAATAGAGAGAGTGAGAGTAGAGAGAGTGAGAATAGAGAGAGTGAGAATAGAGAGAGCGAGAATAGAGAGAGTGAGAATGGAGAGAGTGAGAATAGGGAGAGTGAGAATAGAGAGAGTGAGAAGAGAGTGAGAACAGAGAGAGTGAGAATAGAGAGAGTGAGAATAGAGTGAGAACGGAGCGAGTGAGAACAGAGTGAGTGAGAATAGAGTGAGAACCGAGAGATTGGGAATAGAGGGAGTGGGAATAGAGAGTGAGAATAGAGAGAGTGAGAATAGAGAGTGTGAGAATAGAGAGAGTGAGAATAGAGAGAGTGAGAAGAGAGTGAGGATAGAGAGTGAGAATAGAGAGAGTGAGAATAGAGAGAGTGAGAATAGAGTGAGAACAGAGAGAGTGAGAATAGACAGAGAGAGTGAGAATAGAGAGAGTGAGAATAGAGCCAGAACAGAGAGAGACTGAGAATAGAGAGAGTAAGAACAGAGAGAGCGAGAACTGAGAGAGTGAGAATAGAGAGAGTGAGACTAGAGGCAGTGGGAATAGAGACAGTGAGAAACGGGAGTGTGAGAATAGCGTGAGAATAGACTGAGAACAGAGGCAGTGAGAATAGAGAGAGTGCGAATAGAGAGAGTGAGAATAGAGAGAGTGAGAAAAGTGTGAGAATAGAGTGAGTGAGAATAGAGAGAGTGAGAATAGAGTGAGAACAGAGAGAGAGTGAGAATAGAGAGCGTGAGAGCAGAGAGAGTGAGAATAGAGAGAGTGAGAACAGAGAGAGTGAGAATAGAGAGTGAGAATAGAGAGAGTGAGAATAGAGAGAATGAGAATAGAGTGAGTGAGAATAGAGAGTGAGAATAGGCAGCAGGAGATTAGAGAGAGTGAGGGTAGGGAGAGTGAAACAGAGAGTGAGAATAGAGAGTGTGAGAACAGAGAGAGTGAGAGTAGAGAGAGTGAGAATAGAGAGAGCGAGAATAGAGAGAGTGAGAATAGAGAGAGTGAGAATAGAGAGAGTGAGAATAGAGTAAGTTAGAATAGAGATAGTGAGAATAGAGAGAGTGAGAATAGAGAGAGTGAGAATATAGAGTGAGAATAGAGAGGGTGAGAATAGAAAGTGTGAGAATAGAGTTAGTGAGAATAGAGAGAGTGAGAATAGAGTGAGAACAGAGAGAGTGAGAATAGAGAGAGTGAGAATAGAGTGAGAACAGAGAGAGAGTGAGGATAAAGAGAGTGAGAGTAGAGAGAGTGAGAATAGAGAGAGTGAGAATAGAGAGAGTGAGAATAGAGAGAATGAGAATAGAGAGAGTGAGAATAGAGAGTGAGAATAGGCAGAGTGAGATTAGAGAGAGTGAGAGTAGGGAGAGTGAGAACGGAGAGTGAGAATAGAGAGTGTGAGAATAGAGAGAGTGAGAGTAGAGAAAGTGAGAATAGAGAGAGTGAGAATAGAGAAAGGTAGAATACAGAGAGTGAGAATAGAGAGAGTGAGAATAGAGAGAGTGAGAATTGAGAGTGAGAATAGAGAGAGTGAGAATAGACAGAGTGAGAATAGAGAGAGTGAGAATAGAGAGAGTGAGTATAGAGAGAGTGAGAATAGAGAGAGTGAGTATAGAGAGAATGAGAATAGAGAGAGTGAGAACAGAGAGAGTGAGAATAGAGAGTGAGAATAGAGAGAGTGAGAATAGAGAGAATGAGAATAGAGTGAGTGAGAATAGAGAGTGAGAATAGGCAGCAGGAGATTAGAGAGAGTGAGGGTAGGGAGAGTGAAACAGAGAGTGAGAATAGAGAGTGTGAGAACAGAGAGAGTGAGAGTAGAGAGAGTGAGAATAGAGAGAGCGAGAATAGAGAGAGTGTGAATAGAGAGAGTGAGAATAGAGAGAGTGAGAATAGAGTAAGTTAGAATAGAGATAGTGAGAATAGAGAGAGTGAGAATAGAGAGAGTGAGAATATAGAGTGAGAATAGAGAGGGTGAGAATAGAAAGTGTGAGAATAGAGTTAGTGAGAATAGAGAGAGTGAGAATAGAGTGAGAACAGAGAGAGTGAGAATAGAGAGAGTGAGAATAGAGTGAGAACAGAGAGAGAGTGAGGATAAAGAGAGTGAGAGTAGAGAGAGTGAGAATAGAGAGAGTGAGAATAGAGAGAGTGAGAATAGAGAGAATGAGAATAGAGAGAGTGAGAATAGAGAGTGAGAATAGGCAGAGTGAGATTAGAGAGAGTGAGAGTAGGGAGAGTGAGAACGGAGAGTGAGAATAGAGAGTGTGAGAATAGAGAGAGTGAGAGTAGAGAAAGTGAGAATAGAGAGAGTGAGAATAGAGAAAGGTAGAATACAGAGAGTGAGAATAGAGAGAGTGAGAATAGAGAGAGTGAGAATTGAGAGTGAGAATAGAGAGAGTGAGAATAGACAGAGTGAGAATAGAGAGAGTGAGAATAGAGAGAGTGAGTATAGAGAGAGTGAGAATAGAGAGAGTGAGTATAGAGAGAATGAGAATAGAGAGAGTGAGAATAGAGAGAGTGAGAATAGAGACTGAGAATAGAGAGAGTGAGAATAGAGGGAGTGAGAATAGAGAGAGTGAGAATAGAGAGAGTGAGAATAGAGAGAGTGAGTTTAGAGAGAGTGAGAATAGAGAGAGTGAGTATAGAGAGAATGAGAATAGAGAGAGTGAGAACAGAGAGAGTGAGAATAGAGAGAGTGAGAATAGAGACTGAGAATAGAGAGAGTGAGAATAGAGGGAGTGAGAATAGAGAGATAGGGAATAGAGAGAGTGAGAATAGAGAGAGTGAGAATAGACAGAGTGAGAATAGAGAGAGTGAGAATAGAGAGTGAGAATTGAGAGAGTGAGAATAGAGAGAGTGAGAATAGAGAGTGAGAATGGAGCGAGTGAGAATAGAGAGACTGAGAAAAGATAAAGTGAGAATAGTGAGAGTGAGAAGACAGTGAGAACGGAGAGAGTGAGAATAGAGAGAGTGAGAATGGAGAGAGCGAGAATAGAGAGAGTGAGAATGGTGGGAGTGAGAATAGAGAGAGTGAGAATAGAGAGTGAGAATAGAGAAAGGTAGAATACAGAGAGTGAGAATAGAGAGAGTGAGAATAGAGTGAGAACAGAGAGAGTGAGAATAGACAGATAGAGTGAGAATAGAGAGAGTGAGAATAGAGCCAGAACAGAGAGAGACTGAGAATAGAGAGAGTAAGAACAGAGAGAGCGAGAACTGAGAGAGTGAGAATAGAGAGAGTGAGACTAGAGGCAGTGGGAATAGAGACAGTGAGAAAAGGGAGTGTGAGAATAGCGTGAGAATAGACTGAGAACAGAGGCAGTGAGAATAGAGAGAGTGCGAATAGAGAGAGTGAGAATAGAGAGAGTGAGAAAAGTGTGAGAATAGAGTGAGTGAGAATAGAGAGAGTGAGAATAGAGTGAGAACAGAGAGAGAGTGAGAATAGAGAGCGTGAGAGCAGAGAGAGTGAGAATAGAGAGAGTGAGAACAGAGAGAGTGAGAATAGAGAGTGAGAATAGAGAGAGTGAGAATAGAGAGAATGAGAATAGAGTGAGTGAGAATAGAGAGTGAGAATAGGCAGAGGGAGATTAGAGAGAGTGAGGGTAGGGAGAGTGAAACAGAGAGTGAGAATAGAGAGTGTGAGAACAGAGAGAGTGAGAGTAGAGAGAGTGAGAATAGAGAGAGCGAGAATAGAGAGAGTGAGAATAGAGAGAGTGAGAATAGAGAGAGTGAGAATAGAGTAAGTTAGAATAGAGATAGTGAGAATAGAGAGAGTGAGAATAGAGAGAGTGAGAATATAGAGTGAGAATAGAGAGGGTGAGAATAGAAAGTGTGAGAATAGAGTTAGTGAGAATAGAGAGAGTGAGAATAGAGTGAGAACAGAGAGAGTGAGAATAGAGAGAGTGAGAATAGAGTGAGAACAGAGAGAGAGTGAGGATAAAGAGAGTGAGAGTAGAGAGAGTGAGAATAGAGAGAGTGAGAATAGAGAGAGTGAGAATAGAGAGAATGAGAATAGAGAGAGTGAGAATAGAGAGTGAGAATAGGCAGAGTGAGATTAGAGAGAGTGAGAGTAGGGAGAGTGAGAACGGAGAGTGAGAATAGAGAGTGTGAGAATAGAGAGAGTGAGAGTAGAGAAAGTGAGAATAGAGAGAGTGAGAATAGAGAAAGGTAGAATACAGAGAGTGAGAATAGAGAGAGTGAGAATAGAGAGAGTGAGAATTGAGAGTGAGAATAGAGAGAGTGAGAATAGACAGAGTGAGAATAGAGAGAGTGAGAATAGAGAGAGTGAGTATAGAGAGAGTGAGAATAGAGAGAGTGAGTATAGAGAGAATGAGAATAGAGAGAGTGAGAATAGAGAGAGTGAGAATAGAGACTGAGAATAGAGAGAGTGAGAATAGAGGGAGTGAGAATAGAGAGAGTGAGAATAGAGAGAGTGAGAATAGAGAGAGTGAGTTTAGAGAGAGTGAGAATAGAGAGAGTGAGTATAGAGAGAATGAGAATAGAGAGAGTGAGAACAGAGAGAGTGAGAATAGAGAGAGTGAGAATAGAGACTGAGAATAGAGAGAGTGAGAATAGAGGGAGTGAGAATAGAGAGATAGGGAATAGAGAGAGTGAGAATAGAGAGAGTGAGAATAGACAGAGTGAGAATAGAGAGAGTGAGAATAGAGAGTGAGAATTGAGAGAGTGAGAATAGAGAGAGTGAGAATAGAGAGTGAGAATGGAGAGAGTGAGAATAGAGAGACTGAGAAAAGATAAAGTGAGAATAGAGAGAGTGAGAAGACAGTGAGAACGGAGAGAGTGAGAATAGAGAGAGTGAGAATGGAGAGAGCGAGAATAGAGAGAGTGAGAATGGTGAGAGTGAGAATAGAGAGAGTGAGAATAGAGAGTGAGAATAGAGAAAGGTAGAATACAGAGAGTGAGAATAGAGAGAGTGAGAATAGAGTGAGAACAGAGAGAGTGAGAATAGACAGATAGAGTGAGAATAGAGAGAGTGAGAATAGAGCCAGAACAGAGAGAGACTGAGAATAGAGAGAGTAAGAACAGAGAGAGCGAGAACTGAGAGAGTGAGAATAGAGAGAGTGAGACTAGAGGCAGTGGGAATAGAGACAGTGAGAAAAGGGAGTGTGAGAATAGCGTGAGAATAGACTGAGAACAGAGGCAGTGAGAATAGAGAGAGTGCGAATAGAGAGAGTGAGAATAGAGAGAGTGAGAAAAGTGTGAGAATAGAGTGAGTGAGAATAGAGAGAGTGAGAATAGAGTGAGAACAGAGAGAGAGTGAGAATAGAGAGCGTGAGAGCAGAGAGAGTGAGAATAGAGAGAGTGAGAACAGAGAGAGTGAGAATAGAGAGTGAGAATAGAGAGAGTGAGAATAGAGAGAATGAGAATAGAGTGAGTGAGAATAGAGAGTGAGAATAGGCAGAGGGAGATTAGAGAGAGTGAGGGTAGGGAGAGTGAAACAGAGAGTGAGAATAGAGAGTGTGAGAACAGAGAGAGTGAGAGTAGAGAGAGTGAGAATAGAGAGAGCGAGAATAGAGAGAGTGAGAATAGAGAGAGTGAGAATAGAGAGAGTGAGAATAGAGTAAGTTAGAATAGAGATAGTGAGAATAGAGAGAGTGAGAATAGAGAGAGTGAGAATATAGAGTGAGAATAGAGAGGGTGAGAATAGAAAGTGTGAGAATAGAGTTAGTGAGAATAGAGAGAGTGAGAATAGAGTGAGAACAGAGAGAGTGAGAATAGAGAGAGTGAGAATAGAGTGAGAACAGAGAGAGAGTGAGGATAAAGAGAGTGAGAGTAGAGAGAGTGAGAATAGAGAGAGTGAGAATAGAGAGAGTGAGAATAGAGAGAATGAGAATAGAGAGAGTGAGAATAGAGAGTGAGAATAGGCAGAGTGAGATTAGAGAGAGTGAGAGTAGGGAGAGTGAGAACGGAGAGTGAGAATAGAGAGTGTGAGAATAGAGAGAGTGAGAGTAGAGAAAGTGAGAATAGAGAGAGTGAGAATAGAGAAAGGTAGAATACAGAGAGTGAGAATAGAGAGAGTGAGAATAGAGAGAGTGAGAATTGAGAGTGAGAATAGAGAGAGTGAGAATAGACAGAGTGAGAATAGAGAGAGTGAGAATAGAGAGAGTGAGTATAGAGAGAGTGAGAATAGAGAGAGTGAGTATAGAGAGAATGAGAATAGAGAGAGTGAGAATAGAGAGAGTGAGAATAGAGACTGAGAATAGAGAGAGTGAGAATAGAGGGAGTGAGAATAGAGAGAGTGAGAATAGAGAGAGTGAGAATAGAGAGAGTGAGTTTAGAGAGAGTGAGAATAGAGAGAGTGAGTATAGAGAGAATGAGAATAGAGAGAGTGAGAACAGAGAGAGTGAGAATAGAGAGAGTGAGAATAGAGACTGTGAATAGAGAGAGTGAGAATAGAGGGAGTGAGAATAGAGAGATAGGGAATAGAGAGAGTGAGAATAGAGAGAGTGAGAATAGACAGAGTGAGAATAGAGAGAGTGAGAATAGAGAGTGAGAATTGAGAGAGTGAGAATAGAGAGAGTGAGAATAGAGAGTGAGAATGGAGAGAGTGAGAATAGAGAGACTGAGAAAAGATAAAGTGAGAATAGAGAGAGTGAGAAGACAGTGAGAACGGAGAGAGTGAGAATAGAGAGAGTGAGAATGGAGAGAGCGAGAATAGAGAGAGTGAGAATGGTGAGAGTGAGAATAGAGAGAGTGAGAATAGAGAGTGAGAATAGAGAGAGCGAGAATAGAGAGAGTGAGAATGTAGAGAGTGAGAATAGAGAGAATGAGAGTAGAGAGAGTAAGAACAGAGAGAGCGCGAACTGAGAGAGTGAGAATAGAGAGAGTGAGAATAGAGTGAGAACAGTGAGAGTGAGAATAGAGAGAGTGAGAATAGAGTGAGAACAGAGGGAGAGTGAGGATAAAGAGAGTGAGAGTAGAGAGAGTGAGAATAGAGAAAGTTAGAATACAGATAGTGAGAATAGAGAGAGTGAGAATAGAGAGAGTGAGAATAGAGAGTGAGAATAGAGAGAGTGAGAATAGAGAGAGTGAGAATAGACAGAGTGAGAATAGAGAGAGTGAGAATAGAGAGAGTGATAATAGAGGGTGTGAGAATAGAGAGAGTGAGAATAGAGAGAGTGAGAATAGAGAGTGAGAATAGACAGAGTGAGAATCGAGAGAGTGAGAATAGACAGTGAGAATTGAGAGAGTGAGAATAGAGAGAGTGAGAATAGAGAGAGTGAGAAAAGAGAGAGTGAGAATAGAGAGAGTGAGAAGAGAGTGAGAACGGAGAGAGTGAGAATAGAGAGAGTGAGAATGGAGAGAGCGAGAATAGAGAGAGTGAGAATGGTGAGAGTGAGAATAGAGAGAGTGAGAATAGAGAGTGAGAATAGAGAGAGCGAGAATAGAGAGAGTGAGAATGTAGAGAGTGAGAATAGAGAGAATGAGAGTAGAGAGAGTAAGAACAGAGAGAGCGAGAACTGAGAGAGTGAGAATAGAGAGAGTGAGACTAGAGGCAGTGGGAATAGAGAATGTCCGAATAGTGAGAGTGAGAGTAGAGAGAGTGCGAATAGTGTGAGAATAGAGTGAGTGAGAATAGAGAGAGTGAGAATAGAGTGAGTGAGAATAGAGAGAGCGAGAATAGACAGTGAGAATAGAGAGAGCGAGAATAGAGAGTGAGAATAGGGAGAGTGAGAATAGAGAGAGTGAGAAGAGAGTGAGAACAGAGAGAGTGAGAATAGAGAGTGAGAATAGAGTGAGAACGGAGAGAGTGAGAACAGAGTGAGTGAGAATAGAGTGAGAACAGAGAGATTGAGAATAGAGGGAGTGAGAATAGAGAGTGAGAATAGAGAGAGTGTGAATAGAGAGAGTGAGAAGAGAGTGCGAATAGAGAGAGAGAGAATAAAGAGAGTGAAAATATAGAGTGTGAGAATAGAGAGAGTGAGAATAGAGCGATTGAGAAGAGAGTGAGAATAGAGAGAGTGAGAATAGAGAGTGAGAATTGAGAGAGTGAGAATAGAGAGAGTGAGAATAGAGAGTGAGAATGGAGAGAGTGAGAATAGAGAGAGTGAGAAAAGATAGAGTGAGAATAGATAGAGTGAGAAGAGAGTGAGAACGGAGAGAGTGAGAATAGAGAGAGTGAGAATGGAGAGAGCGAGAATAGAGAGAGTGAGAATGGTGAGAGTGAGAATAGAGAGAGTGAGAATAGAGAGTGAGAATAGAGAGAGCGAGAATAGAGAGAGTGAGAATGTAGAGAGTGAGAATAGAGAGAATGAGAGTAGAGAGAGTAAGAACAGAGAGAGCGAGAACTGAGAGAGTGAGAATAGAGAGAGTGAGAATAGAGACTGAGAATAGAGAGAGTGAGAATAGAGGGAGTGAGAATAGAGAGAGTGGGAATAGAGAGAGTGAGAATAGAGAGAGTGAGAATAGACAGAGTGAGAATAGAGAGAGTGAGAATAGAGAGTGAGAATTGAGAGAGTGAGAATAGAGAGAGTGAGAATAGAGAGTGAGAATGGAGAGAGTGAGAATAGAGAGACTGAGAAAAGATAAAGTGAGAATAGAGAGAGTGAGAAGAGAGTGAGAACGGAGAGAGTGAGAATAGAGAGAGTGAGAATGGTGAGAGTGAGAATAGAGAGAGTGAGAATAGAGAGTGGGAATAGAGAGAGCGAGAATAGAGACAGTGAGAATGTAGAGAGTGAGAATAGAGAGAATGAGAGTAGAGAGAGTAAGAACAGAGAGAGCGAGAACTGAGAGAGTGAGAATAGAGAGAGTGAGAATAGAGAGTGAGAATGGAGAGAGTGAGAATAGAGAGAGTGAGAAAAGATAGAGTGAGAATAGATAGAGTGAGAAGAGAGTGAGAACGGAGAGAGTGAGAATAGAGAGAGTGAGAATGGAGAGAGCGAGAATAGAGAGAGTGAGAATGGTGAGAGTGAGAATAGAGAGAGTGAGAATAGAGAGTGAGAATAGAGAGAGCGAGAATAGAGAGAGTGAGAATGTAGAGAGTGAGAATAGAGAGAATGAGAGTAGAGAGAGTAAGAACAGAGAGAGCGAGAACTGAGAGAGTGAGAATAGAGAGAGTGAGAATAGAGACTGAGAATAGAGAGAGTGAGAATAGAGGGAGTGAGAATAGAGAGAGTGGGAATAGAGAGAGTGAGAATAGAGAGAGTGAGAATAGACAGAGTGAGAATAGAGAGAGTGAGAATAGAGAGTGAGAATTGAGAGAGTGAGAATAGAGAGAGTGAGAATAGAGAGTGAGAATGGAGAGAGTGAGAATAGAGAGACTGAGAAAAGATAAAGTGAGAATAGAGAGAGTGAGAAGAGAGTGAGGACGGAGAGAGTGAGAACAGAGAGAGTGAGATTGGTGAGAGTGAGAATAGAGAGAGTGAGAATAGAGAGTGGGAATAGAGAGAGCGAGAATAGAGACAGTGAGAATGTAGAGAGTGAGAATAGAGAGAATGAGAGTAGAGAGAGTAAGAACAGAGAGAGCGAGAACTGAGAGAGTGAGAATAGAGAGAGTGAGAATAGAGTGAGAACAGTGAGAGTGAGAATAGAGAGAGTGAGAATAGAGTGAGAACAGAGGGAGAGTGAGGATAAAGAGAGTGAGAGTAGAGAGAGTGAGAATAGAGAAAGTTAGAATACAGATAGTGAGAATAGAGAGAGTGAGAATAGAGAGAGTGAGAATAGAGAGTGAGAATAGAGAGAGTGAGAATAGAGAGAGTGAGAATAGACAGAGTGAGAATAGAGAGAGTGAGAATAGAGAGAGTGAGAATAGAGGGTGTGAGAATAGAGAGAGTGAGAATAGAGAGAGTGAGAATAGAGAGTGAGAATAGACAGAGTGAGAATCGAGAGAGTGAGAATAGAGAGTGAGAATTGAGAGAGTGAGAATAGAGAGAGTGAGAATAGAGAGTGAGAATAGAGAGAGTGAGAAAAGAGAGAGTGAGAATAGAGAGAGTGAGAAGAGAGTGAGAACGGAGAGAGTGAGAATAGAGAGAGTGAGAATGGAGAGAGCGAGAATAGAGAGAGTGAGAATGGTGAGAGTGAGAATAGAGAGAGTGAGAATAGACAGAGTGAGAATAGAGAGAGTGAGAATAGAGAGTGAGAATTGAGAGAGTGAGAATAGAGAGAGTGAGAATAGAGAGTGAGAATGGAGAGAGTGAGAATAGAGAGACTGAGAAAAGATAAAGTGAGAATAGAGAGAGTGAGAAGACAGTGAGAACGGAGAGAGTGAGAATAGAGAGAGTGAGAATGGAGAGAGCGAGAATAGAGAGAGTGAGAATGGTGAGAGTGAGAATAGAGAGAGTGAGAATAGAGAGTGAGAATAGAGAGAGCGAGAATAGAGAGAGTGAGAATGTAGAGAGTGAGAATAGAGAGAATGAGAGTAGAGAGAGTAAGAACAGAGAGAGCGCGAACTGAGAGAGTGAGAATAGAGAGAGTGAGAATAGAGTGAGAACAGTGAGAGTGAGAATAGAGAGAGTGAGAATAGAGTGAGAACAGAGGGAGAGTGAGTATAAAGAGAGTGAGAGTAGAGAGAGTGAGAATAGAGAAAGTTAGAATACAGATAGTGAGAATAGAGAGAGTGAGAATAGAGAGAGTGAGAATAGAGAGTGAGAATAGAGAGAGTGAGAATAGAGAGAGTGAGAATAGACAGAGTGAGAATAGAGAGAGTGAGAATAGAGAGAGTGATAATAGAGGGTGTGAGAATAGAGAGAGTGAGAATAGAGAGAGTGAGAATAGAGAGTGAGAATAGACAGAGTGAGAATCGAGAGAGTGAGAATAGACAGTGAGAATTGAGAGAGTGAGAATAGAGAGAGTGAGAATAGAGAGAGTGAGAAAAGAGAGAGTGAGAATAGAGAGAGTGAGAAGAGAGTGAGAACGGAGAGAGTGAGAATAGAGAGAGTGAGAATGGAGAGAGCGAGAATAGAGAGAGTGAGAATGGTGAGAGTGAGAATAGAGAGAGTGAGAATAGAGAGTGAGAATAGAGAGAGCGAGAATAGAGAGAGTGAGAATGTAGAGAGTGAGAATAGAGAGAATGAGAGTAGAGAGAGTAAGAACAGAGAGAGCGAGAACTGAGAGAGTGAGAATAGAGAGAGTGAGACTAGAGGCAGTGGGAATAGAGAATGTCCGAATAGTGAGAGTGAGAGTAGAGAGAGTGCGAATAGTGTGAGAATAGAGTGAGTGAGAATAGAGAGAGTGAGAATAGAGTGAGTGAGAATAGAGAGAGCGAGAATAGACAGTGAGAATAGAGAGAGCGAGAATAGAGAGTGAGAATAGGGAGAGTGAGAATAGAGAGAGTGAGAAGAGAGTGAGAACAGAGAGAGTGAGAATAGAGAGTGAGAATAGAGTGAGAACGGAGAGAGTGAGAACAGAGTGAGTGAGAATAGAGTGAGAACAGAGAGATTGAGAATAGAGGGAGTGAGAATAGAGAGTGAGAATAGAGAGAGTGTGAATAGAGAGAGTGAGAAGAGAGTGCGAATAGAGAGAGAGAGAATAAAGAGAGTGAAAATATAGAGTGTGAGAATAGAGAGAGTGAGAATAGAGCGATTGAGAAGAGAGTGAGAATAGAGAGAGTGAGAATAGAGAGTGAGAATTGAGAGAGTGAGAATAGAGAGAGTGAGAATAGAGAGTGAGAATGGAGAGAGTGAGAATAGAGAGAGTGAGAAAAGATAGAGTGAGAATAGATAGAGTGAGAAGAGAGTGAGAACGGAGAGAGTGAGAATAGAGAGAGTGAGAATGGAGAGAGCGAGAATAGAGAGAGTGAGAATGGTGAGAGTGAGAATAGAGAGAGTGAGAATAGAGAGTGAGAATAGAGAGAGCGAGAATAGAGAGAGTGAGAATGTAGAGAGTGAGAATAGAGAGAATGAGAGTAGAGAGAGTAAGAACAGAGAGAGCGAGAACTGAGAGAGTGAGAATAGAGAGAGTGAGAATAGAGACTGAGAATAGAGAGAGTGAGAATAGAGGGAGTGAGAATAGAGAGAGTGGGAATAGAGAGAGTGAGAATAGAGAGAGTGAGAATAGACAGAGTGAGAATAGAGAGAGTGAGAATAGAGAGTGAGAATTGAGAGAGTGAGAATAGAGAGAGTGAGAATAGAGAGTGAGAATGGAGAGAGTGAGAATAGAGAGACTGAGAAAAGATAAAGTGAGAATAGAGAGAGTGAGAAGAGAGTGAGAACGGAGAGAGTGAGAATAGAGAGAGTGAGAATGGTGAGAGTGAGAATAGAGAGAGTGAGAATAGAGAGTGGGAATAGAGAGAGCGAGAATAGAGACAGTGAGAATGTAGAGAGTGAGAATAGAGAGAATGAGAGTAGAGAGAGTAAGAACAGAGAGAGCGAGAACTGAGAGAGTGAGAATAGAGAGAGTGAGAATAGAGTGAGAACAGTGAGAGTGAGAATAGAGAGAGTGAGAATAGAGTGAGAACAGAGGGAGAGTGAGGATAAAGAGAGTGAGAGTAGAGAGAGTGAGAATAGAGAAAGTTAGAATACAGATAGTGAGAATAGAGAGAGTGAGAATAGAGAGAGTGAGAATAGAGAGTGAGAATAGAGAGAGTGAGAATAGAGAGAGTGAGAATAGACAGAGTGAGAATAGAGAGAGTGAGAATAGAGAGAGTGAGAATAGAGGGTGTGAGAATAGAGAGAGTGAGAATAGAGAGAGTGAGAATAGAGAGTGAGAATAGACAGAGTGAGAATCGAGAGAGTGAGAATAGAGAGTGAGAATTGAGAGAGTGAGAATAGAGAGAGTGAGAATAGAGAGTGAGAATAGAGAGAGTGAGAAAAGAGAGAGTGAGAATAGAGAGAGTGAGAAGAGAGTGAGAACGGAGAGAATGAGAATAGAGAGAGTGAGAATGGAGAGAGCGAGAATAGAGAGAGTGAGAATGGTGAGAGTGAGAATAGAGAGAGTGAGAATAGAGAGTGAGAATAGAGAGAGCGAGAATAGAGGGAGTGAGAATGTAGAGAGTGAGAATACAGAGAATGAGAGTAGAGAGAGTAAGAACAGAGAGAGCGAGAACTGAGAGAGTGAGAATAGAGAGAGTGAGACTAGAGGCAGTGGGAATAGAGAATGTCCGAATAGTGAGAGTGAGAGTAGAGAGAGTGCGAATAGTGTGAGAATAGAGTGAGTGAGAATAGAGAGAGTGAGAATAGAGTGAGTGAGAATAGAGAGAGCGAGAATAGACAGTGAGAATAGAGAGAGCGAGAATAGAGAGTGAGAATAGGGAGAGTGAGAATAGAGAGAGTGAGAAGAGAGTGAGAACAGAGAGAGTGAGAATAGAGAGAGTGAGAATAGAGTGAGAACGGAGAGAGTGAGAACAGAGTGAGTGAGAATAGAGTGAGAACAGAGAGATTGAGAATAGAGGGAGTGAGAATAGAGAGTGAGAATAGAGAGAGTGTGAATAGAGAGAGTGAGAAGAGAGTGCGAATAGAGAGAGAGAGAATAGAGAGAGTGACAATATAGAGTGTGAGAATAGAGAGAGTGAGAATAGAGCGATTGAGAAGAGAGTGAGAATAGAGAGTGAGAATAGAGAGATTGAGAATAGAGAGAGTGAGAATAGAGAGAGTGAGAATAGACAGAGTGAGAATAGAGAGAGTGAGAATAGAGCCAGAACAGAGAGAGACTGAGAATAGAGAGATTAAGAACAGAGAGAGCGAGAACTGAGAGAGTGAGAATAGAGAGAGTGAGAGAAGAGGCAGTGGGAATAGAGACAGTGAGAATAGGGAGAGTGAGAATAGCGTGAGAATAGCCTGAGAACAGAGACAGTGAGAATAGAGAGAGTGCGAATAGAGAGAGTGAGAATAGAGAGAGTGAGAAAAGTGTGAGAATAGAGTGAGTGAGAATCGAGAGAGTGAGAATAGAATGAGAACAGAGAGAGTGAGAATAGAGAGAGTGAGAATAGAGTAAGAACAGAGAGAGAGTGAGAATAGAGAGAGTGAGAGTAGAGAGAGTGAGAATAGAGAGAGTGAGAATAGAGAGAGTGAGAATAGAGAGAATGAGAATAGAGAGAGTGAGAATAGAGAGTGAGATTAGGCATTGTGACATTAGAGAGAGTCAGAGTAGGGAGAGTGAGAACAGAGAGTGAGAATAGAGAGTGTGAGAATAGAGAGAGTGAGAGTAGAGATGGTGAGAATAGAGAGAGCGAGAATAGAGAGAGTGAGAATAGAGAGAGTGAGAATAGAGAGAGCTGGAATAGAGAAAGTTAGAATAGAGATAGTGAGAATAGAGAGAGTGGGAATAGAGAGTGCGAGAATAGAGAGTGCGAATAGAGAGAGTGAGAATAGAGAGAGTGAGAATAGAGAGAGTGAGAATAGACAGAGTGAGAATAGAGAGAGTGAGAATAGAGAGAGTGAGTATAGAGAGAGTGAGAATAGAGAGAGTGAGAATAGAGAGAGTGAGAATAGAGAGAGTGAGAATAGAGAGAGTGAGAATAGACAGATTGAGAATAGAGAGTGAGAATAGAGAGAGTGAGAATAGAGATTGAGAATAGAGAGAGTGAGAATAAAGAGAGTGAGAATAGAGAGAGTGAGAATAGAGAGAGTGAGAATAGAGAGAGTGAGAATAGACAAAGTGAGAATAGAGAGAGTGAGAATAGAGAGAGTGAGAATAGAGAGTGAGAATAGAGAGAGTGAAAATAGAGTGTGAGAATAGAGAGCGAGAATAGAGTGAGAATAGAGAGAGTGAGAATAGAGTGAGCGTGAATAGAGAGTGAGAATGGAGAGAGCGAGAATAGAGAGAGTGAGAATGGTGAGAGTGAGAATAGAGAGAGTGAGAATGGAGAGAGTGAGAATAGAGAGAATGAGAGTAGAGAGAGTAAGAACAGTGAGAGCGAGAACAGAGAGAGTGAGAATAGAGAGAGTGAGAATAGAGAGAGTGAGAATCGTGTGAGAATAGAGTGAGTGAGAATAGAGAGTGAGAATAGAGTGAGAATAGAGAGAGTGAGAATAGAGTGAGCGTGAACAGAGAGTGCGAATGGAGAGAGCGAGAATAGAGAGAGTGAGGATAGAGAGAGTGAGAATAGAGAGAGTGAGAATAGAGCGAGTGAGAATAGAGAGAATGAGAATAGAGAGAGTGAGATTAGAGAGAGTGAGAGTAGAGAGAGTGAGAATAGAGAGAGCGACAATAGAGAGAGTGAGAATAGAGAGAGTGAGAATAGAGAGAGTGAGAATAGAGAGAGTGAGAATAGAGAGAGTGAGAGTAGAGAGAGTGAGAATAGAGAGAGCGAGAATAGAGAGAGTGAGAATAGAGAGAGTGAGAATAGAGAGAATGAGAATAGAGAGAGTGAGAGTAGAGAGAGTGAGAATAGAGAGATTGAGAATAGAGATTGAGAGTAGAAAGAGTGAGAATAGAGAGATTGAGAATAGAGAGAGTGAGAATAGAGAGATCGAGAATAGAGAGAGTGAGAATAGAGAGAGTGAGAATAGAGAGAGTGAGAATAGAGAGAGTGAGAATGGAGAGAGTGAGAATAGAGAGATTGAGAATAGAGAGTGAGAATATAGAGAGTGAGAATAGAGAGAGTGAGAGTAGAGAGAGTGAGAATAGAGAGATTGAGAGTAGAAAGAGTGAGAATAGAATGATTGAGAATAGAGAGAGTGAGAATAGAGAGATTGAGAATAGAGAGAGTGAGAATAGAGAGAGTGAGAATAGAGAGAGTGAGATTAGAGAGAGTGAGAATAGAGAGAGTGAGAATAGAGAGGTTGAGAATAGAGAGATTGCGAATTGAGAGAGTGAGAATAGAGAGTGAGAATAGAGAGAGTGAGAATAGAGTGAGTGAGAATAGAGAGAGTGAGAATAGAGAGAGTGAGAAGAGAGTGAGAACGGAGAGTTTGAGAATAGAGAGAGTGGGAATAGAGTGAGAATAGAGAGAGTGAGAATAGAGAGAGTGAGAATAGAGAGAGTGAGAATAGAGAGAGTGAGAATAGAGAGCGTGAGAATAGAGAGTGAGAATAGAGAGAGTGAGAATAGAGAGAGTGAGAGTAGAGAGAGTGAGAATAGAGAGAGTGAGAGTAGAGAGAGTGAGAATAGAGAGAGTGTGAATAGAGAGATTGAGAATAGAGAGTGAGAATATAGAAAGTGAGAATAGAGAGAGTGAGAATAGAGAGTGAGAATAGAGAGAGTGAGAATGGAGAGAGTGAGAATAGAGAGAGTGAGAATAGAGTGAGAATAGAGAGAGTGAGAATAGAGAGAGTGAGATTATATTGAGAATAGAGAGATTGAAAATAGAGAGAGTGAGAATAGAGAGAGTGAGACTAGAGAGATTGAGAAGAGAGTGAGAATAGAGAGAGTGAGAATAGAGTGTAGAGAGTGAGAATAGAGAGAGTGAGAATAGAGAGAGTGAGAATAGATAGAGTGAGAAGAGAGTGAGAATAGAGAGCGTGAGAATAGAGAGAGTGAGAATGGAGAGGGTGAAAATAGAGAGAGTGAGAATAGAGTGTAGAGAGTGAGAATAGAGAGAGTGAGAATAGAGAGAGTGAGAATAGAGAGAGTGAGCAGAGAGTGAGAATAGAGAGAGTGAGAATAGAGTGAGCGTGAATAGAGAGTGAGAATGGAGAGAGCGAGAATAGAGAGAGTGAGAATGGAGAGAATGAGAATAGAGAGAGTGAGAATAGAGAGAGTGAGAAGAAAGTGAGAACGGAGAGAGTCAGAATAGAGAGAGTGAGAATAGAGTGAGAAGAGAGAGATTGAGAATAGAGAGAGTGAGAATAGAGTGAGAATAGAGAGATTCAGAATAGAGAGAGTGAGAAGAGAATGAGAATAGAGAGTGAGAATAGAGAGAGTGAGAATAACGAGAGTGAGAAGAGAATGAGAATAGAGAGAGCGAGATTAGAGAGTGAGAATAGAGAGAGCGAGAATAGAGAGAGTGAGAATAGAGAGAGTGAGAATAGAGAGAGTGAGAATAGATATAATGATTCTCACTATTTTATTCTCACTCTCTCTATTCTCTCCCTCTTTTCTCACTATCTCTATTCTCACTAACTCTATTATTGACACGCACTCTCATGTCTTCTGCTTGTTACAGTCTCTCAATTTTTGCCTCGCCATCTGATGTCTTTCCTTTTGTGCATTTCTGCTTCATCAATTCCCTGAATTACGTTTTCATATTGTGATTTTGTGATCTTTCTCCGCCTGTTTCTTGCGGTCTGTGCTCTCTGATCATTTTGAAGATGTTGCCCATGTTTTCTCATTAACTGACCTCTCCGCCTTTTCCAACTTTCCTTGTGTTTGCATCTCTTATCTTCCTGTCTTCCAGCCATTCCACTTCTCCCTTTCTGCTCCTCCCTTTCGATCTGTATATCATTTTCCTTCTCCCTCTTCCTCTCTCTATAATAGCTCTCTATTTGTCCCAGCTGTTTCCTGTCCTCCTCTCCTGTGCCCCCCCCCCCCAGCCCCTGCAATTCATTCACTATTTCTATCTGTCAAGCGATCTCTTTCTCTCTTCCCCTTTCTCTCTCTTTCCTTCTGTCTCTCTATCCCTCTCTGTCTATCTGTCTGTCTCTCTTCCTCCCTTTATCCCGTTCTGTCACCCTTTCTCTCTCTCTTTCCTTATCTCTCTTTCTCTATCTCTCTCTGCCTCTCTCTTACTCTGTGCCTTCCTTTCTACCTCTCTCTTTCTCCATTCCTCTTTGTCTCTCTGCCTCTCGCTCACTCTCTGACTCTCTCTTTTTAAAGGAGATGTACGAGGCAGATTTTTTACACAGAGGGTGGTGGGTGCCTGGGACGCGTTGCCAGGGGAGGTAGTGGAAGCGGATACGATAGTGACTTTTAAGGGGCATCTTGACAAATACATGAATAGGATGGGAATAGCGGGATATGGTCCCCGGAAGGATAGGGTTAAGTTGGGCAGCATGGTTGGTGCAGGCTTGGAGGGCCGAATGGCCTGTTCCTGTGCTGTAATTTTCTTTGTTATTTGTCCTATCTCTTTCTCATTCTCTCTCTCTCTCTCTCTATCCCTTTTTGTCACTCTCTCTCACTCTGTCTCTCTCTGACTCGGTCTCTGTCTCCCTTTCTCCCTCTCATTCTCTCTTTCTCCCTGTCTCTCTCTCTCTATCCCTCTCTGTTTCTCACTCACTCTCTAACTCTCTTTCTCTCTCTGTCTGTTTCCCTTTCTCTCTCTCACGTTGCCTGTTTCTCTCTGCCTCTCTGTCTCTCTGTCTCTCTCTCTCTATCCCTCTCTCTCTCTCCCTTGCTCTCTCTGTCTGCTTTTTACTCACTCTCTCTGAATCTCTCCCCCTCTCTCTCTGTCTACTTCTCTCTCCCTCTCTCTCTCTGTCTACTTGTCTCTCTCTCTCTCTCTGTCCCTCTCCCCCCCTCTCTCTCTCTCTGTCCCTCTCCTCCTCTCTCTCTCTCTCTCTCTGTCCCTCTCTCTCTCTCCCTCTCTCTCTCTGTCAACTTCTCTCTCCCTCTCTCTCTCTGTCTACTTGTCCCTCTCTCTCTCTCTCTCTGTCCCTCTCCTTCGCTCTCTCTCTGTCCCTCTCCTTCTCTCTCTGTGTCCCTCTCCCCCTCTCTCTCTCTCTCACTCTCTCTGTCTGCTTTTCTTTCTCTCTCTCTGAACCTCTCTCTCTGTCCACTTCTCTCTCCCTCTCTCACTCTGTCTACTTCTCTCTCTCTCTCTCTCTCTCTCTCTATCCCTCTCCCTGTCTCTCTCTGTCCCTCTCTCTCTCACTTGGTCTCTGTCTACCTTTCTCTCTCTCTCTATCTTTTTCTGTCTCATTTCTCTCTTTCATTGCAATTACCGTCCATCTCCTCTCCACACTCACCATTCGCTCCTACAGTGGGACCCCCCCCCCCCCCCCTCTGTTTCTCCTCCTTGTCTCTGCAATCTGACTTGTGGTTTGATGTGCCCACTGGCAGGAGCCTGCCTGGGACATCAATATCACAGACAGAGTGTGGGTGTTCGCACCATCAGGCTGCAGAGGATGTTATCAATAAACTCCCAGATTGATAAACCACTTCAGCGTGATCACACTCCTGCCAGCCTCGCTTCAATTAACATCAACTCCATTAACTGCAGCTCATCTCAGATGCTGCCTGATGGATGACGGGTGGCAGCAGCCACTGGCTGACTTGTTGCTTGGATCTTGCTGTGCGGATTGGAGCGGCAGCTCGCATACCCGACTCTCGCCAAGGGTCCGACTGAGGGTGAGGGGGGGAAGGAAGTGGGGGGGGGGGGGGGGGGGGGGTGGAGGGGGGGGGGGGAAGAGGGGAGGGGGGGGGAGAGCAGTCCCAAACCCCAGTGCAGTGGCATGGCCCCTTTAAGAGACGATCCTTCCCAGGCCACCTGACCACGTGACTGGAGCAAATGGAGCGCGAGCGCGTTGGCCTCGGCCAATCGGGGGCGAGGGCTCATGAGCTTTGACCAATCGAGAGCGAGGGCACATGAGCTACGGCCAATGGGGAGCGAGGGCTCATGAGCCTCGGACCATCGGGAGCGAGGGCACATGTAACCAGGGCTGGAGCTCAGCAGAGTTGGGGAGTTGTCGGGAGCAGAACTGTGTTGTTATGTTGTGAATTATTTCGTTGTAAGTAGTTTATTCACACTGAATAAACCCTCTTGATTTATGCTTGTCATCCTGAGTCACCTCGACTTGATTTGATTTATTATTGTCACATGCTCTGGGATACAGTGAAAAGTATTGTTCCTTGCACGTTATGCAGACAAAACATACCATTTATAGAGTACATAGCAGAGAAGGAAAGGAGAGAATGCAGGGTATAGTGTTACAGTCATAGCTTGTGTGTCGAGAAAGATCAGCTTAATGCAAGGTAGGTCCATTCAAAAGTCTGACAGCAGCAGGGAAGAAGCTGTTCTTGAGTCGGTTGGTCCGTGACCTCAGACTTTTGTATCTTTTTCCTGATGGAAGAACATAAAACAGTACAGCACAGTACAGGCCCTTCGGCCCACAATGTTGTGCCGAACCTTTTCCGAAACCAAGATGAAGCTATCCCACTCCCTATCATTCTAGTGTGCTTCATGTGCCTATCCAATAACCGCTTGAAAGTTCCTAAAGTGTCCGACTCCACTATCACTGCAGGCAGTCCATTCCACACCCCAACTCTTTCCAGCGCTTCCACATCCTTCTTATAGTGAGGTGACCAGAACTGCACACAAGAAGAAGGTGGAAGAGAGAATGTCCGAGGTGCGTGGGGTCCTTAATTATGCTGGCTGCATTGCCGAGGTAGCGGGAAGTGTAGACAGAGCCAATGGATGGGAGGCTGGTTTGCGTGATGGATCGGACTACATTCACGAGCTTTTGTAGTTCCTTGCGGTCTTGGGCAGAGCAGGAGCCATACCAAGCTGCGATACAACCAGAAAGAATGCTTCCTATGGTGCATCTGTAAAAGTTGGTGAGAGTCGTCACGCTGATGATGAGGACAAACCGAATCAGTCATTGAAAGGCCGCAGTGCAGAGTTAGAGGGGGAGGAGAGTGAACACTCAAAGTCCAAAGGAGAGAAGGTACAGACTCTGTTTTAAAGATGTCGCTATTCACAAAAATAAAGCCACTCGATGCTGAAGTGAAGAGTTGGAGCAGTGCATTGATACTTTCTCGTGACAAACACCATAATAACCTGGGGAGAAGTTTGACATCACCTGAAGCTCCAGACACACAATTGTTCAACCTGTCAGTCAATTTAGTTAAAGGATCACTCTAACCCCCTGACCTTCCGTTATCACAGTAAGAAGTTTAACAACACCAGGTTAAAGTCCAACAGGTTTATTTGGTAGCAAAAGCCACAAGCTTTCGGAGCTCCAAGCCCCTTCTTCAGGTGAGTGGGAATTCTGTTCACAAACAGGGCATATAAAGACACAGACTCAATTTACAGAATAATGGTTGGAATGCGAATACTTGCCCTGTTTGTAAACAGAATTGTGAACAGAATTCCCACTCACCTGAAGAAGGGGCTTAACGCTCTGAAAGCTTGTGGCTTTTGCTACCAAATAAACCTGTTGGACTTTAGCCTGGTGTTGTGAGACTTCTTACTGTGTTTACCCCAGTCCAACGCTGGCATCTCCACATCATGACTTCTGTTATCATGCAGAGGTACAAATTCCAATTGGCTGCGAGGGAGCCAGGAGAGACACTCTCCGCTTTGTGGCCAGACTTCGATAGCTGGCCGGGCACTGAGATTTCGGGACTTTGCTGGGTGACATGTTGAGGGACCGTTTGGTCTGTGGGATCAACAAACTCGACATTCAAAAGAAACTGCTTTTATTTATTCATTCTTGGGACGTGGGCATCGCTGACTAGGCCAGCATTTATTGCCCATCCCTAGTTGCCCTTGAGAAGGTGGTGGTGAGCTGCCTTCTTGAATCGCTGCAGTCCATGTGCTGTGGGTTGACCCACAATGCTGTTAGGGAGGGAATTCCAGGATTTTAACCCAGCGACTGCGAAGGAACGGAGATATATTTCCAAGTCAGGATGGTGAGCGGCTTGGAGGGGAACTTGCAGGTGGTGGTGTTCCCATTTATCTGCTGCCCTTGTCCTTCTAGAATAGTGGTTCCAAACTTTTTTCACTGGGCCGGACTTTTGGAATAAAAATTTGCTCGCGCCACACCGAATTTTTTATTGATAAGAAATACATTTTAAAAAAACAACTCCGAGCAGTGCTTGATTCATAACATAGAACACCACTACTTTATAATATGATCATGGGACATCGTCCTCAGCATCACTTGATGCTCTTGCGCCCTCTTTGGAAAAATATCTATCCATGTTTAAATGTTTCTTTGATTGTCCTTGAATCTTCCCGCCACACTTGCCATCCTCTCTCGCCGCACCAGTGTGGCGCGCTGCACCCTTTGGGAACCACTGTTCTAGATGGAAGTGGTCATGGATTCGGAAGGTGCTGCCTAAAGATCTTTGTGAATTACTGCAATGCATCTTGTAGATAGTACACACTGCTGCTACTGAGCGTCGGTGGTGGAGGGAGTGGCTGTTCATGGACGTGGTGCCAGTCAAGCAGGGCTGCTTTGTCCTGGATGGTGTTGAGCTTCCTGAGTGTTGTTGGAGCTGCCATCCAGGCAAGTGGGGAGTTTTCCATCACACTGACTTGTGCCTTGTAGATGGTGGACAGACTTTGGGGAATCAGGAGGTGAGTTACTCGCCGCAGGATTCCTCGCCTCTGACCTGTTCTTTGTGTTCGGGTGGTGAGCCCAGTTGAGTTTCTGGTCAATGGTAACCCCCAGGATGTTGACAGGGATGAGAGGATGTAACTGCTTGCTGAAACCAATATTTCACTTGAAACAGCAGTAGAGATGGCCCAGTGATTGAGCAAGGCCTTAGTGAGCTGCAAGGCCTGTGCAGAATGAGGTGAACCTCTTGTGGTGGGAAACGGCTGCTGTTAGGAACAGCCCGAGTGAGGGAGCAGCAGGGCCTGAGAGCAGAGGGAATTGTTCAGCACCAGGGTCGGAGGCATGGTTTCAGCCTGGGGGAGAAAACTCCCAAGACTTATGTTGGTGCAAGAATTTTATCTGTTTTAGATGCAGGGAGAAGGGTCACCTGCAAGCGAGGTGTCAGGTAAAGCAGGCTGCATGGAATGGTCCAAGAGGAAATGGTGAATACAACCCCTGTGAATAAGCTGGTGGAGGAAGCAAGGGAGGGATCGGAGGCTTACACATCCAATAAGGCCCAGCTTGGCAAGACACCTCCCATTCAGATTGTTTTAATGGCCACCCCCTGGATATGAAGGTCAAAACTAGCATTGCAGCCACTGTCGTAGGAGGAAACACGTACAGACATCTCCAGGAGGGACTGCAACCCAGAGAGCTCAGCCATTCTCAGGCTACTCTGGCAACATACACTGGAGGGACACTAAAGACAGTGGGGACAATGTCCGTGCCTGTGTCCTATCGGAGCCAGTCAGCTACCCAGCATGGTGACCAAAGGACAGTGGCCCTTGGAATGGGGCTGGTTAAAACAAATAAAACTGAACTGGCTGGAATATTTAATGTCCAGGGTGGAGGATTCCAAAAACTCCTTTGCAAATATCAGGAGAGATCTCTCTCTTTCTCTGTGTCACTATCTCTCTCTCTCTCTCTATCTCTCTTTCTCTCCCTTTCTTTCTCTCACCACCTCTCCATCTCTCTCACTATCTCTATCTCTCTCTTTCACACTTTCTCTCTCTCTCTCTCCCTCACTATCTCTCTCCCTCACTATCTCTGTCTCTATCTCTCTCTTTTACACGTTCTCTCTCTGTCTCTCTCTCCCTCACTATGTCTCTCTCTCTCACTATCTCTCTCTCTCTCACTATCTTTCTCTCTTTCACTATCTTTCTCTCTCTCACACTATCTCTCTCTCTCGCGCACAATCCCCCTCTCTCTCTCTGTCGCTATATCTTTCTCTAAATCACTATCACTCTCTATCCATCTCTCTCTCTTTCTGTTCCTATCTCTTTCTCTCTATCCCTCTCTCTCTCTTTCTCTATGAGATGTCACAGATATCAGTATAGAAGTCAATTGGAACACTCACTCTATCGCCAGAATTTTACCGGCCCGCCCGCCACGGGAATCGGAGCTGGCGAGGGGCGGACAGTGGGAAGGTCCGTTGACTTAGGGTGGGATTTACCAGTTCGAGACGAACAATGCTGCCCTATTTCTCCATCTATCAATAGATGCAGAGTTATGTCACATACAAACTGTGCCATTGCAGGATAACTCGGTTTCTTTCTCTGTGTACCGATGTCTGTATATTTCCGTATGTGTGTCGATGCACCCTCTTCTCGCTCTATACATGTTTGCTTATCTGTAACTTTCATTTCATAACTTGTGTGAGCGTGCTTGCATGTTTGTGTGTTAAAGTTTGTGTGTACACATCATGTGTGTGTTTTGTGCATGTGTGTATGTTTGCATGTACTTGTGCGAGTTTGTGTGTAAGTGTGTGTGATTCTAACAGTTGCCAGCTGAGGATTTTTTTTTTATTTCAAAAATATACTTTATTCACAAAAAAAAACTCTCCAATAAAACATTGCAAAATGACAGATCCAAAAGTCATAAACAGTGCAAAAAAGAATCATTTTTACAGTACAATACAGTGCTTATTTACAAAAACATTACATTTCGTTACATTTCATTTCTTAAAACTATATACATGTGTCAGAGTTTACTGTGTGCCGTTATTTTTCAGGTTGGCACACAGTTACGCAGGCCGAGGGTATTCTGCAGTTACCCGGCCCTCGGTCTGCCTCGGTTGAGACGCTTTCCACGGTGGCCTTTCCCCATTGTGCCTTGGCGGCGGCTGCCCCAAGCTTGAGCGCGTCCCTGAGCACGTAGTCCTGGACCTTGGAATGTGCCAGTCTGCAACACTCAGTCGAGGATAATTCTTTCAGCTGGAAGATCAGCAAGTTTCGGGCAGCTGAGGATGATTGCTGAAGGTGAGGCTTTATGTGTGTATATGTGTGTTTTTGGGTGTGTGTCTGTGTGCGTCTGCATGTCTGTATGTGTGCACATGTATGTGTGTGTGTGTATTGCATGCATTTGCTTATGTGTGTGTGCTTGTATGTAAGTGTGTGACTGTGTGTTTGTGTGTATGTGCATGAGTGTGCGTGTGTGTTTGTGTGTGTCTGCTTGTATGTACATGTGTGAGTGTATGCATGTATGTATGTGTGTGTGTGTGTCTGCCTGTGTGTATGTATGTGTCATTCTTACAGTGGCCAGCAGAGGGTGGTTGTTGAAGGTGAGGCTGTGTGTGTGTGTATATGTGTGTGTTTGGATTTACAGAACGCCTACAATGCAGAAGGAGGCCATTTGGCCCATCGAGTCTCTGATGGAGTACCTTACCCAGGCCCAACCCCCACATCTTATCCCCGTAACCCCATGCATCCTACACACCTGGAGCCTCACCCCAGAACACTAGCTGAGTTTCTGGATTAATAATCTAGCGATAATACAGCTAGGCCATCACCTCCTTTAACCTCAACATCGTTTGGAGTGTGGGAGGAAACCGGAGCACCCGGAGGGAACCCACGCAGACACGGGGAGAATGTGCAGACTCCACACAGACAGTGACTCAAGCTGGGAATTGAACCCAGGTCTGTGGCGCTGTGAGGCAGCGGTGCTAACCACTGAGCCACCATATGTGCGTGTGTGTGTGTGTGTGCACTCTCCCTCTCTCTCCCTCCCTCTCACAGTCTCAGGAGGGACCCCCTAAAGTTACAGATTTATGCCCCCACTCCCTCACTGCCCCCCCACCCTCCCCCATGTCACCCCGCCACGCATCAGAAGAGAAATCAACTTTGAGTCTGTTCTGATGAACTGAGCCTCTCTCTCTCTCGGTTCTGGGTGTTAGGCCAGAGGTGAGGAAGGAGGAAACACTCCATCCGAGGGGCTTTGTGTGTTGTCAGGGCTGCAGGGGCGCTGTGGTTCAAACGAGCTGGAGAGACCACGTTAAGGTACGTCTCAGAGAAAGGCCAGCAGGCCTCAGCGATTGGCTACTTGGAGCTGCCTATCCATATTCCCCTCATCCCTGAGCTCCGGGGTAGCTCTCCAGGGGTTGTACGAACAAGAATACAGTGCAGAAGCAGGCCATTTGGCCCATCGAGTCTGCACCAACTTTCTCCGACGGAGCATTTTACCCAGATTAATTAAATTAAATATTAATTAAATTAACTATCTCCATATTTACCCCATTAATCCACCAAACCTACACATTTTGTGACACTAAGGGTTAATTTACCATGGCCATTCAACCTAACCCGCACATCTTTGGAGTGTGTGGGGAAACCGGAGCACCCGGAGGAAACCCACGCAGACATGGGGAGAATGTGCACACTCCACACAGACGGTGACCCAAGCCGGGAATCGAACTCAGGTCCCTGGCGCTGTGAGGCAGCAGTGCTAACCACTGTGTCACTGTGTTGCCCATAATATTTCTGCCCGGGTTTGAACCGGGGATCTTTCACATGTAAGGCGAAAGTGATAATCACGACACTAATCGCTGTAAGAGATGTACAAAATTATGAGAGGCATAGACAGGGTGGATAGTCAGAGGATGTTCCCCAGGGTGGAAGTGTCAGTTACAAGGGGGCACAGGTTCAAGGTGAAAGGGGTGGAAGTTTAAGAGAGATGTGCGGGGAAGGTTTTTCACGCAGAGAGTGGTGGGTGCCTGGAACGCGCTGCCAGAGGAAGTGGTGGAAGCAGGCAGAATGGCAACATTTAAGAGGCATCAGGATGGAGACATGAATGGGGAGGGATTAGAGGGATACAGACCGAGTAAGGGCAGAAGGTTTTTTTTTAGTTTAGTTAGGGCATCATGATCAGCACAGGCTTGGAGGGCCGAATGGCCTGTTCCTGTGCTGTACTTTTCTTTGTTCTTTGTTCACCTGAAAGCGCAGAGGAGGCCTCAGTTTTAATGTCTCTTCTGCACCTCCTGCACTGCAGCACTCCCTCAATACTGACTCTGTCAACCAACAACATGGGGCTCAAGTACTGGATCGAAGTTTCAATACCATCCCTTCCCCGCAACCACCCTCATACCCGGTGCTCTGGTATCCACCACAGGAGGGCTGGGGAGGCCCACAGCGGGTGGGTAGCCTGGCAGATTTACCACGCAGGCTGGTACTGGGAAAAGTGAGTGTGGCGAGGGGTCCTTTGGGAATTCACTGTGCCCTGTCGGTGGCACTGAACTCCCTCCCACCCAGCCTCACAAGGTCTTACTCACCCACCTTTAACCTCTCAAAGCCCCCTCCCCTCCCCGTGGCCTCTCCAACCTGGCCCTCCAAACCAAACCCTGCCGATGCCCCGGATTTAATTCGAAGCGAGGCCTCCGTAACTGCATTTTTTGATTTGACTTATTATTGTCACGTGCATTAGTGTACAGTGAAATGTATTGTTTCTTGTGCGCTATACAGACAAAGCATAACATTCATAGTGTACACAGGGGAGAAGGAAAGGAGAGGGTGCAGAGTATAATGCTGCAGTTATAACTAAGGTGGAGAGAAAGATCAGCTTAATATAAGATAAGCCCATTCAAAAGTCTGGTGGCAGCAGGGAAGAAGCTGTTCTTGAGTCAGTTGGTGTGTTTCCCTTTTCCCGACAGAAGAAAGTGGAAGAGAGAATGTCCGGGGTACATGGGGTCCTGAATTATGCTGGCTGCTTTTCCGAGGCAGCGGAAGTGTAGACACAGTCAGTGGATGGGAGGCTGGTTTGAGCGATGGACAAGCCTTCATTCACAACCTTTTGTAGTTTCTCGCGGTCTTAAGACCATAAGGTATAGGAGCGGAATTAGGCCATTCGGCCCATCGAGTCTGCTCTGCCATTCAATCTGGCTGATATGATCCTCATACCCATTCTCCCACCTTCTCCCTGTAGCCCCTGATCCTGTTATTGATCAAGAATCTATCTATCTCTGTCTTAAAGACACTCAATGACCAGGTCTCCACAGCCCTCTGCGGTAATGAGTTCCACAGATTCACCACCCTCTGACTGAAGAAATTCCTTCTCCTGGTCAGACCAGGACCATACCAAGCTGCGAAACATCTGGAAAAAATGCTTTCTATGGTGCACCTGTTAAAGTTGGTGAGAGTCACAGAGGTTTGTCATAGAGGTTTACAGCATGGAAACAGGCCCTTCGGCCCAACTTGTCCATGCCGCCCTTTTTTTTTAAAACCTCTAAGCTAATCCCAATTGCCTGTATTTGACCCATATCCCTCTATACCCATCGTACCCATGTAACTATCTAAATGCTTTTTAAAAGATAAAATTGTACCCGCCTCTACTACTACCTCTGGCAGCTTGTTCCAGACACTCACCACCCTCTGTGTGAAAGAATTGCTCCTCTGGACACTTTTGTATCTCTCCCCTCTCTCATCTTAAACCTATGCCCTCTAGTTTTAGACTCCCCGAACTTTGGGAAAAGATATTGACTATCTACCTTGTCTATGCCCCTCATTATTTTATAGACCTCTATAAGGTCACCCCTCAGCCTCCTACACTCCAGAGAAAAAAGTCCTTGTCTATTCAGCCTCTCCTTATAAGTCAATCCATCAAGTCCCGGTAGCATCCTAGTAAATCTTTTCTGCACTCTTTCTAGTTTAATAATATCCTTTCTACAATAGGGTGACCAGAACTGCACACAGTATTCCGAGTGTGGCCTTACCAATGTCTTGTACAACTTCAACAAAACGTCCCAACTCCTGTACACAATGTTCTGACCGATGAAACCAAGCATGCCGAATGCCTTCTTCACCACTCTGTCCACCTGTGACTCCACTTTCAAGGAGCTATGAACATGTACCCCTAGCTCTCTTTGTTCTGTTACTCTCCCCAATGCCCTACCATTAACTGAGTAAGTCCTGCCCTGGTTCAATCTACCAAAATGCATTACCTCACATTTGTCTAAATTAAACTCCATCTGCCATTCGTCAGCCCACTGGCCCAATTGATCAAGATCCCACTGCAATTGGAGATAACCTTCCTCACTGTACACTATACCATCAATCTTGGTGGCATCTGCAAACTTACTAACCATGCCCCCTATATTCTCAAAGAACAAAGAACAATACAGCACAGGAACAGGCCCTTCGGCCCGCCAAGCCCGCGCCGCTCCCTGGTCCAAACTAGACCATTCTTTTGTATCCCTCCATTCCCACTCTGTTCATATGGCTGTCTAGATAAGTCTTAAACGTTCCCTGTGTGTCCGCCTCCACAACCTTGCCTGGCAGCGCATTCCAGGCCCCCACCACCCTCTGTGTAAAATATGTCCGTCCGATATCTGTGTTAAACCTCCCCCCCTTCACCTTGAACCTATGACCCCTCGTGAACGTCACCACCGACCTGGGGAAAAGCTTCCCACCGTTCACCCTATCTATGCCTTTCATAATTTTATACACCTCTATTAAGTCTCCCCTCATCCTCCGTCTTTCCAAGGAGAACAACCCCAGTTTACCCAATCTCTCCTCATAACTAAGCCCCTCCATACCAGGTAACATCCTGGTAAACCTCCTCTGTACTCTCTCCAAAGCCTCCACGTCCTTCTGGTAGTGTGGCGACCAGAACTGGACGCAGTATTCCAGATGCGGCCGAACCAACGTTCTATACATCTGCAACATCAGACCCCAACTTTTATACTCTATGCCCCGTCCTATAAAGGCAAGCATGCCATATGCCTTCTTCACCACCTGTGACGTCACTTTCAAGGATCTGTGGACTTGCACACCCAGGTCCCTCTGCGTATCTACACCCTTTATGGTTCTGTCATTTATCATATAGCTCCTCCCTACATTATTTCTACCAAAATGTATCACTTCGCATTTATCAGGATTGAACTCCATCTGCCATTTCTTTGCCCAAATTTCCAGCCTATCTATATCCTTCTGTAGCTTCTGACAATGCTCCTCACTATCTGCAAGTCCTGCCAATTTTGTGTCGTCCGCAAACTTACTGATCACCCCAGTTACACCTTCTTCCAGATCATTTATATAAATCACAAACAGCAGAGGTCCCAATACAGAGCCATGCGGAACACCACTAGTCACAGGCCTCCAGCCGGAAAAAGACCCTTCCACTACCACCCTCTGTCTTCTGTGACCAAGCCAGTTCTCCACCCATCTAGCCACCTCCCCCTTTATCCCATGAGATCCAACCTTTTCCACCAGCCTACCATGAGGGACTTTGTCAAACGCTTTACTAAAGTCCATATAGACGACATCCACGGCCCTTCCCTCGTCAACCATTTTGGTCACTTCTTCAAAAAACTCCACCAGGTTAGTGAGGCATGACCTCCCTCTCACAAAACCATGCTGACTATCGTTAATGAGTTTATTCCTTTCTAAATGCGCATACATCCTATCTCTAAGAATCTTCTCCAACAACTTCCCCACCACGGACGTCAAGCTCACCAGCCTATAATTACCCGGGTTATCCTTCCTACCCTTCTTAAATAACGGGACCACATTAGCTATCTCCAATCCTCTGGGACCTCACCTGCGTCCAGTGACGAGACAAAGATTTGCGTCAGAGGCCCAGCGATTTCATCTCTCGTCTCCCTGAGCAGCCTTGGATAGATTCCATCAGGCCCTGGGGATTTGTCAGTCTTTAAATTCTCTAACAAACCTAACACTTCCTCCTTTGTAATGGAGATTTTCTCCAACGGTTCAACACTCCCCTCCGAGACACTCCCAGTCAACACATCCCTCTCCTTTGTGAATACCGACGCAAAGTATTCATTTAGGATCTCCCCTACTTCTTTGGGCTCCAAGCATAATTCCCCACTTTTGTCCCTGAGAGGTCCGATTTTTTCCCTGACAACCCTTTTGTTCCTAACGTATGAATAAAATGCCTTGGGATTCTCCTTAATCCTGTCTGCCAAGAACATTTCGTGACCCCTTTTTGCACTTCTAATTCCCCGTTTGAGTTCTTTCCTACTTTCTTTGTACTCCTCCAGAGCTCCCTCCGTTTTTTGCTGCCTGGACCTACCATACGCCTCTCTTTTCTTTTTGACCAGTCCCTCAATTTCTCATCCAAATCATTCATATAAATGACAAATAACAGTGGACCCAGCACAGATCCCTGAGGCACACTGCTGGTCACAGGCCTCCAGTTTGAAAAACAACTCTCTACAACCACCCTCGAAAGCCAATTTTGTATCCATTTAGATACCTCACCCTGGATCCCATGAGATTTAACTTTATGCAACAACCTACCATGCGGTACCTTGTCAATGGCAAGTCGTAACGGACATGTCAAATTTCCTTAACCTCCTGAGAAAGTTGGTGGGCTTTCTTAACTGTAGCACTTGTTTTGTGGTCTAGGAGGTATTCAGCTCTCTAACTGCACTGAACCCACAGATGTATCATCCACGTAATCTCCTGTTGTACATGGAGAGTCCTCCAAGGAGGATGCTTCGTCTCAGACCAGGTCAGATCCCACAGGAAGGGACAGGAATCTCACTGTTCGGAGACCTCAGTACTTCCGCCCCAGTCACCTTCCCCAGCCCAGAGCTGGATGTCAGCACAGCAACCGTGGCAGAATCTACAGCACCTTCTGCAGCCGTCGTATCCTATCCAGCCCCGGAGCTGAGTGTCTGCGAGAAATTCCTCTCCCTGTAGAAGATGCTGTCAGTAAATGTCAGTGTCATTAAAACGAAGGAGATTGGCATCGGCTTCAGGAAGTGTAGTGGAGGACATGCCCCTGTCTACATCAATGGCGGTGAAGTGGAAATGGTCGAGAGCTTCAAGTTTCTAGGCGTACAGATCACCAACAACCTGTCCTGGTCCCTCCATGCCGACACTATCGTTAAGAAAGCCCATCAATGCCTCTACTTTCTCAAAAAGCTATGGAAACTTGGCACGTCAGCTACCATCCTCACCCACTCTTTGTGAGAATTGCATTTAATTCTGGCCTCCATCTTATCAAAGGGAAGTAGAGACAGGGAATATTGTGCACAGTTTTGGTCCCTGTATTCGAGGAAAGATGTAGTGACATTGGAGGCAGTTCAGAGGAGGTTCACTGGATTGATTCCAGAGATCAAGGGTTTGTCGTGTGAAGAGAGATTGAACAGTTTAGGCCGATATGCTCTGGAATTTGGAAGAATGAGGGGAGATCAAATTGAGGTTAACAAGATGATAAAAGGTCTGGATAAAGTAGACGTGGAGCGGATGCTTCCTCTTGTGGGGCATTCTAGGACGAGAGGTCATAGTCTCAGGATAAGAGGCAGCAAATTTAAAACAGAGTTAAGGAGAAACTACTTCTCCCAAAGGGTTGTGAATCTGTGGAATTCGCTACCCCCAAAGTGCGGTGGATGCTGGGACAGTGAGTAAATTCGTGGAGGAGTTAGACAGATTTTTAATTGGTAATGGGCTGAAGGGTTATGGGGAGAAAGCAGGAAAATGGGGATGAGAAGCATATCAGCCATGGTCGAATGGTGGAGCAGACTCGATGGGCTGAACGGCCTAATTCTGCTCCTATATCTTATGAACTAAGTAAGGAGAGGATTTACAAGAACGCATGGGTAGAAATATCAGGACAGGCCGGAGGATCAGCTTTGTGTGTTAGACCCTCAATACACAAGCACCAAGTGTCGTCACTCAGTGCTGAGGGTCTATCCATCCCCCATGGTGAGGGGAGGATGGGCTTGAAGGATGGATCGATGCTCCAACCAGTTACGCCATGTCCTCCTTGGAGAGCTTTATGCAGAGGGACAAGTCCACCAGGTAGTGGTCTGCACTCAACATCCTAGAGGCCCTTGGGCAAAAGGAGATGGCGGATCCTGTCCGATGGTTCACGGAGCTGACAGAGTCATTTGTCAGAATGCTTCATCACCAGAATGTTCAAGCAAGCACCAAGGCTGAGCTTGGGTGGTGGTGAGAAAGACCCTCCCCGTCAGGTCCTTGCTGCATGCCCAGAGCCTCACCCCATCTGCACGCTGCCCTCGAGGTCACAGTGGTGGGGGAGAGACCGGTGTCCACCTCCTTGTGGAAGGCACCTTTGCAAAGAAGGTCCGGAGAGAGAGGAGGTGGTTTTTGCCGAGGTTCATCCCGAGTAGCTCGAAGACGCAGGACTCTGGGCTCCAACGGCTGTTCCCAGCGACACACACCCAGATTGAATCGTTCAAAATCACAAGGGTATTTGTTATTTATTAATTTACTGGATGTGGGAGTCGCTGGCTGGACCCAGTATTTGTTGCCTGTCCTTAACTGTCCCTTGGGAAGGTGATGGTGAGCTGCCTTTTCACAATCCATGTGGTGTAGGTGCACCCACAGTGCTGTTAGGGAGGGAGTTCCAGGATTTTGACCCAGCGACAGTGAAGGAATGGCCAATGCCACAGAGCGCTGTGGAGGCCAGACCATTGAGTGTCTTTAAGACAGGGATAGATAGGTTCTTGATCAATGAGGGGATCAAAGGTGATATTTCCAAGTCAGGACGCTGAGTGACTCAGAGGGGAACCTCCGGGTGCTGCTGTTCCCAGGTATCAGCTGCCCTTGTCCTCCTCGATGGTAATGGTTGTGATTGGAAGGTGCTGCCTCAGGAACCTTGGTGAGTTCCTGCAGTGCATCTTGTCAATGGTACGCGCAGCATAAAGAGTTAGGAGCTGGGATCGGAAAGCGGGAGCAGGAGGAGGCCAATTAACTAATTTTCACACAATCAGAAAATTCGACAGCCACGAGCCAGTCTGTTCCCTTTATCAATCCGAGGTGATTAACACTGACCTCCGACCACCAGGGGGAGCGCTGCTGCTCCTCTCTCAGTGGCAGCCTCAGGAGGTGGGGGAGGAGGCCACTCGGCCCCTCAGGCAGGTTCAGCCATTCAATAAGACCATGTCTGATCTGATTGTATCCTCAATCCCACATTCCCGCCCACCCCTGATGCCCTTCACACCCTCGTTAACCAAGAATCTGTCCACCTCCACCTGCAGGATCTTCAAAGCCTCTGTTTCCCCCGTGTTTGCAGGAAGAGACTCACCAGCCTGAGAGGGAGAAACATTCTCCCCATCTCCGTCTTTATTGGGTGACCCCGTTTTTTGAAGCAGTGACCCCCTAGTTCTAGATTCTCCCAGAAGAGGAAACATCCTCTCCGCACCCACCCTGTCAATACCCCGCAGGATCGGACAGCTTTCTAACAAGTCGCCTCTTCCTCTCCTAAACTCCAGAGAATAGAAGTGTCCACAGACAGATCAAGAGTGAACAGGATTCAGAGAGTGACAGAGAAAGTTTGAGAGTGCGGGGGGAGAGTGTGAGAGTGCGGGGAGAGTTTGAGAGTGCAGGGGGAGAGTGTGAGAGTGCGGGGGGAGAGTGTGAGAGTGCGGGGGGGAGAGTGTGAGAGTGCGAGGGGAGAGAGTGAGAGTGCGGGGGGAGAGTGTGAGAGTGCGGGGGGAGAGAGTGAGAGTGCGGGGAGAGAGAGTGAGAGTGCGGGGGGAGAGTGCGAGCGTGCGGGGGGAGAGTGTGAGAGTGCGGGGGGGAGAGTGTGAGGGTGCGGGGGGAGAGTGTGAGAGTGCGGGGGGAGAGTGTGAGAGTGCGGGGGGAGAGTGTGAGAGTGCGGGGGGAGAGTGTGAGAGTGCGGGGGAGAGTGCGGGGGGAGAGTGTGAGATTGCGGGGGGAGAGTGTGAGAGTGCGGGGGGAGAGTGTTAGAGTGCGGGGAGAGAGTGTGAGAGTGCGGGGGGAGAGTGTGAGAGTGCGGGGGGAGAGTGTGAGAGTGCGGGGAGAGAGTGTGAGAGTGCGGGGGGAGAGTGTGACAGTGCGAGGGGAGAGTGTGACAGTGCGGGGGAGAGTGCGGGGGGAGAGTGTGAGAGTGCGGGGGGAGAGTGTGAGAGTGCGGGGGGAGAGAGTGAGAGTGCGGGGAGAGAGAGTGAGAGTGCGGGGGGAGAGTGCGAGCGTGCGGGGGGAGAGTGTGAGAGTGCGGGGGGGGAGAGTGTGAGGGTGCGGGGGGAGAGTGTGAGAGTGCAGGGGGAGAGTGTGAGAGTGCGGGGGGAGAGTGTGAGAGTGCGGGGGGAGAGTGTGAGAGTGCGGGGGGAGAGTGCGGGGGGAGAGTGTGAGATTGCGGGGGGAGAGTGTGAGAGTGCGGGGGGAGAGTGTTAGAGTGCGGGGAGAGAGTGTGAGAGTGCGGGGGGAGAGTGTGACAGTGCGGGGGGAGAGTGTGAGAGTGCGGGGGGAGAGTGTGAGAGTGCGGGGGGAGAGGGTGAGAGTGCGGGGGGAGAGTGTGAGATTGCGGGGGGAGAGTGTGAGAGTGCGGGGGGAGAGTGTGAGAGTGCGGGGGGAGAGTGTGAGAGTGCGGGGGGAGAGTTTGAGAGTGCGGGGGGAGAGTGTGAGAGTGCGGGGGGAGAGTGTGAGAGTGCAGGGGGAGAGTGTGAGAGTGCGGGGGAGAGTGTGAGAGTGCGCGGGGAGAGTGTGAGAGTGCGGGGGGAGAGTGTGAGAGTGCGGGGGGAGAGTGTGAGAGTGCGGGGGGGAGTGTGAGAGTGCGGGGGGAGAGTGTGAGAGTGCGGGGGGAGAGTGTGAGAGTGCGGGGGGAGAGTGTGAGAGTGCGGGGGGAGAGTGTGAGAGTGCGGGGGGAGAGTGTGAGAGTGCGGGGGGAGGGTGTGAGAGTGCGGGGGGAGAGAGTGAGAGTGCGGGGGGAGAGTGTGAGAGTGCGGGGGGAGAGTGTGAGAGTGCGGGTGGAGAGTTTGAGAGTGCGGGGGGAGAGTGTGAGAGTGCGGGGGGAGAGTGTGAGAGTGCGGGGGGAGAGGGTGAGAGTGCGGGGGGAGAGTGTGAGAGTGCGGGGGGAGAGTGCGAGAATGCGCGGGGAGAGTGTGAGAGTGCGGGGGGAGAGTGTGAGAGTGCGGGGGGGAGTGTGAGAGTGCGGGGGGAGAGTGTGAGAGTGCGGGGGGAGAGTGTGAGAGTGCGGGGGGAGAGAGTGAGAGTGCGGGGAGAGAGTGTGAGAGTGCGGGGGGAGAGTGTGAGAGTGCGGGGGGAGAGTGTGAGAGTGCGGGGGGAGAGTGTGACTTAAATCTGTTGTTAATCTATTTGAAATATCATTCTCGGACCCAGGACTGCATCTCCCACCCTACCTGGGGTATTCAAGACCAGCGGGTTTTAGACTTGCTCCCCATTTGCGGTGAACTAGCTGGAGACCCCGCTGGAGTAAAGGGGGACAATCGCGGCCCCCAGGTGATCGGGCGGCATGGTGTGGTGCCCCCTGGGCGTTGGCCGCCTTGCTGTGCCAACCTGTGCCCCCTTGCACTGCCCAAGAGGCAAAGGGACCATGCCCACCGGGCGTTTTGCAGTGCCATGGGAGCAGGGCCTACTGTGGGTGAGGCTTGCGGCGATCGGTTCCCACTGCCACTCGGAATGGGGATCAGTCAGGGCTGGAGAGAGGCCAGCTAATGGGGCGGGGTGGGGCGTTGGGCTTTTGCCTCCCACGGGGGGGGTTCTGCCTGCCAGGGTGAGGGGGTCTGCCAGGCAGGGGGGGTGTGGATTGTCACTGCTGCAGTGGGGGGCCTGGAGATCAGGGCGCTCCAAGATGGGGGGGGTGGGGGAGGTCGGGGCTGGCCCGGGAATGGCCGTAGGGGCCGCGATCGAGCTGTGGGTGTGGCTGGTGGGGCAGCACTGTGGGGGTCCCGGGCTGGCCAGCGATCTGGGCCATTGCGCATGCACAGAGTTCTCTGGCCTGAATCGGCCCCCTCAAGCTTTTTGTGATATTAACGATTGCGACCTCCACATTGGAAAGAGTGTGGGAGATTCGAGTCTGAACTCTCACTGAAAAAAGCAATCGTGATTTACACCAGTTTTCCCGCCAATTCAGCACTTAGAATTTTTTTGGGAGAATCAGGCTCTTAGTGTCAGTGGATTAGCAGGGTAAATGCATGCTGTTACCATGGGGATAGGGCCTGTGTGGGATTGTGGTCAGTGCAGGCTCAATGGGGATAGGGCCTGTGTGGGATTGTGGTCAGTGCAGGCTCAATGGGGATAGGGCCTGTGCGGGATTGTGGTCAGTGCAGGCTCGATGGGGATAGGGCCTGTGTGGGATTGTGGTCAGTGCAGGCTCGATGGGGATAGGGCCTGTGTGGGATTGTGGTCAGTGCAGGCTCGATGGGGATAGGGCCTGTGCGGGATTGTGGTCAGTGCAGGCTCGATGGGGATAGGGCCTGTGCGGGATTGTGGTCAGTGCAGGCTCGATGGGCCAAGTGGCCTCTTTCTGCATTGTAGGAACTCTATGAAACTCTATCTATTCTATTTGACTGTGAAAATCCCCCAGTCACCACACTCCGGCGCCTGTTCGGGTACACTGCGGGAGAATTTTGCATGGCCAATGCAGCAGCAGCACGTCTTTGGAGTGTGGGGGGAAACCGGAGCACCCGGGGGAAACCCACGCGGAGACGGGGAGAATGTGCAAACTCCACACAGACAGTGACCCAATCCGGGAATCGAACCCGGGTCCCTGGCACTGTGAGGTAACAGTGCTAAGCATTGTGCCACTGTGCTGCCCTTGGGGAGTGCACCTAAAGTTAGCTCGAGCTGCCCCAGCAGGGTGCTGGTGGGGGTGGCACCAGGATGAATCGCCCTCCCCCCCTGCCCCGGTAACCGCGTGTGCCATTGACGAACCCTGCCAGCGGTGGGGGTGTGCAGCATTGCAAATCAGAGCCTCACTCTGTGTCGGCTGTTATGACTTCATTCAATACGGAGTCTGTGCTCAGGGATATAAATCTTCATAAAGCGCGGAGAGTGATTAATGTGCGGGGTGCGGGGCTCGGTAGCTGGACCTTTCCCTCTGCAGGGTAATCAGAAGATGGAATACCTCTGTCGTCTCCACTAGCCCCGTCTCATTTGTTCCACTTTGCAGCCCATTTACTTTGGAAAGTACAAGGCAGTCCATCAAAAATATTTTCAGAGTTAATTTCCTCCCTTAATCTGCCTGATTCTTATTTGCTATCGAGTGGCAGGATCGATTTTGCTGGCAACTAAATTAAATAATCCTGTTTTCATGCATGGACTGGTTGCAGACTAGACGCCAGGGCTGGAGCTGGGGGTGCGATGACTCTGTGTGTGTGTGTGTGTGTGTGTGTGAGAGAGAGAGAGAGGAAAGGGAAGGCTCCAGAGTGACAAATTGGTCGTGTGTGTCACATATTCCGCTCACATTTAAAACCGTGTGTAGCCTATCGTCATATCCTTCAGCCTTCATTTCGTTTGCCATTTTTCTTCTGGGTGTTTAGCAGGATTTTTTTTTCCTCTCTGTCTCGCTCTGCCTTTATTTGCTCTGCGGGTGACGCGCAGCTCGGGGGCGCGCGCTGAGGAACGCGACGGAATTCACTCGCCGATGGATGTCAGCGGATTTTTTTTAAATCTTAGTAAGAGATCGTCACAGTGGCAATCTGGCAGTCACGCACGCACAATAACGTATGTTCACACAAACAGCACATACGCAGCCAGGGGACATGCAGGCAGAGAGAGAGAGACACACACACACACACACACACAGACGCACATACAGTCTCAGCATCTTAATTCCAGCTTCCTCACGCCATGCCCTCCCCTCCATCCTCAATCACCCCCAAACACAGACTCGCACATCAGCCAGGTTAGACTCACAGTGTCAGTACTCAGGGAGTGCTGCACTGTCAGGGAGATGGTCAGTACTGAGGGTGTGCTGCACTGTCAGACAGAGGCTCAGTACTGAGGGAGTGCTGCACTGTCAGAGGGTCAGTACTGAGGGAGTGCTGCACTGTCAGAGGGTCAGTACTGAGGGAGTGCTGCACTGTCAGAGGGTCAGTGCTGAGGGAGTGCTGCTCTGTCAGAGTGTCAGTACACAGGGAGTGCTGCACTGTCAGAGGGTCAGTGCTGAGGGAGTGCTGCACTGTCAGAGGGTCAGTGCTGAGGGAGTGCTGCACTGTCAGACGCTCAGTACTGAGGGAGTGCTGCACTGTCAGAGAGAGGCTCAGTACTGAGGGAGTGCTGCACTGTCAGAGAGAGGCTCAGTACTGAGGGTGTGCTGCACTGTCAGAGGGCCAGGACTGAGGGAGTGCTGCACTGTCAGAGGGTCAGTACTGAGGGAGTGCTGCACTGTCAGACGCTCAGTACTGAGGGGGTGCTGCACTGTCAGAGGGCCAGGACTGAGGGAGTGCTGCACTGTCAGAGGGTCAGTACTGAGAGAGTGCTGCACTGTCAAAGGGTCAGTACTGAGGGAGTGCTGCACTGTCAAAGGGTCAGTACTGAGGGAGTCCTGCAATGTTAGAGGGTCAGTGCTGAGGGAGTGCTGCACTGTCAGAGGGTCAGTGCTGAGGGAGTGCTGCACTGTCAGACGCTCAGTACTGAGGGAGTGCTGCACTGTCAGAGGGTCAGTGCTGAGGGAGTGCTGCACTGTCAGAGGGTCAGTGCTGAGGGAGTGCTGCACTGTCAGACGCTCAGTACTGAGGGAGTGCTGCACTGTCAGAGAGAGGCTCAGTACTGAGGGAGTGCTGCACTGTCAGAGAGAGGCTCAGTACTGAGGGAGTGCTGCACTGTCAGAGGGCCAGGACTGAGGGAGTGCTGCACTGTCAGAGGGTCAGTACTGAGGGAGTGCTGCACTGTCAGACGCTCAGTACTGAGGGAGTGCTGCACTGTCAGAGGGCCAGGACTGAGGGAGTGCTGCACTGTCAGAGAGTAAGTACTGAGAGAGTGCTGCACTGTCGAAGGGTCAGTACTGAGGGAGTGCTGCACTGTCAAAGGGTCAGTACTGAGGGAGTCCTGCAATGTTAGAGGGTCAGTACTGAGGGAGTGCTGCACTGTCAGAGGGTCAGTGCTGAGGGTGTCCTACACTGTCAGAGGGTCAGTGCTGAGGGAGTGCGGCGCTGTCAGAGGGTCAGTGCTGAGGGAGTGCTGCGCTGTCAGAGGGTCAGTACTGAGGGAGCGCTGCACTGTCAGAGGGTCAGTACTGAGGGAGCGCTGCACTGTCAGAGGGTCAGTACTGAGGGAGCGCTGCACTGTCAGAGGGATAGTGCTGAGGGAGTGCTGCACTGTCAGAGGGCCAGGACTGAGGGAGTGCTGCACTGTCAAAGGGTCAGTACTGAGGGAGCGCTGCACTGTCAGAGGGTCAGTACTGAGGGAGTGCTGCACTGTCAGAGGGTCAGTGCTGAGGGTGTCCTACACTGTCAGAGGGTCAGTGCTGAGGGAGTGCTGCGCTGTCAGAGGGTCAGTGCTGAGGGAGTGCTGCGCTGTCAGAGGGTCAGTACTGAGGGAGTGCCGCACTGTCAGAGGGTCAGTACTGAGGGAGCGCTGCACTGTCAGAGGGTCAGTGCTGAGGGAGTGCTGCACTGTCAGAGGGTCAGTGCTGAGGGAGTGCCGCACTGTCAGAGGGTCAGTACTGAGGGAGCGCTGCACTGTCAGAGGGTCAGTACTGAGGGAGCGCTGCGTTGTCAGAGGGACAGTAGCCAGCCAGGGCACATGCAGGCAGAGAGAGAGAGAGAGACACACACACACAGACGCACATACAGTCTCAGCATCTTAATTCCAGCTCCCTCACGCCATGCACTCCCGTCCATCCTCAATCACCCCCAAACACAGACTCGCACATCAGCCAGGTTAGACTCACAGTGTCAGTACACAGGGAGTGCTGCACTGTCAGAGGGTCAGTGCTGAGGGAGTGTCGCACTGTCAGAGGGTCGGTGCTGAGGGAGTGCTGCACTGTCAGAGGGTCAGTGCTGAGGGAGTGCTGCACTGTCAGAGGGTCGGTGCTGAGGGAGTGTCGCACTGTCAGAGGGTCAGTGCTGAGGGAGTGCCGCAGTGCCAGAGGGTCAGTAATGATGGAGTGCTGCACTGCAAGAGGATCAGTACTGAGGGAGTGCCGCACTGTCAGAGGGTCAGTACTGAGGGAGTGCTGCACTGTCAGAGTTTCAGTACTGAGGGAGTGCTGCACTGTCAGACGGACAGGACTGAGGGAGCGCTGCACTCTCAGAGGGTCAGTAATGAGGGAGTGCTGCACTGTCAGAGGGTCAGTACTGAGGGAGTGCTGCACTGTCAGAGGGTCAGTGCTGAGGGAGTGCCGCACTGTCAGAGGGTCAGTACTGAGGGAGTGCTGCACTGTCAGAGGGTCAGTGCTGAGGGAGTGCTGCACTGTCAGAGGGTCAGTACTGAGGGAGTGCTGCACTGTCAGAGGGCCAGGATTGAGGGAGTGCTGCACTGTCAGAGGGTCAGTACTGAGAGAGTGCTGCACTGTCAAAGGGTCAGTACTGAGGGAGTGCTGCACTGTCAAAGGGTCAGTACTGAGGGAGTCCAGCATTGTTAGTGGGTCAGTACTGAGGGAGTGCTGCACTGTCAGAGGGTCAGTGCTGAGGGTGTCCTACACTGTCAGAGGGTCAGTGCTGAGGGACTGCTGCGCTGTCAGAGGGTCAGTGCTGAGGGAGTGCTGCGCTGTCAGAGGGTCAGTACTGATGGAGTGCCGCACTGTCAGAGGGTCAGTACTGAGGGAGCGCTGCACTGTCAGAGGGTGAGTACTTAGGGAGCGCCGCACTGTCAGAGGGATAGTGCTGAGGGAGTGCTGCACTGTCAGAGGGCCAGGACTGAGGGAGTGCTGCACTGTCAGAGGGTCAGTACTGAGGGAGTGCTGCACTGTCAGACGCTCAGTACTGAGGGAGTGCTGCACTGTCAGAGAGAGGCTCAGTAATGAGGGAGTGCTGCACTGTCAGAGAGAGGCTCAGTACTGAGGGAGTGCTGCACTGTCAGACGCTTAGTACTGAGGGTGTGCTGCACTGTCAAAGGGCCAGGACTGAGGGAGTGCTGCACTGTCAGAGGGTCAGTACTGAGAGAGTGCTGCACTGTCAAAGGGTCAGTACTGAGGGAGTGCTGCACTGTCAAAGGGTCAGTACTGAGGGAGTCCTGCAATGTTAGAGGGTCAGTACTGAGGGAGTGCTGCACTGTCAGAGGGTCAGTGCTGAGGGTGTCCTACACTGTCAGAGGGTCAGTGCTGAGGGAGTGCTGCGCTGTCAGAGGGTCAGTACTGAGGGAGTGCCGCACTGTCAGAGGGTCAGTACTGAGGGAGCGCTGCACTGTCAGAGGGTCAGTACTGAGGGAGTGCCGCACTGTCAGATGGTCAGTGCTGAGGGAGTGCTGCACTGTCAGAGGGTCAGTGCTGAGGGAGTGCCGCACTGTCAGAGGGTCAGTACTGAGGGAGCGCTGCACTGTCAGAGGGTCATTACTGAGGGAGCGCTGCACTGTCAGAGGGTCAGTACTGAGGGAGTGCCGCACTGTCAGAGAGTCAGTGCTGAGGGAGTGCTGCGCTGTCAGAGGGTCAGTACTGAGGGAGTGCCGCACTGTCAGAGGGTCAGTACTGAGGGAGCGCTGCACTGTCAGAGGGTCATTACTGAGGGAGCGCTGCACTGTCAGAGGGTCAGTACTGAGGGAGTGCCGCACTGTCAGAGGGTCGGTGCTGAGGGAGTGCCGCACTGCCAGAGGGTCAGTGCTGAGGGAGTGCTGCACTGTCAGAGGGTCAGTACTGAGGGAGTGCTGCACTGTCAGAGGGTCAGTACTGTGGGAGTGCTGCACTGTCAGAGGGTCAGTGCTGAGGGAGTGCCGCACTGTCAGAGGGTCAGTGCTGAGGGAGTGCCGCACTGCCAGAGGGTCAGTACTGTGGGAGTGCTGCGTTGTCAGAGAGAGGGACAGTAGCCAGCCAGGGCACATGCAGGCAGAGAGAGAGAGAGACACACACACACACAGACGCACATACAGTCTCAGCATCTTAATTCCAGCTTCCTCACGCCATGCCCTCCCCTCCATCCTCAATCACCCCCAAACACAGACTCGCACATCAGCCAGGTTAGATTCACAGTGTCAGTTCTCAGTGAGTGCTGCACTGTCAGAGGGTCAGTGCTGAGGGAGTGCTGCACTGTCAGAGGGTCAGTGCTGAGGGAGTGTCGCACTGTCAGAGGGTCAGTACTGAGGGAGTGCTGCACTGTCAGAGGGTCAGTGCTGAGGGAGCGCTGCACTGTCAGAGGGTCAGTACTGAGGGAGCGCTGCACTGTCAGACGGACAGGACTGAGGGAGCGCTGCACTCTCAGAGGGTCAGTAATGAGGGAGTGCTGCACTGTCAGAGGGTCAGTGCTGAGGGAGTGCCGCACTGTCAGAGGGTCAGTACTGAGGGAGTGCCGCACTGTCAGAGGGTCAGTGCTGAGGGAGTGCTGCACTGTCAGAGGGTCAGTGCTGAGGGAGTGCTGCACTGTCAGAGGGTCAGTGCTGAGGGAGAGCTGCACTGTCAGAGGGTCAGTACTGAGGGAGTGCTGCACTGTCAGAGGGTCAGTACTGAGGGAGCGGTGAACTTTCAGAGGGTGAGTACTAAGGGAGTGCTGCACTGTCAGAGGGTCAGTGCTGAGGGAGTGCTGCACTGTCAGAGGATCGGTGCTGAGGGAGTGTCGCACTGTCAGAGGGTCAGTGCTGAGGGAGTGCTGCGCTGTCAGAGGGTCAGTACTGAGGGAGTGCCGCACTGTCAGAGGGTCAGTGCTGAGGGAGTGCCGCACTGTCAGAGGGTCAGTGCTGAGGGAGTGCTGCACTGTCAGAGGGTCAGTGCTGAGGGAGTGCTGCACTGTCAGAGGATCGGTGCTGAGGGAGTGTCGCACTGTCAGAGGGTCGGTGCTGAGGGAGTGCCGCACTGCCAGAGGGTCAGTGATGATGGAGTGCTGCACTGCAAGAGGATCAGTACTGAGGGAGTGCTGCACTGTCAGACGGACAGGACTGAGGGAGCGCTGCACTCTCAGAGGGTCAGTAATGAGGGAGTGCTGCACTGTCAGAGGGTCAGTGCTGAGGGAGTGTCGCACTGTCAGAGGGTCGGTGCTGAGGGAGTGCCGCACTGTCAGAGGGTCAGTGCTGAGGGAGTGCTGCACTGTCAGAGGGTCGGTGCTGAGGGAGTGTCGCACTGTCAGAGGGTCGGTGCTGAGGGAGTGCCGCACTGCCAGAGGGTCAGTGATGATGGAGTGCTGCACTGCAAGAGGATCAGGACTGAGGGAGCGCTGCACTCTCAGAGGGTCAGGAATGAGGGAGTGCTGCACTGTCAGAGGGTCAGTGCTGAGGGAGCGCTGCACTGTCCGAGGGTAAGTAATGAGGGAGCGCTGCACTGTCAGAGTTTCAGTACTGAGGGAGTGCTGCACTGTCAGACGGACAGGACTGAGGGAGCGCTGCACTCTCAGAGGGTCAGTAATGAGGGAGTGCTGCACTGTCAGAGGGTCAGTACTGAGGGAGTGCTGCACTGTCAGTGGGTCAGTACTGAGGGAGTGCTGCACTGTCAGAGGGTCAGTACTGAGGGAGTGCTGCACTGTCAGAGGGTCAGTACTGAGGGAGTGCTGCACTGTCAGAGGGTCAGTAGTGAGGGAGCGGTGAACTTTCAGAGGGTGAGTGCTGAGGGAGTGCTGCACTGTCAGACGGACAGGACTGAGGGAGCGCTGCACTCTCAGAGGGTCAGTAATGAGGGAGTGCTGCACTGTCAGAGGGTCAGTGCTGAGGGATTGATGCACTGTCAGAAGGTCAGGAATGAGGGAGTGCCGCACCGTCAGAGAGTCACTTCTGAGTGAGCGCTGCACTGTCAGAGGGTCTGTGCTGAGGGAGTGACGCACTGTCGGAGGGTCAGTACCGAGGGAGTGCCAAACAGTCAGAGGGTCAGTACTGGGGGAGTGATGAACTGTCGGAGGGTAAGTGCTGCGGGAGTGCTGCACTGTCAGAGAGTCACTTCTGAGTGAGCGCTGCACTGTCAGAGGGTCTGTGCTGAGGGAGTGACGCACTGTCGGAGGGTCAGTACCGAGGGAGTGCCAAACAGTCAGAGGGTCAGTACTGAGGGAGTGATGAACTGTCGGATGGTCAGTACTGAGGGAGTGATGAACTGTCGGAGGGTCAGTGCTGAGGGAGGGCTGCACTGTCAGAGGGTCAGTACTGAGGGAGTGCTGCACTGTCAGGGGGTCAGTGCTGAGGGAGTGCTGCACTGTCAGAGGGTCAGTACTGAGGGAGTGCTGCACTGTCAGAGGGTCAATGCTGCGGGAGTGCTGCACTGGCAGAGGGTCAGTGTTGAGGGAGTGCTGCACTGTCAGAGGGTCAGTACTGAGGGAGTGCTGCACTGTCAGAGGGTCAGTACTGAGGGAGTGCCGCACTGCCAGAGGGTCAGAACAGAGGGAGTGCCGCACTGTCAGAGGTGCAGTGCTGAGGGATTGATGCACTGTCAGAAAGTCAGGAATGAGGGAGCGCTGCATTGACAGAAGGTCAGGAATGAGGGAGTGCCGCACCGTCAGAGAGTCACTTCTGAGTGAGCGCTGCACTGTCAGAGGGTCCGTGCTGAGGGAGTGACGCACTGTCGGAGGGTGAGTATCGAGGGAGTGCCAAACTGTCAGAGGGTCAGTACTGGGGGATTGCTGCACTGTCAGAGGGTCGGTGCTGAGGGAGTGCTGCACTGTCGGAGGGTAAGTGCTGCGGGAGTGCTGCACTGTCAGGGGGTCAGTACTGAGGGAGTGCTACACTGCCAGAGGGTCAATACTGAGGGAGTGCTGCACCGTCAGAGGGTCAGTACTGAGGGAGTGCTGCACTGTCAGAGGGTCAGTACTGAGGGAGCGCTGCACTGTCAGAGGGTGAGTACTAAGGGAGTGCTGCACTGTCAGAGGGTCAGTACTGAGGGAGTGCCGCACTGTCAGAGGGTCAGTACTGAGGGAGTGCCGCACTGTCAGAGGGTCAGTACTGAGGGAGTGCTGCACTGTCAGAGGCTCAGTACTGAGGGAATGCTGCACTGTCAAAGGGGCAGGGCTGAGGGAGTGCCGCACTGTCAGATGTTCAGCAAAGAGGGAGTGCCAAACTGTAAGAGGGTCAGTACTGAGGCGTTGCTGCAGTGTCAGAGGGTCAGTACTGAGGGAGTGCTGCACTGTCAGAGGGTCAGTACTGAGGGAGTGCCGCACTGTCAGAGGGTCAGTACTGAGGGAGTGCTGCACTGTCAGAGGGTCAGTACTGAGGGAGTGCCGCACTGTCAGAGGGTCAGTGCTGAGGGAGAGCTGCACTGTCAGAGGTTCAGTACTGAGGGAGTGCTGCACTGTCAGAGGGTCAGTACTGAGGGAGTGCTGCACTGTCAGAGGGTCGGTGCTGAGGGAGTGCCGCACTGTCAGGAGGTCAGTGGTGAGGGAGTGCTGCACTATCAGAGGGTCAGGACTGACGGAGTGCCGCACTGTCAGAGGGTCAGTGCTGAGGGAGCGCTGCACTGTCAGAGGGTCGGTGCTGAGGGAGTGCCGCACTGTCAGGAGGTCAGTGGTGAGGGAGTGCTGCACTGTCAGAGGGTCAGTGCTGAGGGAGTGCTGCACTGTCAGAGGGTCGGTGCTGAGGGAGTGCCGCACTGTCAGGAGGTCAGTGGTGAGGGAGTGCTGCACTATCAGAGGGTCAGTACTGACGGAGTGCCGCGCTGTCAGAGGGTCAGTGCTGAGGGAGCGCTGCACTGTCAGAGGGTCAGTACTGAGGGAGTGCTGCACTGTCAGAGGGTCAGTGCTGAGGGAGTGCTGCACTGTCAGAGGGTCGGTGCTGAGGGAGTGCCGCACTGTCAGGAGGTCAGTGGTGAGGGAGTGCTGCACTATCAGAGGGTCAGTACTGACGGAGTGCCGCACTGTCAGAGGGTCAGTGCTGAGGGAGCGCTGCACTGTCAGAGGGTCAGTACTGAGGGACTGCTGCACTGTCAGAGGGTCAGTGCTGAGGGAGTGCTGCACTGTCAGAGGGTCAGTGCTGAGGGAGTGCTGCACTGTCAGAGGGTCGGTGCTGAAGGAGTTCCGCACTGTCAGGGGGTCAGTGGTGAGGGAGTGCCGCACTATCAGAGGGTCAGTACTGACGGAGTGCCGCACTGTCAGAGGGTCAGTGCTGAGGGATTGATGCACTGTCAGAGGGTCAGTACTGAGGGAGCGGTGAACTTTCAGAGGGTGAGTACTAAGGGAGTGCTGCACTGTCAGAGGGTCAGTCCTGAGGGAGTGCTGCACTGTCAGAGGATCGGTGCTGAGGGAGTGACGCACTGTCAGAGGGTCAGTGCTGAGGGAGTGCTGCACTGTCAGAGGGTCAGTACTGAGGGAGTGCCGCACTGTCAGAGGGTCAGTGCTGAGGGAGTGCCGCACTGTCAGAGGGTCAGTGCTGAGGGAGTGCTGCACTGTCAGAGGATCGGTGCTGAGGGAGTGTCGCACTGTCAGAGGGTCGGTGCTGAGGGAGTGCCGCACTGCCAGAGGGTCAGTGATGATGGAGTGCTGCACTGCAAGAGGATCAGTACTGAGGGAGTGCTGCACTGTCAGACGGACAGGACTGAGGGAGCGCTGCACTCTCAGAGGGTCAGTAATGAGGGAGTGCTGCACTGTCAGAGGGTCAGTGCTGAGGGAGTGTCGCACTGTCAGAGGGTCGGTGCTGAGGGAGTGCCGCACTGTCAGAGGGTCAGTGCTGAGGGAGTGCTGCACTGTCAGAGGGTCGGTGCTGAGGGAGTGTCGCACTGTCAGAGGGTCGGTGCTGAGGGAGTGCCGCACTGCCAGAGGGTCAGTGATGATGGAGTGCTGCACTGCAAGAGGATCAGGACTGAGGGAGCGCTGCACTCTCAGAGGGTCAGGAATGAGGGAGTGCTGCACTGTCAGAGGGTCAGTGCTGAGGGAGCGCTGCACTGTCCGAGGGTAAGTAATGAGGGAGCGCTGCACTGTCAGAGTTTCAGTACTGAGGGAGTGCTGCACTGTCAGACGGACAGGACTGAGGGAGCGCTGCACTCTCAGAGGGTCAGTAATGAGGGAGTGCTGCACTGTCAGAGGGTCAGTGCTGAGGGAGTGCCGCACTGTCAGAGGGTCAGTACTGAGGGAGTGCCGCAGTGTCAGAGGGTCAGTGCTGAGGGAGTGCTGCACTGTCAGAGGGTCAGTACTGAGGGAATGCCGCACTGTCAGAGGGTCAGTGCTGAGGGAGTGCTGCACTGTCAGAGTGTCAGTACTGAGGGAGTGCTGCACTGTCAGAGGGTCAGTGCTGAGGGAGAGCTGCACTGTCAGAGGGTCAGTACTGAGGGAGTGCTGCACTGTCAGAGGGTCAGTGCTGAGGGAGTGCTGCACTGTGAGAGGGTCAGTGCTGAGGGAGAGCTGCACTGTCAGAGGGTCAGTACTGAGGGAGTGCTGCACTGTCAGAGGGTCAGTGCTGAGGGAGCGCTGCACTGTCAGAGGGTCAGTACTGAGGGAGCGCTGCACTGTTAGAGGGTCAGTACTGAGGGAGTGCTGCACTGTCAGAGGGTCAGTAGTGAGGGAGCGGTGAACTTTCAGAGGGTGAGTGCTGAGGGAGTGCTGCACTGTCAGACGGACAGGACTGAGGGAGCGCTGCACTCTCAGAGGGTCAGTAATGAGGGAGTGCTTCACTGTCAGAGGGTCAGTGCTGAGGGAGTGCCGCACTGTCAGAGGGTCAGTACTGAGGGAGTGCCGCACTGTCAGAGGGTCAGTGCTGAGGGAGTGCTGCACTGTCAGAGGGTCAGTACTGAGGGAGCGGTGAACTTTCAGAGGGTGAGTGCTGAGGGAGTGCTGCACTGTCAGAGGGTCAGTGCTGAGGGAGTGCTGCACTGTCAGAGGGTCAGTGCTGAGGGAGTGCTGCACTGTCAGAGGGTCAGTGCTGAGGGAGTGCTGCACTGTCAGAGGGTCAGTGCTGAGGGAGAGCTTCACTGTCAGAGGGTCAGTACTGAGGGAGAGCTGCACTGTCAGAGGGTCAGTACAGAGGGAGCGGTGAACTTTCAGAGGGTGAGTGCTGAGGGAGTGCTGCACTGTCAGAGGGTCAGTGCTGAGGGAGTGCTGCACTGTCAGAGGGTCAGTGCTGAGGGAGTGCTGCACTGTCAGAGGGTCGGTGCTGAAGGAGTTCCGCACTGTCAGGGGGTCAGTGGTGAGGGAGTGCTGCACTATCAGAGGGTCAGTACTGACGGAGTGCCGCACTGTCAGAGGGTCAGTGCTGAGGGATTGATGCACTGTCAGAAGGTCAGGAATGAGGGAGTGCCGCACCGTCAGAGAGTCACTTCTGAGTGAGCGCTGCACTGTCAGAGGGTCTGTGCTGAGGGAGTGACGCACTGTCGGAGGGTCAGTACCGAGGGAGTGCCAAACAGTCAGAGGGTCAGTACTGGGGGAGTGATGAACTGTCGGAGGGTAAGTGCTGCGGGAGTGCTGCACTGTCAGAGGGTCAGTACTGAGGGAGTAATGAACTGTCGGATGGTCAGTACTGAGGGAGTGATGAACTGTCGGAGGGTCAGTGCTGAGGGAGGGCTGCACTGTCAGGGGGTCAGTGCTGAGGGAGTGCTGCACTGTCAGGGGGTCAGTACTGAGGGAGTGCTGCACTGTCAGGGGGTCAGTGCTGAGGGAGTGCTGCACTGTCAGAGGGTCAGTACTGAGGGAGTGCTGCACTGTCAGAGGGTCAATGCTGCGGGAGTGCTGCACTGGCAGAGGGTCAGTGCTGAGGGAGTGCTGCACTGTCAGAGGGTCAGTACTGAGGGAGTGCTGCACTGTCAGAGGGTCAATGCTGCGGGAGTGCTGCGCTGTCAGAGGGTCAGTACTGAGGGAGTGCTGCACTGTCAGAGGGTCAGTACTGAGGGAGTGCCGCACTGCCAGAGGGTCAGAACAGAGGGAGTGCCGCACTGTCAGAGCTGCAGTGCTGAGGGAGTGCTGCACTGTCAGAAAGTCAGGAATGAGGGAGCGCTGCATTGACAGAAGGTTAGGAATGAGGGAGTGCCGCACCGTCAGAGAGTCACTTCTGAGTGAGCGCTGCACTGTCAGAGGGTCCGTGCTGAGGGAGTGACGCACTGTCGGAGGGTGAGTATCGAGGGAGTGCCAAACTGTCAGAGGGTCAGTACTGGGGGATTGCTGCACTGTCAGAGGGTCGGTGCTGAGGGAGTGCTGCACTGTCGGAGGGTAAGTGCTGCGGGAGTGCTGCACTGTCAGAGGGTCGGTGCTGAGGGAGTGCTGCACTGTCGGAGGGTAAGTGCTGCGGGAGTGCTGCACTGTCAGAGGGTCAGTGCTGAGGGAGTGCTGCACTGTCAGGGGGTCAGTACTGAGGGAGTGCTACACTGCCAGAGGGTCAATACTGAGGGAGTGCTGCACCGTCAGAGGGTCAGTACTGAGGGAGTGCCGCACTGTCAGAGGGTCAGTACTGAGGGAGCGCTGCACTGTCAGAGGGTGAGTACTAAGGGAGTGCTGCACTGTCAGAGGGTCAGTACTGAGGGAGTGCCGCACTGTCAGAGGGTCAGTACTGAGGGAGTGCCGCACTGTCAGAGGGTCAGTACTGAGGGAGTGCTGCACTGTCAGAGGCTCAGTACTGAGGGAATGCTGCACTGTCAAAGGGGCAGGGCTGAGGGAGTGCCGCACTGTCAGATGTTCAGCAAAGAGGGAGTGCCAAACTGTAAGAGGGTCAGTACTGAGGCGTTGCTGCAGTGTCAGAGGGTCAGTACTGAGGGAGTGCTGCACTGTCAGAGGGTCAGTACTGAGGGAGTGCCGCACTGTCAGAGGGTCAGTACTGAGGGAGTGCTGCACTGTCAGAGGGTCAGTACTGAGGGAGTGCCGCACTGTCAGAGGGTCAGTGCTGAGGGAGAGCTGCACTGTCAGAGGTTCAGTACTGAGGGAGTGCTGCACTGTCAGAGGGTCAGTACTGAGGGAGTGCTGCACTGTCAGAGGGTCGGTGCTGAGGGAGTGCCGCACTGTCAGGAGGTCAGTGGTGAGGGAGTGCTGCACTATCAGAGGGTCAGTACTGACGGAGTGCCGCACTGTCAGAGGGTCAGTGCTGAGGGAGCGCTGCACTGTCAGAGGGTCGGTGCTGAGGGAGTGCCGCACTGTCAGGAGGTCAGTGGTGAGGGAGTGCTGCACTGTCAGACGGACAGGACTGAGGGAGTGCTGCACTGTCAGACGGACAGGACTGAGGGAGCGCTGCACTCTCAGAGGGTCAGTAATGAGGGAGTGCTGCACTGTCAGAGGGTCAGTGCTGAGAGAGTGCCGCACTGTCAGAGGGTCAGTACTGAGGGAGTGCCGCAGTGTCAGAGGGTCAGTGCTGAGGGAGTGCTGCACTGTCAGAGGGTCAGTACTGAGGGAATGCCGCACTGTCAGAGGGTCAGTGCTGAGGGAGTGCTGCACTGTCAGAGGGTCAGTACTGAGGGAGTGCTGCACTGTCAGAGGGTCAGTGCTGAGGGAGAGCTGCACTGTCAGAGGGTCAGTACTGAGGGAGTGCTGCACTGTCAGAGGGTCAGTGCTGAGGCAGTGCTGCACTGTGAGAGGGTCAGTGCTGAGGGAGAGCTGCACTGTCAGAGGGTCAGTACTGAGGGAGTGCTGCACTGTCAGAGGGTCAGTGCTGAGGGAGCGCTGCACTGTCAGAGGGTCAGTACTGAGGGAGTGCTGCACTGTCAGAGGGTCAGTAGTGAGGGAGCGGTGAACTTTCAGAGGGTGAGTGCTGAGGGAGTGCTGCACTGTCAGACGGACAGGACTGAGGGAGCGCTGCACTCTCAGAGGGTCAGTAATGAGGGAGTGCTCCACTGTCAGAGGGTCAGTGCTGAGGGAGTGCCGCACTGTCAGAGGGTCAGTACTGAGGGAGTGCCGCACTGTCAGAGGGTCAGTGCTGAGGGAGTGCTGCACTGTCAGAGGGTCAGTACTGAGGGAGCGGTGAACTTTCAGAGGGTGAGTGCTGAGGGAGTGCTGCACTGTCAGAGGGTCAGTGCTGAGGGAGTGCTGCACTGTCAGAGGGTCAGTGCTGAGGGAGTGCTGCACTGTCAGAGGGTCAGTGCTGAGGGAGTGCTGCACTGTCAGAGGGTCAGTGCTGAGGGAGAGCTGCACTGTCAGAGGGTCAGTACTGAGGGAGTGCTGCACTGTCAGAGGGTCAGTACTGAGGGAGCGGTGAACTTTCAGAGGGTGAGTGCTGAGGGAGTGCTGCACTGTCAGAGGGTCAGTGCTGAGGGAGTGCTGCACTGTCAGAGGGTCAGTGCTGAGGGAGTGCTGCACTGTCAGAGGGTCGGTGCTGAAGGAGTTCCGCACTGTCAGGGGGTCAGTGGTGAGGGAGTGCTGCACTATCAGAGGGTCAGTACTGACGGAGTGCCGCACTGTCAGAGGGTCAGTGCTGAGGGATTGATGCACTGTCAGAAGGTCAGGAATGAGGGAGTGCCGCACCGTCAGAGAGTCACTTCTGAGTGAGCGCTGCACTGTCAGAGGGTCTGTGCTGAGGGAGTGACGCACTGTCGGAGGGTCAGTACCGAGGGAGTGCCAAACAGTCAGAGGGTCAGTACTGGGGGAGTGATGAACTGTCGGAGGGTAAGTGCTGCGGGAGTGCTGCACTGTCAGAGGGTCAGTACTGAGGGAGTGATGAACTGTCGGATGGTCAGTACTGAGGGAGTGATGAACTGTCGGAGGGTCAGTGCTGAGGGAGGGCTGCACTGTCAGGGGGTCAGTGCTGAGGGAGGGCTGCACTGTCAGGGGGTCAGTACTGAGGGAGTGCTGCACTGTCAGGGGGTCAGTGCTGAGGGAGTGCTGCACTGTCAGAGGGTCAATGCTGCGGGAGTGCTGCACTGGCAGAGGGTCAGTGCTGAGGGAGTGCTGCACTGTCAGAGGGTCAATGCTGCGGGAGTGCTGCGCTGTCAGAGGGTCAGTACTGAGGGAGTGCTGCACTGTCAGAGGGTCAGTACTGAGGGAGTGCCGCACTGCCAGAGGGTCAGAACAGAGGGAGTGCCGCACTGTCAGAGCTGCAGTGCTGAGGGAGTGCTGCACTGTCAGAAAGTCAGGAATGAGGGAGCGCTGCATTGACAGAAGGTTAGGAATGAGGGAGTGCCGCACCGTCAGAGAGTCACTTCTGAGTGAGCGCTGCACTGTCAGAGGGTCCGTGCTGAGGGAGTGACGCACTGTCGGAGGGTGAGTATCGAGGGAGTGCCAAACTGTCAGAGGGTCAGTACTGGGGGATTGCTGCACTGTCAGAGGGTCGGTGCTGAGGGAGTGCTGCACTGTCGGAGGGTAAGTGCTGCGGGAGTGCTGCACTGTCAGAGGGTCGGTGCTGAGGGAGTGCTGCACTGTCGGAGGGTAAGTGCTGCGGGAGTGCTGCACTGTCAGAGGGTCAGTGCTGAGGGAGTGCTGCACTGTCAGGGGGTCAGTACTGAGGGAGTGCTACACTGCCAGAGGGTCAATACTGAGGGAGTGCTGCACCGTCAGAGGGTCAGTACTGAGGGAGTGCCGCACTGTCAGAGGGTCAGTACTGAGGGAGCGCTGCACTGTCAGAGGGTGAGTACTAAGGGAGTGCTGCACTGTCAGAGGGTCAGTACTGAGGGAGTGCCGCACTGTCAGAGGGTCAGTACTGAGGGAGTGCCGCACTGTCAGAGGGTCAGTACTGAGGGAGTGCTGCACTGTCAGAGGCTCAGTACTGAGGGAATGCTGCACTGTCAAAGGGGCAGGGCTGAGGGAGTGCCGCACTGTCAGATGTTCAGCAAAGAGGGAGTGCCAAACTGTAAGAGGGTCAGTACTGAGGCGTTGCTGCAGTGTCAGAGGGTCAGTACTGAGGGAGTGCTGCACTGTCAGAGGGTCAGTACTGAGGGAGTGCCGCACTGTCAGAGGGTCAGTACTGAGGGAGTGCTGCACTGTCAGAGGGTCAGTACTGAGGGAGTGCCGCACTGTCAGAGGGTCAGTGCTGAGGGAGAGCTGCACTGTCAGAGGTTCAGTACTGAGGGAGTGCTGCACTGTCAGAGGGTCAGTACTGAGGGAGTGCTGCACTGTCAGAGGGTCGGTGCTGAGGGAGTGCCGCACTGTCAGGAGGTCAGTGGTGAGGGAGTGCTGCACTATCAGAGGGTCAGTACTGACGGAGTGCCGCACTGTCAGAGGGTCAGTGCTGAGGGAGCGCTGCACTGTCAGAGGGTCGGTGCTGAGGGAGTGCCGCACTGTCAGGAGGTCAGTGGTGAGGGAGTGCTGCACTGTCAGAGGGTCAGTGCTGAGGGAGTGCTGCACTGTCAGAGGGTCAGTGCTGAGGGAGTGCTGCACTGTCAGAGGGTCGGTGCTGAGGGAGTGCCGCACTGTCAGGAGGTCAGTGGTGAGGGAGTGCTGCACTATCAGAGGGTCAGTACTGACGGAGTGCCGCGCTGTCAGAGGGTCAGTGCTGAGGGAGCGCTGCACTGTCAGAGGGTCAGTACTGAGGGAGTGCTGCACTGTCAGAGGGTCAGTGCTGAGGGAGTGCTGCACTGTCAGAGGGTCGGTGCTGAGGGAGTGCCGCACTGTCAGGAGGTCAGTGGTGAGGGAGTGCTGCACTATCAGAGGGTCAGTACTGACGGAGTGCCGCACTGTCAGAGGGTCAGTGCTGAGGGAGCGCTGCACTGTCAGAGGGTCAGTACTGAGGGAGTGCTGCACTGTCAGAGGGTCAGTGCTGAGGGAGTGCTGCACTGTCAGAGGGTCAGTGCTGAGGGAGTGCTGCACTGTCAGAGGGTCGGTGCTGAAGGAGTTCCGCACTGTCAGGGGGTCAGTGGTGAGGGAGTGCCGCACTATCAGAGGGTCAGTACTGACGGAGTGCCGCACTGTCAGAGGGTCAGTGCTGAGGGATTGATGCACTGTCAGAAGGTCAGGAATGAGGGAGTGCCGCACCGTCAGAGAGTCACTTCTGAGTGAGCACTGCACTGTCAGAGGGTCTGTGCTGAGGGAGTGACGCACTGTCGGAGGGTCAGTACCGAGGGAGTGCCAAACAGTCAGAGGGTCAGTACTGGGGGATTGCTGCACTGTCAGAGGGTCGGTGCTGAGGGAGTGATGAACTGTCGGAGGGTAAGTGCTGCGGGAGTGCTGCACTGTCTGAGGGTCAGTACTGAGGGAGTGATGAACTGTCAGATGGTCAGTACTGAGGGAGTGATGAACTGTCGGAGGGTCAGTGCTGAGGGAGGGCTGCACTGTCAGAGGGTCAGTACTGAGGGAGTGCTGCACTGTCAGGGGGTCAGTACTGAGGGGGTGCCGCACTGTCAGAGGGTCAGTGCTGAGGGAGTGCTGCACTGTCAGAGGGTCAGTACTGAGGGAATGCTGTACTGTCAGAGGGTCAGTACTGAGGGAGTGCGGCATTGTCAGAGGGTCAGTGATGAAGGAGTGCTGCACTGTCAGAGGGTCAGCACTGAGGGAGCGCTGCACTGTCAGAGGGTGAGTACTAAGGGAGTGCTGCACTGTCAGGGTCAGTACTGAGGGAGTGCTGCACTGTCAGAGGGTCAGTACTGAGGGAGTACTCCGCAGTCAGAGGGTCAGTACTGAGGGAGTGCTGCACTGTTATAGGGTCAGTAATGAGGGAGTGCTGCACTGTCAGAGGGTCAGTGCTGAGGGAGTGTCGCACTGTCAGAGGGTCGGTGCTGAGGGAGTGCCGCACTGCCAGAGGGTCAGTACTGAGGGAGTGCTGCACTGTCAGAGGATCAGTGCTGAGGGAGTGTCGCACTGTCAGAGGGTCGGTGCTGAGGGAGTGCCGCACTGCCAGAGGGTCAGGACTGAGGGAGTGCTGCACTGTCAGAGGGTCGGTGCTGAGGGAGTGCCGCACTGTCAGAGGGTCAGTGCTGAGGGAGTGCCGCACTGTCAGAGGGTCAGTACTGAGGGAGTGCCGCACTGTCAGAGGGTCAGTGCTGAGGGAGTGCCGCACTGTCAGAGGGTCAGTGCTGAGGCAGTGCTGCACTGTCAGAGGGTCGGTGCTGAGGGAGTGTCGCACTGTCAGAGGGTCGGTGCTGAGGGAGTGCCGCACTGCCAGAGGGTCAGTGATGATGGAGTGCTGCACTGCAAGAGGATCAGGACTGAGGGAGCGCTGCACTCTCAGAGGGTCAGTAATGAGGGAGTGCTGCACTGTCAGAGGGTCAGTGCTGAGGGAGTGCCGCACTGTCAGAGGGTCAGTACTGAGGGAGTGCCGCACCGTCAGAGGGTCAGTGCTGAGGGAGTGCTGCACTGTCAGAGGGTCAGTGCTGAGGGAGAGCTGCACTGTCAGAGGGTCAGTACTGAGGGAGTGCTGCACTGTCAGAGGGTCAGTACTGAGGGAGCGGTGAACTTTCAGAGGGTGAGTACTAAGGTCGTGCTGCACTGTCAGAGGGTCAGTACTGAGGGAGCGGTGAACTTTCAGAGGGTGAGTGCTGAGGGAGTGCTGCACTGTCAGAGGGTCAGTGCTGAGGGAGTGCTGCACTGTCAGAGGGTCAGTGCTGAGGGAGTGCTGCACTGTCAGAGGGTCGGTGCTGAAGGAGTTCCGCACTGTCAGGGGGTCAGTGGTGAGGGAGTGCTGCACTATCAGAGGGTCAGTACTGACAGAGTGCCGCACTGTCAGAGGGTCAGTGCTGAGGGAGAGCTGCACTGTCAGAGGGTCAGTACTGAGGGAGCGCTGCACTCTCAGAGGGTCAGTAATGAGGGAGTGCTGCACTGTCAGAGGGTCAGTACTGAGGGAGTGCTGCACTGTCAGAGGGTCAGTGCTGCGGGAGTGCTGCACTGTCAGAGGGTCAGTGTTGAGGGAGTGCTGCACTGTCAGAGGGTCAGTGCTGCGGGAGTGCTGCACTGTCAGAGGGTCAGTGTTGAGGGAGTGCTGCACTGTCAGAGGGTCAATACTGAGGGAGTGCCGCACTGTCAGAGGGTCAGTACTGAGGGAGCGCTGCACTCTCAGAAGGTCAGTAATGAGGGAGTGCTGCACTGTCAGAGGGTCAGTTCTGAGGGAGTGCTGCACTGTCAGAGGATCAGTGCTGAGGGAGAGCTGCACTGTCAGAGGGTCAGTGCTGAGGGAGTGCTGCACTGTCAGAGGGTCGGTGCTGAGGGCGTGCTGCACTGTCAGGGGGTCAGTGCTGAGGGAGTGCTGCACTATCAGAGGGTCAGTACTGAGGGAGTGCCGCCCTGTCTGAGGGTCAGTACTGAGGGAGCGCTGCACTGTCAGAGGGTCAGAACTGAGGGAGTGCTGCACTGTCAGAGGGTCAGTACTGAGGGAGTGCTGCACTGTCAGAGGGTCAAGGCTGCGGGAGTGCTGCACTGGCAGAGGGTCAGTGTTGAGTGAGTGCTGCACTGTCAGAGGGTCAGTACTGAGGGAGTGCTGCACTGTCAGAGGGTCAGTACTGAGGGAGTGCCGCACTGCCAGAGGGTCAGAACAGAGGGAGTGCCGCACTGTCAGAGCTGCAGTGCTGAGGGATTGATGCACTGTCAGAAAGTCAGGAATGAGGGAGCGCTGCATTGACAGAAGGTCAGGAATGAGGGAGTGCCGCACCGTCAGAGAGTCACTTCTGAGTGAGCGCTGCACTGTCAGAGGGTCCGTGCTGAGGGAGTGACGCACTGTCGGAGGGTGAGTATCGAGGGAGTGCCAAACTGTCAGAGGGTCAGTACTGGGGGATTGCTGCACTGTCAGAGGGTCGGTGCTGAGGGAGTGCTGCACTGTCGGAGGGTAAGTGCTGCGGGAGTGCTGCACTGTCAGAGGGTCAGTGCTGAGGGAGTGCTGCACTGTCAGGGGGTCAGTACTGAGGGAGTGCTACACTGCCAGAGGGTCAATACTGAGGGAGTGCTGCACCGTCAGAGGGTCAGTACTGAGGGAGTGCCGCACTGTCAGAGGGTCAGTACTGAGGGAGCGCTGCACTGTCAGAGGGTGAGTACTAAGGGAGTGCTGCACTGTCAGAGGGTCAGTACTGAGGGAGTGCCGCACTGTCAGAGGGTCAGTACTGAGGGAGTGCCGCACTGTCAGAGGGTCAGTACTGAGGGAGTGCTGCACTGTCAGAGGCTCAGTACTGAGGGAATGCTGCACTGTCAAAGGGGCAGGGCTGAGGGAGTGCCGCACTGTCAGATGTTCAGCAAAGAGGGAGTGCCAAACTGTAAGAGGGTCAGTACTGAGGCGTTGCTGCAGTGTCAGAGGGTCAGTACTGAGGGAGTGCTGCACTGTCAGAGGGTCAGTACTGAGGGAGTGCCGCACTGTCAGAGGGTCAGTACTGAGGGAGTGCTGCACTGTCAGAGGGTCAGTACTGAGGGAGTGCCGCACTGTCAGAGGGTCAGTGCTGAGGGAGAGCTGCACTGTCAGAGGTTCAGTACTGAGGGAGTGCTGCACTGTCAGAGGGTCAGTACTGAGGGAGTGCTGCACTGTCAGAGGGTCGGTGCTGAGGGAGTGCCGCACTGTCAGGAGGTCAGTGGTGAGTGAGTGCTGCACTATCAGAGGGTCAGTACTGACGGAGTGCCGCACTGTCAGAGGGTCAGTGCTGAGGGAGCGCTGCACTGTCAGAGGGTCGGTGCTGAGGGAGTGCCGCACTGTCAGGAGGTCAGTGGTGAGGGAGTGCTGCACTGTCAGAGGGTCAGTGCTGAGGGAGTGCTGCACTGTCAGAGGGTCAGTGCTGAGGGAGTGCTGCACTGTCAGAGGGTCGGTGCTGAGGGAGTGCCGCACTGTCAGGAGGTCAGTGGTGAGGGAGTGCTGCACTATCAGAGGGTCAGTACTGACGGAGTGCCGCGCTGTCAGAGGGTCAGTGCTGAGGGAGCGCTGCACTGTCAGAGGGTCAGTACTGAGGGAGTGCTGCACTGTCAGAGGGTCAGTGCTGAGGGAGTGCTGCACTGTCAGAGGGTCAGTGCTGAGGGAGTGCTGCACTGTCAGAGGGTCGGTGCTGAAGGAGTTCCGCACTGTCAGGGGGTCAGTGGTGAGGGAGTGCCGCACTATCAGAGGGTCAGTACTGACGGAGTGCCGCACTGTCAGAGGGTCAGTGCTGAGGGATTGATGCACTGTCAGAAGGTCAGGAATGAGGGAGTGCCGCACCGTCAGAGAGTCACTTCTGAGTGAGCACTGCACTGTCAGAGGGTCTGTGCTGAGGGAGTGACGCACTGTCGGAGGGTCAGTACCGAGGGAGTGCCAAACAGTCAGAGGGTCAGTACTGGGGGATTGCTGCACTGTCAGAGGGTCGGTGCTGAGGGAGTGATGAACTGTCGGAGGGTAAGTGCTGCGGGAGTGCTGCACTGTCAGAGAGTCAGTACTGAGGGAGTGATGAACTGTCAGATGGTCAGTACTGAGGGAGTGATGAACTGTCGGAGGGTCAGTGCTGAGGGAGTGCTGCACTGTCAGAGGGTCAGTACTGAGGGAGTGCTGCACTGTCAGGGGGTCAGTACTGAGGGGGTGCCGCACTGTCAGAGGGTCAGTGCTGAGGGAGTGCTGCACTGTCAGAGGGTCAGTACTGAGGGAATGCTGTACTGTCAGAGGGTCAGTACTGAGGGAGTGCGGCATTGTCAGAGGGTCAGTGATGAAGGAGTGCTGCACTGTCAGAGGGTCAGTACTGAGGGAGCGCTGCACTGTCAGAGGGTGAGTACTAAGGGAGTGCTGCACTGTCAGGGTCAGTACTGAGGGAGTGCTGCACTGTCAGAGGGTCAGTACTGAGGGAATACTCCGCAGTCAGAGGGTCAGTACTGAGGGAGTGCTGCACTGTTATAGGGTCAGTAATGAGGGAGTGCTGCACTGTCAGAGGGTCAGTGCTGAGGGAGTGTCGCACTGTCAGAGGGTCGGTGCTGAGGGAGTGCCGCACTGCCAGAGGGTCAGTACTGAGGGAGTGCTGCACTGTCAGAGGATCAGTGCTGAGGGAGTGTCGCACTGTCAGAGGGTCGGTGCTGAGGGAGTGCCGCACTGCCAGAGGGTCAGGACTGAGGGAGTGCTGCACTGTCAGAGGGTCGGTGCTGAGGGAGTGCCGCACTGTCAGAGGGTCAGTGCTGAGGGAGTGCCGCACTGTCAGAGGGTCAGTACTGAGGGAGTGCCGCACTGTCAGAGGGTCAGTGCTGAGGGAGTGCCGCACTGTCAGAGGGTCAGTGCTGAGGCAGTGCTGCACTGTCAGAGGGTCGGTGCTGAGGGAGTGTCGCACTGTCAGAGGGTCGGTGCTGAGGGAGTGCCGCACTGCCAGAGGGTCAGTGATGATGGAGTGCTGCACTGCAAGAGGATCAGGACTGAGGGAGCGCTGCACTCTCAGAGGGTCAGTAATGAGGGAGTGCTGCACTGTCAGAGGGTCAGTGCTGAGGGAGTGCCGCACTGTCAGAGGGTCAGTACTGAGGGAGTGCCGCACCGTCAGAGGGTCAGTGCTGAGGGAGTGCTGCACTGTCAGAGGGTCAGTGCTGAGGGAGAGCTGCACTGTCAGAGGGTCAGTACTGAGGGAGTGCTGCACTGTCAGAGGGTCAGTACTGAGGGAGCGGTGAACTTTCAGAGGGTGAGTACTAAGGTCGTGCTGCACTGTCAGAGGGTCAGTACTGAGGGAGCGGTGAACTTTCAGAGGGTGAGTGCTGAGGGAGTGCTGCACTGTCAGAGGGTCAGTGCTGAGGGAGTGCTGCACTGTCAGAGGGTCAGTGCTGAGGGAGTGCTGCACTGTCAGAGGGTCGGTGCTGAAGGAGTTCCGCACTGTCAGGGGGTCAGTGGTGAGGGAGTGCTGCACTATCAGAGGGTCAGTACTGACAGAGTGCCGCACTGTCAGAGGGTCAGTGCTGAGGGAGAGCTGCACTGTCAGAGGGTCAGTACTGAGGGAGCGCTGCACTCTCAGAGGGTCAGTAATGAGGGAGTGCTGCACTGTCAGAGGGTCAGTACTGAGGGAGCGCTGCACTCTCAGAGGGTCAGTAATGAGGGAGTGCCGCACTGTCAGAGGGTCAGTACTGAGGGAGTGCTGCACTGTCAGAGGGTCAGTGCTGCGGGAGTGCTGCACTGTCAGAGGGTCAGTGTTGAGGGAGTGCTGCACTGTCAGAGGGTCAGTGCTGCGGGAGTGCTGCACTGTCAGAGGGTCAGTGTTGAGGGAGTGCTGCACTGTCAGAGGGTCAATACTGAGGGAGTGCCGCACTGTCAGAGGGTCAGTACTGAGGGAGCGCTGCACTCTCAGAAGGTCAGTAATGAGGGAGTGCTGCACTGTCAGAGGATCAGTGCTGAGGGAGAGCTGCACTGTCAGAGGGTCAGTGCTGAGGGAGTGCTGCACTGTCAGAGGGTCGGTGCTGAGGGAGTGCTGCACTGTCAGGGGGTCAGTGCTGAGGGAGTGCTGCACTATCAGAGGGTCAGTACTGAGGGAGTGCCGCCCTGTCTGAGGGTCAGTACTGAGGGAGCGCTGCATGTCAGAGGGTCAGAACTGAGGGAGTGCTGCACTGTCAGAGGGTCAGAACAGAGGGAGTGCCGCACTGTCAGAAGTGCAGTGCTGAGGGATTGATGCACTGTCAGAAAGTCAGGAATGAGGGAGCGCTGCATTGACAGAAGGTCAGGAATGAGGGAGTGCCGCACCGTCAGGGAGTCACTTCTGAGTGAGCGCTGAACTTTCAGAGGGTCTGTGCTGAGGGAGTGGCGCACTGTCGGAGGGTCAGTACCGAGGGAGTGCCAAACTGTCAGAGGGTCAGTACTGAGGGAGCGGTGAACTTTCAGTACTGAGGGGGTGCTGCACTGACAGACGGTCAGTATTGAGGGAGCGCTGCACTGTCAGAGGGTAAGTGCTGCGGGAGTGCTGCATTATCCGAGGGTCAGTGTTGAGGGAGTGCTGCACTGTCAGAGGGTCAGTGCTGAGGGACTGCTGCACTCTCAGAGTGTCAGTACTGAGGGAGTGCTGCACTGTCAGAGGGTCAGTGCTGAGGGAGTGCCTCACCGTCAGAGGATCAGTGCTGAGGGAGTGCTGCACTCTTAGAGTGTCAGTACTGAGGGAGTGCCGCACTGTCAGAGGGTCAGTACTGAGGGAGTGCTGCGCTGTCAGAGGGTCAATACAGAGGGAGCGCTGCACTGACAGAGGGTCAGTCCTGAGGGTGTGCTGCACTGTCAGATGGTCAGTGTTGAGGGAGTGCCGCACTGTCAGAGGGTCAGTACAGAGGGAGTGCCGCACTGTCAGAGGGTCAGTACTGAGGGAGTGCTGCACTGTCAGAGGGTCAGTGCTGAGGGAGTGCTGCACTGTCAGAGGTTCAGCAAAGAGGGAGTGCCAAACTGTAAGAGGGTCAGTACTGAGGGGTTGCTGCACTGTCAGAGGGTCAGTGCTGAGGGAGAGCTGCACTGTCAGAGGGTCAGTGCTGAGGGAGTGCTGCACTGTCAGGGGGTCGGTGCTGAGGGAGTGCCGCACTGTCAGAGGGTCAGTACTGAGGGAGTGCCGCACTGTCAGGAGGTCAGTGGTGAGAGAGTGCTGCACAATCAGAGGGTCAGTACTGACGGAGTGCCGCACTGTCAGAGGGTCAGTGCTGAGGGAGTGCTGCACTGTCAGGGGGTCAGTACTGAGGGAGTGCTGCACTGCCAGAGGGTCAGTGCTGAGGGATTGATGCACTGTCAGAAAGTCAGGAATGAGGGAGTGCCGCACCGTCAGAGAGTTACTTCTGAGTTAGCGCTGCACTGTCGGAGGGTCAGTACTGAGGGAGTGCTGCACTGTCGGAGGGTCAGTACTGAGGGAGTGCCGCACTGTCGGAGGGTCAGTACTGAGGGAGTGCTCCGCTGTCAGAGGATCAGTACTGAGGGAGTGCTGCACTGTCAGAGGGTCAGTACTGAGGGAGTGCCGCACTGTCAGAGGGTCAGTAATGAGGGAGTGCTGCACTGCCAGAGGGTCAGTACTGAGGTAGTGCTGCACTGTTATAGGGTCAGTACGGAGGGAGTGCTCCGCTGTCAGAGGGTCAGTAATGAGGGAGTGCTGCACTGTCAGAGGGTCAGTACTGAGGGAGTGCCGCACTTGCAGAGGGTCCGTGCTGAGGGAGTGCTGCACTGCCAGAGGGTCAGTACTGAGGTAGTGCTGCACTGTTATAGGGTCAGTACGGAGGGAGTGCTCCGCTGTCAGAGGGTCAGTAATGAGGGAGTGCTGCACTGTCAGAGGGTCAGTACTGAGGGAGTGCCGCACTGTCAGAGGGTCCGTGCTGAGGGAGTGCTGCACTGTCAGAGGGTCAGTACTGAGGGAGTGCTGCACTGTCAGAGGGTCAGTACTGAGGGAGAGCTGCACTGTCAGAGGGTCAGTACTGAGGGAGTGCTGCACTGTCAGAGGGTCAGTACTGAGGGAGCGCTGCACTGTCAGAGGGTCAGTACTGAGTGAGTGCTGCACTGTCAGAGGGTCAGTACTGAGGGAGTGCTGCACTGCCAGAGGGTCAGTACTGAGGGAGTGCTGCACTGCCAGAGGGTCAGTGCTGAGGGAGTGCTGCACTGTCAGAGGGTCAGTACTGAGTGAGTGCTGCACTGTCAGAGGGTCAGTACTGAGGGAGTGCTGCACTGCCAGAGGGTCAGTACTGAGGGAGTGCTGCACTGTCAGAGGGTCAGTACTGAGGGAGTGCTGCACTGCCAGAGGGTCAGTGCTGAGGGAGTGCTGCACTGTCAGAGGGTCAGTGCTGAGGGATTCCTGCACAGTCAGAGGATCAGGACTGAGGGACTACTGCACTGTCAGAGGGTCAGTACTGAGGGAGTGCTGCACTGTCAGAATGTCAGTACTGAGGGAGTGATGCACTGTCAGAGGGTCAGTACTGAGGGAGTACTGCACTGTCAGAGGGTCAGTACTGAGGGAGTACTGCACTGTCAGAGGGTCAGTACTGAGGGAGTACTGCACTGTCAGAGGGTCAGTACTGAGGGAGTACTGCACTATCAGAGGGTCAGTACTGAGGGAGTACTGCACTGTCAGAGGGTCAGTACTGAGGGAGTGCTGCACTGTCAGAGGGTCAGTGCTGAGGGAGTGCCGCCCTGTCAGAGGGTACGTAATGAGGTACCGCTGCACTGTCAGAGGGTCAGTACTGAGGGAGTGCTGCACTGTCAGGGGGTCAGTATTGAGGGAGCGCTGCACTGTCAGAGGGTCAGTACTGAGGGAGTGCTGCACTGTCAGAGGGTCAGTACTGAGGGAGTGCCGCACTGTCAGAGGGTCAGTACTGAGGGAGCGCTGCACTGTCAGACGGACAGGACTGAGGGAGCGCTGCACTCTCAGAGGGTCAGTAATGAGGGAGTGCTGCACTGTCAGAGGGTCAGTGCTGAGGGAGCGCTGCACTGTCAGATGGTCAGTAATGAGGGAGTGCTGCACTGTCAGAGGGTCAGTACTGAGGAAGTGCTGCACCGTCAGAGGGTCAGTACTGAGGGACTGCTGCACTGTCAGAGGGTCAGTACTGAGGGAGTGCTGCACTGTCAGAGGGTCAGTACTGAGGGAGCGCTGCACTGTCAGAAGGTCAGTGCTGAGGGAGTGCTGCACTGTCAGAGGGTCAGTGCTGAGGGAGTGCTGCACTGTCAGATGGTCAGTGCTGAGGTCGCGCTGTGCTGTCAGAGGGTCAGTGCTGAGGGAGTGCTGCACTGTCAGAGGGTCAGTGCTGAGGTAGCGCTGTGCTGTCAGAGGGTCAGTACTGAGGAGGTGCTGCACCGTCAGAGGGTCAGTACTGAGGGAGTGCTGCACTGTAAGAGTGTCAGTGCTGAGGGATTGCCACACTTTCAGAGGGTCAGTGCTGAGGGAGTGCTGCACTGTCAGAAGGTCAGTGCTGAGGGAGCGCTGCACTGTCAGAGGGTCAGTACTGAGGGAGTGCTGCACTGTCAGAGGGTCAGTAATGAGGGAGTGCTGCACTGTCAGAGGGTCAGTACTGAGGAAGTGCTGCACCGTCAGAGGGTCAGTACTGAGGGACTGCTGCACTGTCAGAGGGTCAGTACTGAGGGAGCGCTGCACTGTCAGATGGTCAGTAATGAGGGAGTGCTGCACTGTCAGAGGGTCAGTACTGAGGAAGTGCTGCACCGTCAGAGGGTCAGTACTGAGGGAGCGCAGCACTGTCAGAGGGTCAGTACTGAGGGAGTGCTGCACTGTCAGAGGGTCAGTACTGAGGGAGCGCTGCACTGTCAGAAGGTCAGTGCTGAGGGAGTGCTGCACTGTCAGAGGGTCAGTGCTGAAGGAGTGCTGCACTGTCAGATGGTCAGTGCTGAGGTAGCGCTGTGCTGTCAGAGGGTCAGTACTGAGGGAGTGCTGCACTGTCAGAGGGTCAGTGCTGAGGTAGCGCTGTGCTGTCAGAGGGTCAGTACTGAGGGAGTGCTGCACTGTCAGAGGGTCAGTGCTGAGGGAGTGCTGCACTGTCAGAGGGTCAGTGCTGAGGTAGCGCTGTGCTGTCAGAGGGTCAATACTGAGGAGGTGCTGCACCGTCAGAGGGTCAGTACTGAGGGAGTGCTGCACTGTAAGAGTTTCAGTGCTGAGGGATTGCCACACTTTCAGAGGGTCAGTGCTGAGAGAGTGCTGCACTGTCAGAAGGTCAGTGCTGAGGGAGCGCTGCACTGTCAGAGGGTCAGTACTGAGGGAGTGCTGCACTGTCAGAGGGTCAGTGCTGAGGGAGTGCCGCACTGTCAGAGGGTCAGTACTGAGGGAGTGCTGCACTGACAGAGGGTCAGTGCTGAGGGAGCGCTGCACTGTCAGAGGGTCAGTACAGAGGGAGTGCTGCACTGTCAGAGTGTCAGTGCTGAGGGAGTGCTGCAGTTTCAGAGAGTCAGTGCTGTCTCCTTATGATGAAATTAAGGAGGTATGGGATAGAGGGAAAGTTGGCAGATTGGATAGGTAACTGGCTATCTGATTGAAGTCAGAGTGTGGTGTTTGATGGAAAATTTTCGGACTGGAGGAAGTTTGCTAGCGGAGTGCCCCGGGGATCAGTGCTTGGTCCTCTGCTCTTTGTGATTTTTATTAATGACTTAGAGGAGGGGGCTGAAGGGTGGATCAGTAAATTTGCTGATGATACCAAGATTGGTGGAGTAGTGGATGAGGTGGAGGGCTGTTGTAGGCTGCAAAGGGACATAGATAGGATGCAAAGCTGTGCTTAAAAATGGCAAACGGAGTTTAACCCTGATGAATGTGAGGTGATTCATTTTGGTAGGACTAATTTAAATGTGGATTACAAGGTCAAAGGCAGAGAGTGGCTGTGGAGGGGTCTTTCTCTGCATGGAGGTCAGTGACCAGTGGAGTGCCCCAGGGATCTGTTCTGGGACCCTTGCTGTTTGTCATTTTCATAAATGACCTGGATGAGGAAGTGGAGGGATGGGTTGGTAAGTTTGCTGACGACACCAAGGTAGGTGGTGTTGTGGATAGTTTGGAGGGATGTCAGAAGTTGCAGCGCGACATAGATAGAATGCAAGACTGGGCGGAGAAGTGGCAGATGGACTTCAACCCGGATAAGTGTGTGGTGATCCATTTTGGCAGATCCAATGGGATGAAGCAGCAGTATAATATGAAGGGTACCATTCTTAGCAGTGTAGAGGATCAGAAGGACCTTGGGGTCCGGGTCCACAGGACTCTTAAATCGGCCTCGCAGGTGGAGGATGCGGTCAAGAAGGCGTACGGCGTACTGGCCTTCATTAATCGAGGGATTGAGTTTAGGAGTCGGGAGATAATGCTGCAGCTTTATAGGACCCTGGTTAGACCCCACTTGGAGTACTGCGCGCAGTTCTGGTCACCTCATTACAGGAAAGATGTTGAAGCCATTGAAAGGGTGCAGAGGAGATTTACAAGGATGTTGCCTGGATTGGGGGGCATGCCTTATGAGGATAGGTTGAGGGAGCTTGGTCTCTTCTCCCTGGAGAGACGAAGGATGAGAGGTGACCTGATAGAGGTTTACAAGATGTTGAGAGGTCTGGATAGGGTAGACTCTCAGAGGCTATTTCCAAGGGCTGAAATGGTTGCTACGAGAGGACACAGGTTTAAGGTGCTGGGGGGGTAGGTACAGAGGAGATGTCAGGGGTAAGTTTTTCACTCAGAGGGTGGTGGGTGAGTGGAATCGGCTGACGTCGGTGGTGGTGGAGGCAAACTCGTTGGGGTCTTTTAAGAGACTTCTGGATGAGTACATGGGATTTAATGGGATTGAGGGCTATAGATAGGACTAGAGGTGGGGATGTGATCGGCGCAACTTGTGGGCCGAAGGGCCTGTTTGTGCTGTGGCTTTCTATGTTCTATATGTTCTATGTAGGGTTCTGAAGACTGTGGGGGAACAGAGAGATCTTGGGGTCCATATCCACAGATCTCTAAAGGTTGCCTCTCAAGTGGATAGAGCTGTGAAGAAGGCCGATAGTGTGTTAGCTTTTATGAACAGGGGGTTGGAGTTTAAGAGCCGTGGGGTTATGTTGCAACTGTACAGGACCTTGGTGAGACCACATATGGAATATTGTGTGCAGTTCTGGTCACCTCACGATAAGAAGGATGTGGAAGCGCTGGAAAGAGTGCAGAGGAGATTTACCAGGATGCTGCCTGGTTTGGAGGGTAGGTCTTATGAGGAAAGGTTGAGGGAGCGGAGAAGGCTGAGGGGAGAATTAATCGAGGTTTATAAAATGATGAGGGGGATAGATAGAGTGAACGTTCAAAGACTATTTCCTCGGGTGGATGGAGCTATTACAAGGAGGCATAACTATAGGGTTCATGGTGGGAGATATAGGAAGGATATCAGAGGTAGGTTCTTTACGCAGAGAGTGGTTGGGGTGTGGAATGGACTGCCTGCAGTGATAGTGGAGTCAGACACTTTAGGAACATTTAAGTGGTTATTGGATAGGCACATGGAGCACACCAGGATGATAGGGAGTGGGACAGCTTGATCTTGGTTTCAGATAAAGCTCGGCACAACATCGTGGGCCGAAGGGCCTGTTCAGTGCTGTACTGTTCTATGTTCTATGTTCTGACGGAGTGCTGCACTGTCAGGGGGTCAGTACTGAGGGAATGCTGCACTGTCAGGGGGTCAGTACTGAGGGAGTGTTGCACTGTCAGAGGGTCAGCACTGAGGGAGCGCTGCACTGTCAGAGGGTCGGTACTGAGGAAGAGCTGCACTGTCAGAGGGTCAGTACTGAGGGAGCGCTGCACTGTCAGAGGGTCGGTACTGAGGAAGAGCTGCACTGTCAGAGGGTCAGTACTGAGGGAGTGCCGCACTGTCAGAGGGTCAGTACTGAGGGAGCGCTGCACTGTCAGAGGATCAGTACTGAGGGGGCGCTGCGCTGTCAGATGGTCAGTCCTGAGGGAGTGCTGCACTGTCAGATGGTCAGTCCTGAGGGAGTGCTGCACTGTCAGAGGGTCAGTACTGAGGGAGCGCTGCACTGTCAGATGGTCAGTCCTGAGGGAGTGCTGCACTGTCAGAGGGTCAGTACTGAGGGAGTGCGGCACTGTCTGAGGATCAGTCCTGAGGGGGCGCTGCGCTGTCAGATGGTCAGTCCTGAGGGAGTGCTGCACTGTCAGATGGTCAGTCCTGAGGGAGTGCCGCACTGTCAGATGGTCAGTCCTGAGGGAGTGCTGCACTGTCAGGGAGTCAGTACTGAGGGAACGCTGCACTGTCAGAGAGTCAGTACTGAGGGAGTGCCGCACTGTCAGAGAGTCAGTACTGAGGGAGTGCGGCACTGTCAGATGGTCAGTCCTGAGGGAGTGCTGCACTGTCAGGGAGTCAGTACTGAGGGAACGCTGCACTGTCAGAGAGTCAGTACTGAGGGAGTGCCGCACTGTCAGAGGGTCAGTACTGAGGGAGTGCTGCACTGTCGGAGGGTCAGTACTGAGGGAGTGCCGCACTGTCAGAGGGTAAGTACTGAGGGAGTGCTGCACTGTCAGAGGGTCAGTACTGAGGGAGCGCTGCACTGTCAGGGGGTCAGTACTGAGGGAGTGCCGCACAGTCAGAGGGTCAGTACTGAGGGAGTGCTGCACTGTCAGAGGGTCAGTACTGAGGGAGTGCTGCACTGTCAGAGGGTCAGTACTGAGGGAGTGCTGCACTGTCAGAGGGTCAGTACTGAGGGAGTGCTACATTGCCAGAGGGTCAGTACTGAGGGAGTGCTGCACTGTCAGAGGGTCAGTACTGAGGGAGTGCTACATTACCAGAGGGTCAGTACTGAGGGAGTGCTGCACTGTCAGGGGGTCAGAACTGAGGGAGTGCTGCACTGTCAGAGGGTCAGTACTGAGGGAACGCTGCACTGTCAGGGGGTCAGTACTGAGGGAGTGCTGCACTGTCAGAGGGTCAGTACTGAGGGAGTGCTGCACTGTCAGAGGGTCAGTACTGAGGGAGTGCTGCACTGTCAGAGGGTCAGTACTGACGGAGCGCTGCACTGTCAGGGGGTCAGTACTGAGGGAGTGCTGCACTGTCAGAGGGTCAGTACTGAGGGAGCGCTGCACTGTCAGAGAGTCAGTACTGAGGGAGTGCTGCACTGTCAGAGGGTCAGTACTGAGGGAGCGCTGCACTGTCAGGGGGTCAGTACTGAGGGAGTGCTACATTGCCAGAGGGTCAGTACTGAGGGAGTGCTGCACTGTCAGAGGGTCAGTTCTGAGGGAGTGCTACATTGCCAGAGGGTCAGTACTGAGGGAGTGCTGCACTGTCAGAGGGTCAGTACTGAGGGAGCACTGCACTGTCAGAGGGTCAGTACTGAGGGAACGCTGCACTGTCAGAGAGTCAGTACTGAGGGAGCGCTGCACTGTCAGGGGGTCAGGACTGAGGGAGTGCTGCACTGTCAGAGGGTCAGTACTGAGGGAGTGCTGCACTGTCAGAGGGTCAGTACTGAGGGAGTGCTGCACTGTCGGAGGGTCAGTACTGAGGGAGTGCCGCACTGTCAGAGGGTCAGTACTGAGGGAGTGCTGCACTGTCAGAGGGTCAGTACTGAGGGAGCGCTGCACTGTCAGGGGGTCAGTACTGAGGGAGCACTGCACTGTCAGAGGGTCAGTACTGAGGGAACGCTGCACTGTCAGAGAGTCAGTACTGAGGGAGCGCTGCACTGTCAGGGGGTCAGGACTGAGGGAGTGCTGCACTGTCAGAGGGTCAGTGCTGAGGGAGTGCTGCACTGTCAGAGGGTCGGTGCTGAGGGAGTGCCGCACTGTCAGGAGGTCAGTGGTGAGGGAGTGCTGCACTATCAGAGGGTCAGTACTGACGGAGTGCCGCGCTGTCAGAGGGTCAGTGCTGAGGGAGCGCTGCACTGTCAGAGGGTCAGTACTGAGGGAGTGCTGCACTGTCAGAGGGTCAGTGCTGAGGGAGTGCTGCACTGTCAGAGGGTCAGTGCTGAGGGAGTGCTGCACTGTCAGAGGGTCGGTGCTGAAGGAGTTCCGCACTGTCAGGGGGTCAGTGGTGAGGGAGTGCCGCACTATCAGAGGGTCAGTACTGACGGAGTGCCGCACTGTCAGAGGGTCAGTGCTGAGGGATTGATGCACTGTCAGAAGGTCAGGAATGAGGGAGTGCCGCACCGTCAGAGAGTCACTTCTGAGTGAGCACTGCACTGTCAGAGGGTCTGTGCTGAGGGAGTGACGCACTGTCGGAGGGTCAGTACCGAGGGAGTGCCAAACAGTCAGAGGGTCAGTACTGGGGGATTGCTGCACTGTCAGAGGGTCGGTGCTGAGGGAGTGATGAACTGTCGGAGGGTAAGTGCTGCGGGAGTGCTGCACTGTCAGAGAGTCAGTACTGAGGGAGTGATGAACTGTCAGATGGTCAGTACTGAGGGAGTGATGAACTGTCGGAGGGTCAGTGCTGAGGGAGTGCTGCACTGTCAGAGGGTCAGTACTGAGGGAGTGCTGCACTGTCAGGGGGTCAGTACTGAGGGGGTGCCGCACTGTCAGAGGGTCAGTGCTGAGGGAGTGCTGCACTGTCAGAGGGTCAGTACTGAGGGAATGCTGTACTGTCAGAGGGTCAGTACTGAGGGAGTGCGGCATTGTCAGAGGGTCAGTGATGAAGGAGTGCTGCACTGTCAGAGGGTCAGTACTGAGGGAGCGCTGCACTGTCAGAGGGTGAGTACTAAGGGAGTGCTGCACTGTCAGGGTCAGTACTGAGGGAGTGCTGCACTGTCAGAGGGTCAGTACTGAGGGAGTACTCCGCAGTCAGAGGGTCAGTACTGAGGGAGTGCTGCACTGTTATAGGGTCAGTAATGAGGGAGTGCTGCACTGTCAGAGGGTCAGTGCTGAGGGAGTGTCGCACTGTCAGAGGGTCGGTGCTGAGGGAGTGCCGCACTGCCAGAGGGTCAGTACTGAGGGAGTGCTGCACTGTCAGAGGATCAGTGCTGAGGGAGTGTCGCACTGTCAGAGGGTCGGTGCTGAGGGAGTGCCGCACTGCCAGAGGGTCAGGACTGAGGGAGTGCTGCACTGTCAGAGGGTCGGTGCTGAGGGAGTGCCGCACTGTCAGAGGGTCAGTGCTGAGGGAGTGCCGCACTGTCAGAGGGTCAGTACTGAGGGAGTGCCGCACTGTCAGAGGGTCAGTGCTGAGGGAGTGCCGCACTGTCAGAGGGTCAGTGCTGAGGCAGTGCTGCACTGTCAGAGGGTCGGTGCTGAGGGAGTGTCGCACTGTCAGAGGGTCGGTGCTGAGGGAGTGCCGCACTGCCAGAGGGTCAGTGATGATGGAGTGCTGCACTGCAAGAGGATCAGGACTGAGGGAGCGCTGCACTCTCAGAGGGTCAGTAATGAGGGAGTGCTGCACTGTCAGAGGGTCAGTGCTGAGGGAGTGCCGCACTGTCAGAGGGTCAGTACTGAGGGAGTGCCGCACCGTCAGAGGGTCAGTGCTGAGGGAGTGCTGCACTGTCAGAGGGTCAGTGCTGAGGGAGAGCTGCACTGTCAGAGGGTCAGTACTGAGGGAGTGCTGCACTGTCAGAGGGTCAGTACTGAGGGAGCGGTGAACTTTCAGAGGGTGAGTACTAAGGTCGTGCTGCACTGTCAGAGGGTCAGTACTGAGGGAGCGGTGAACTTTCAGAGGGTGAGTGCTGAGGGAGTGCTGCACTGTCAGAGGGTCAGTGCTGAGGGAGTGCTGCACTGTCAGAGGGTCAGTGCTGAGGGAGTGCTGCACTGTCAGAGGGTCGGTGCTGAAGGAGTTCCGCACTGTCAGGGGGTCAGTGGTGAGGGAGTGCTGCACTATCAGAGGGTCAGTACTGACAGAGTGCCGCACTGTCAGAGGGTCAGTGCTGAGGGAGAGCTGCACTGTCAGAGGGTCAGTACTGAGGGAGCGCTGCACTCTCAGAGGGTCAGTAATGAGGGAGTGCTGCACTGTCAGAGGGTCAGTACTGAGGGAGCGCTGCACTCTCAGAGGGTCAGTAATGAGGGAGTGCCGCACTGTCAGAGGGTCAGTACTGAGGGAGTGCTGCACTGTCAGAGGGTCAGTGCTGCGGGAGTGCTGCACTGTCAGAGGGTCAGTGTTGAGGGAGTGCTGCACTGTCAGAGGGTCAGTGCTGCGGGAGTGCTGCACTGTCAGAGGGTCAGTGTTGAGGGAGTGCTGCACTGTCAGAGGGTCAATACTGAGGGAGTGCCGCACTGTCAGAGGGTCAGTACTGAGGGAGCGCTGCACTCTCAGAAGGTCAGTAATGAGGGAGTGCTGCACTGTCAGAGGATCAGTGCTGAGGGAGAGCTGCACTGTCAGAGGGTCAGTGCTGAGGGAGTGCTGCACTGTCAGAGGGTCGGTGCTGAGGGAGTGCTGCACTGTCAGGGGGTCAGTGCTGAGGGAGTGCTGCACTATCAGAGGGTCAGTACTGAGGGAGTGCCGCCCTGTCTGAGGGTCAGTACTGAGGGAGCGCTGCATGTCAGAGGGTCAGAACTGAGGGAGTGCTGCACTGTCAGAGGGTCAGAACAGAGGGAGTGCCGCACTGTCAGAAGTGCAGTGCTGAGGGATTGATGCACTGTCAGAAAGTCAGGAATGAGGGAGCGCTGCATTGACAGAAGGTCAGGAATGAGGGAGTGCCGCACCGTCAGGGAGTCACTTCTGAGTGAGCGCTGAACTTTCAGAGGGTCTGTGCTGAGGGAGTGGCGCACTGTCGGAGGGTCAGTACCGAGGGAGTGCCAAACTGTCAGAGGGTCAGTACTGAGGGAGCGGTGAACTTTCAGTACTGAGGGGGTGCTGCACTGACAGACGGTCAGTATTGAGGGAGCGCTGCACTGTCAGAGGGTAAGTGCTGCGGGAGTGCTGCATTATCCGAGGGTCAGTGTTGAGGGAGTGCTGCACTGTCAGAGGGTCAGTGCTGAGGGACTGCTGCACTCTCAGAGTGTCAGTACTGAGGGAGTGCTGCACTGTCAGAGGGTCAGTGCTGAGGGAGTGCCTCACCGTCAGAGGATCAGTGCTGAGGGAGTGCTGCACTCTTAGAGTGTCAGTACTGAGGGAGTGCCGCACTGTCAGAGGGTCAGTACTGAGGGAGTGCTGCGCTGTCAGAGGGTCAATACAGAGGGAGCGCTGCACTGACAGAGGGTCAGTCCTGAGGGTGTGCTGCACTGTCAGATGGTCAGTGTTGAGGGAGTGCCGCACTGTCAGAGGGTCAGTACAGAGGGAGTGCCGCACTGTCAGAGGGTCAGTACTGAGGGAGTGCTGCACTGTCAGAGGGTCAGTGCTGAGGGAGTGCTGCACTGTCAGAGGTTCAGCAAAGAGGGAGTGCCAAACTGTAAGAGGGTCAGTACTGAGGGGTTGCTGCACTGTCAGAGGGTCAGTGCTGAGGGAGAGCTGCACTGTCAGAGGGTCAGTGCTGAGGGAGTGCTGCACTGTCAGGGGGTCGGTGCTGAGGGAGTGCCGCACTGTCAGAGGGTCAGTACTGAGGGAGTGCCGCACTGTCAGGAGGTCAGTGGTGAGAGAGTGCTGCACAATCAGAGGGTCAGTACTGACGGAGTGCCGCACTGTCAGAGGGTCAGTGCTGAGGGAGTGCTGCACTGTCAGGGGGTCAGTACTGAGGGAGTGCTGCACTGCCAGAGGGTCAGTGCTGAGGGATTGATGCACTGTCAGAAAGTCAGGAATGAGGGAGTGCCGCACCGTCAGAGAGTTACTTCTGAGTTAGCGCTGCACTGTCGGAGGGTCAGTACTGAGGGAGTGCTGCACTGTCGGAGGGTCAGTACTGAGGGAGTGCCGCACTGTCGGAGGGTCAGTACTGAGGGAGTGCTCCGCTGTCAGAGGATCAGTACTGAGGGAGTGCTGCACTGTCAGAGGGTCAGTACTGAGGGAGTGCCGCACTGTCAGAGGGTCAGTAATGAGGGAGTGCTGCACTGCCAGAGGGTCAGTACTGAGGTAGTGCTGCACTGTTATAGGGTCAGTACGGAGGGAGTGCTCCGCTGTCAGAGGGTCAGTACTGAGGGAGTGCCGCACTGTCAGAGGGTCAGTAATGAGGGAGTGCTGCACTGCCAGAGGGTCAGTACTGAGGTAGTGCTGCACTGTTATAGGGTCAGTACGGAGGGAGTGCTCCGCTGTCAGAGGGTCAGTAATGAGGGAGTGCTGCACTGTCAGAGGGTCAGTACTGAGGGAGTGCCGCACTGTCAGAGGGTCCGTGCTGAGGGAGTGCTGCACTGTCAGAGGGTCAGTACTGAGGGAGTGCTGCACTGTCAGAGGGTCAGTACTGAGGGAGAGCTGCACTGTCAGAGGGTCAGTACTGAGGGAGTGCTGCACTGTCAGAGGGTCAGTACTGAGGGAGCGCTGCACTGTCAGAGGGTCAGTACTGAGTGAGTGCTGCACTGTCAGAGGGTCAGTACTGAGGGAGTGCTGCACTGCCAGAGGGTCAGTACTGAGGGAGTGCTGCACTGCCAGAGGGTCAGTGCTGAGGGAGTGCTGCACTGTCAGAGGGTCAGTACTGAGTGAGTGCTGCACTGTCAGAGGGTCAGTACTGAGGGAGTGCTGCACTGCCAGAGGGTCAGTACTGAGGGAGTGCTGCACTGTCAGAGGGTCAGTACTGAGGGAGTGCTGCACTGCCAGAGGGTCAGTGCTGAGGGAGTGCTGCACTGTCAGAGGGTCAGTGCTGAGGGATTCCTGCACAGTCAGAGGATCAGGACTGAGGGACTACTGCACTGTCAGAGGGTCAGTACTGAGGGAGTGCTGCACTGTCAGAATGTCAGTACTGAGGGAGTGATGCACTGTCAGAGGGTCAGTACTGAGGGAGTACTGCACTGTCAGAGGGTCAGTACTGAGGGAGTACTGCACTGTCAGAGGGTCAGTACTGAGGGAGTACTGCACTGTCAGAGGGTCAGTACTGAGGGAGTACTGCACTATCAGAGGGTCAGTACTGAGGGAGTACTGCACTGTCAGAGGGTCAGTACTGAGGGAGTACTGCACTGTCAGAGGGTCAGTGCTGAGGGAGTGCCGCCCTGTCAGAGGGTACGTAATGAGGTACCGCTGCACTGTCAGAGGGTCAGTACTGAGGGAGTGCTGCACTGTCAGGGGGTCAGTATTGAGGGAGCGCTGCACTGTCAGAGGGTCAGTACTGAGGGAGTGCTGCACTGTCAGAGGGTCAGTACTGAGGGAGTGCCGCACTGTCAGAGGGTCAGTACTGAGGGAGCGCTGCACTGTCAGACGGACAGGACTGAGGGAGCGCTGCACTCTCAGAGGGTCAGTAATGAGGGAGTGCTGCACTGTCAGAGGGTCAGTGCTGAGGGAGCGCTGCACTGTCAGATGGTCAGTAATGAGGGAGTGCTGCACTGTCAGAGGGTCAGTACTGAGGAAGTGCTGCACCGTCAGAGGGTCAGTACTGAGGGACTGCTGCACTGTCAGAGGGTCAGTACTGAGGGAGTGCTGCACTGTCAGAGGGTCAGTACTGAGGGAGCGCTGCACTGTCAGAAGGTCAGTGCTGAGGGAGTGCTGCACTGTCAGAGGGTCAGTGCTGAGGGAGTGCTGCACTGTCAGATGGTCAGTGCTGAGGTCGCGCTGTGCTGTCAGAGGGTCAGTGCTGAGGGAGTGCTGCACTGTCAGAGGGTCAGTGCTGAGGTAGCGCTGTGCTGTCAGAGGGTCAGTACTGAGGAGGTGCTGCACCGTCAGAGGGTCAGTACTGAGGGAGTGCTGCACTGTAAGAGTGTCAGTGCTGAGGGATTGCCACACTTTCAGAGGGTCAGTGCTGAGGGAGTGCTGCACTGTCAGAAGGTCAGTGCTGAGGGAGCGCTGCACTGTCAGAGGGTCAGTACTGAGGGAGTGCTGCACTGTCAGAGGGTCAGTAATGAGGGAGTGCTGCACTGTCAGAGGGTCAGTACTGAGGAAGTGCTGCACCGTCAGAGGGTCAGTACTGAGGGACTGCTGCACTGTCAGAGGGTCAGTACTGAGGGAGCGCTGCACTGTCAGATGGTCAGTAATGAGGGAGTGCTGCACTGTCAGAGGGTCAGTACTGAGGAAGTTTTGCACCGTCAGAGGGTCAGTACTGAGGGAGCGCAGCACTGTCAGAGGGTCAGTACTGAGGGAGTGCTGCACTGTCAGAGGGTCAGTACTGAGGGAGCGCTGCACTGTCAGAAGGTCAGTGCTGAGGGAGTGCTGCACTGTCAGAGGGTCAGTGCTGAAGGAGTGCTGCACTGTCAGATGGTCAGTGCTGAGGTAGCGCTGTGCTGTCAGAGGGTCAGTACTGAGGGAGTGCTGCACTGTCAGAGGGTCAGTGCTGAGGTAGCGCTGTGCTGTCAGAGGGTCAGTACTGAGGGAGTGCTGCACTGTCAGAGGGTCAGTGCTGAGGGAGTGCTGCACTGTCAGAGGGTCAGTGCTGAGGTAGCGCTGTGCTGTCAGAGGGTCAGTACTGAGGAGGTGCTGCACCGTCAGAGGGTCAGTACTGAGGGAGTGCTGCACTGTAAGAGTTTCAGTGCTGAGGGATTGCCACACTTTCAGAGGGTCAGTGCTGAGAGAGTGCTGCACTGTCAGAAGGTCAGTGCTGAGGGAGCGCTGCACTGTCAGAGGGTCAGTACTGAGGGAGTGCTGCACTGTCAGAGGGTCAGTGCTGAGGGAGTGCCGCACTGTCAGAGGGTCAGTACTGAGGGAGTGCTGCACTGACAGAGGGTCAGTGCTGAGGGAGCGCTGCACTGTCAGAGGGTCAGTACAGAGGGAGTGCTGCACTGTCAGAGTGTCAGTGCTGAGGGAGTGCTGCAGTTTCAGAGAGTCAGTGCTGTCTCCTTATGATGAAATTAAGGAGGTATGGGATAGAGGGAAAGTTGGCAGATTGGATAGGTAACTGGCTATCTGATTGAAGTCAGAGTGTGGTGTTTGATGGAAAATTTTCGGACTGGAGGAAGTTTGCTAGCGGAGTGCCCCGGGGATCAGTGCTTGGTCCTCTGCTCTTTGTGATTTTTATTAATGACTTAGAGGAGGGGGCTGAAGGGTGGATCAGTAAATTTGCTGATGATACCAAGATTGGTGGAGTAGTGGATGAGGTGGAGGGCTGTTGTAGGCTGCAAAGGGACATAGATAGGATGCAAAGCTGTGCTTAAAAATGGCAAACGGAGTTTAACCCTGATGAATGTGAGGTGATTCATTTTGGTAGGACTAATTTAAATGTGGATTACAAGGTCAAAGGCAGAGAGTGGCTGTGGAGGGGTCTTTCTCTGCATGGAGGTCAGTGACCAGTGGAGTGCCCCAGGGATCTGTTCTGGGACCCTTGCTGTTTGTCATTTTCATAAATGACCTGGATGAGGAAGTGGAGGGATGGGTTGGTAAGTTTGCTGACGACACCAAGGTAGGTGGTGTTGTGGATAGTTTGGAGGGATGTCAGAAGTTGCAGCGCGACATAGATAGAATGCAAGACTGGGCGGAGAAGTGGCAGATGGACTTCAACCCGGATAAGTGTGTGGTGATCCATTTTGGCAGATCCAATGGGATGAAGCAGCAGTATAATATGAAGGGTACCATTCTTAGCAGTGTAGAGGATCAGAAGGACCTTGGGGTCCGGGTCCACAGGACTCTTAAATCGGCCTCGCAGGTGGAGGATGCGGTCAAGAAGGCGTACGGCGTACTGGCCTTCATTAATCGAGGGATTGAGTTTAGGAGTCGGGAGATAATGCTGCAGCTTTATAGGACCCTGGTTAGACCCCACTTGGAGTACTGCGCGCAGTTCTGGTCACCTCATTACAGGAAAGATGTTGAAGCCATTGAAAGGGTGCAGAGGAGATTTACAAGGATGTTGCCTGGATTGGGGGGCATGCCTTATGAGGATAGGTTGAGGGAGCTTGGTCTCTTCTCCCTGGAGAGACGAAGGATGAGAGGTGACCTGATAGAGGTTTACAAGATGTTGAGAGGTCTGGATAGGGTAGACTCTCAGAGGCTATTTCCAAGGGCTGAAATGGTTGCTACGAGAGGACACAGGTTTAAGGTGCTGGGGGGGTAGGTACAGAGGAGATGTCAGGGGTAAGTTTTTCACTCAGAGGGTGGTGGGTGAGTGGAATCGGCTGACGTCGGTGGTGGTGGAGGCAAACTCGTTGGGGTCTTTTAAGAGACTTCTGGATGAGTACATGGGATTTAATGGGATTGAGGGCTATAGATAGGACTAGAGGTGGGGATGTGATCGGCGCAACTTGTGGGCCGAAGGGCCTGTTTGTGCTGTGGCTTTCTATGTTCTATATGTTCTATGTAGGGTTCTGAAGACTGTGGGGGAACAGAGAGATTTTGGGGTCCATATCCACAGATCTCTAAAGGTTGCCTCTCAAGTGGATAGAGCTGTGAAGAAGGCCGATAGTGTGTTAGCTTTTATGAACAGGGGGTTGGAGTTTAAGAGCCGTGGGGTTATGTTGCAACTGTACAGGACCTTGGTGAGACCACATATGGAATATTGTGTGCAGTTCTGGTCACCTCACGATAAGAAGGATGTGGAAGCGCTGGAAAGAGTGCAGAGGAGATTTACCAGGATGCTGCCTGGTTTGGAGGGTAGGTCTTATGAGGAAAGGTTGAGGGAGCGGAGAAGGCTGAGGGGAGAATTAATCGAGGTTTATAAAATGATGAGGGGGATAGATAGAGTGAACGTTCAAAGACTATTTCCTCGGGTGGATGGAGCTATTACAAGGAGGCATAACTATAGGGTTCATGGTGGGAGATATAGGAAGGATATCAGAGGTAGGTTCTTTACGCAGAGAGTGGCTGGGATGTGGAATGGACTGCCTGCAGTGATAGTGGAGTCAGACACTTTAGGAACATTTAAGTGGTTATTGGATAGGCACATGGAGCACACCAGGATGATAGGGAGTGGGACAGCTTGATCTTGGTTTCAGATAAAGCTCGGCACAACATCGTGGGCCGAAGGGCCTGTTCAGTGCTGTACTGTTCTATGTTCTATGTTCTGACGGAGTGCTGCACTGTCAGGGGGTCAGTACTGAGGGAATGCTGCACTGTCAGGGGGTCAGTACTGAGGGAGTGTTGCACTGTCAGAGGGTCAGCACTGAGGGAGCGCTGCACTGTCAGAGGGTCGGTACTGAGGAAGAGCTGCACTGTCAGAGGGTCAGTACTGAGGGAGCGCTGCACTGTCAGAGGGTCGGTACTGAGGAAGAGCTGCACTGTCAGGGAGTCAGTACTGAGGGAGTGCTGCACTGTCAGAGGGTCGGTACTGAGGAAGAGCTGCACTGTCAGAGGGTCAGTACTGAGGGAGTGCCGCACTGTCAGAGGGTCAGTACTGAGGGAGCGCTGCACTGTCAGAGGATCAGTACTGAGGGGGCGCTGCGCTGTCAGATGGTCAGTCCTGAGGGAGTGCTGCACTGTCAGATGGTCAGTCCTGAGGGAGTGCTGCACTGTCAGAGGGTCAGTACTGAGGGAGCGCTGCACTGTCAGATGGTCAGTCCTGAGGGAGTGCTGCACTGTCAGAGGGTCAGTACTGAGGGAGTGCGGCACTGTCAGAGGATCAGTCCTGAGGGGGCGCTGCGCTGTCAGATGGTCAGTCCTGAGGGAGTGCTGCACTGTCAGATGGTCAGTCCTGAGGGAGTGCCGCACTGTCAGATGGTCAGTCCTGAGGGAGTGCTGCACTGTCAGGGAGTCAGTACTGAGGGAACGCTGCACTGTCAGAGAGTCAGTACTGAGGGAGTGCCGCACTGTCAGAGAGTCAGTACTGAGGGAGTGCGGCACTGTCAGATGGTCAGTCCTGAGGGAGTGCTGCACTGTCAGGGAGTCAGTACTGAGGGAACGCTGCACTGTCAGAGAGTCAGTACTGAGGGAGTGCCGCACTGTCAGAGGGTCAGTACTGAGGGAGTGCTGCACTGTCGGAGGGTCAGTACTGAGGGAGTGCCGCACTGTCAGAGGGTAAGTACTGAGGGAGTGCTGCACTGTCAGAGGGTCAGTACTGAGGGAGCGCTGCACTGTCAGGGGGTCAGTACTGAGGGAGTGCCGCACAGTCAGAGGGTCAGTACTGAGGGAGTGCTGCACTGTCAGAGGGTCAGTACTGAGGGAGTGCTGCACTGTCAGAGGGTCAGTACTGAGGGAGTGCTGCACTGTCAGAGGGTCAGTACTGAGGGAGTGCTACATTGCCAGAGGGTCAGTACTGAGGGAGTGCTGCACTGTCAGAGGGTCAGTACTGAGGGAGTGCTACATTACCAGAGGGTCAGTACTGAGGGAGTGCTGCACTGTCAGGGGGTCAGAACTGAGGGAGTGCTGCACTGTCAGAGGGTCAGTACTGAGGGAACGCTGCACTGTCAGGGGGTCAGTACTGAGGGAGTGCTGCACTGTCAGAGGGTCAGTACTGAGGGAGTGCTGCACTGTCAGAGGGTCAGTACTGAGGGAGTGCTGCACTGTCAGAGGGTCAGTACTGACGGAGCGCTGCACTGTCAGGGGGTCAGTACTGAGGGAGTGCTGCACTGTCAGAGGGTCAGTACTGAGGGAGCGCTGCACTGTCAGAGAGTCAGTACTGAGGGAGTGCTGCACTGTCAGAGGGTCAGTACTGAGGGAGCGCTGCACTGTCAGGGGGTCAGTACTGAGGGAGTGCTACATTGCCAGAGGGTCAGTACTGAGGGAGTGCTGCACTGTCAGAGGGTCAGTACTGAGGGAGTGCTACATTGCCAGAGGGTCAGTACTGAGGGAGTGCTGCACTGTCAGAGGGTCAGTACTGAGGGAGCACTGCACTGTCAGAGGGTCAGTACTGAGGGAACGCTGCACTGTCAGAGAGTCAGTACTGAGGGAGCGCTGCACTGTCAGGGGGTCAGGACTGAGGGAGTGCTGCACTGTCAGAGGGTCAGTACTGAGGGAGTGCTGCACTGTCAGAGGGTCAGTACTGAGGGAGTGCTGCACTGTCGGAGGGTCAGTACTGAGGGAGTGCCGCACTGTCAGAGGGTCAGTACTGAGGGAGTGCTGCACTGTCAGAGGGTCAGTACTGAGGGAGCGCTGCACTGTCAGGGGGTCAGTACTGAGGGAGTGCCGCACAGTCAGAGGGTCAGTACTGAGGGAGTGCTGCACTGTCAGAGGGTCAGTACTGAGGGAGTGCTGCACTGTCAGAGGGTCAGTACTGAGGGAGCGCTGCACTGTCAGGGGGTCAGTACTGAGGGAGTGCTGCACTGTCAGAGGGTCAGTACTGAGGGAGCGCTGCACTGTCAGAGAGTCAGTACTGAGGGAGTGCTGCACTGTCAGAGGGTCAGTACTGAGGGAGCGCTGCACTGTCAGGGGGTCAGTACTGAGGGAGTGCTACATTGCCAGAGGGTCAGTACTGAGGGAGTGCTGCACTGTCAGAGGGTCAGTACTGAGGGAGTGCTACATTGCCAGAGGGTCAGTACTGAGGGAGTGCTGCACTGTCAGGGGGTCAGTACTGAGGCAGCGCTGCACTGTCAGAGGGTCAGTACTGAGGGAACGCTGCAATGTCAGAGAGTCAGTACTGAGGGAGTGCTGCACTGTCAGGGGGTCAGTACTGAGGGAGTGCTGCACTGTCAGAGGGTCAGTACTGAGGGAGTGCTACATTGCCAGAGGGTCAGTACTGAGAGAGTGCTGCACTGTCAGAGGGTCAGTACTGAGGGAGTGCTGCACTGTCAGAGGGTCAGTACTGAGGGAGTGCTGCACTGTCAGAGGGTCAGTACTGAGGGAGTGCTACATTGCCAGAGGGTCAGTACTGAGGGAGTGCTGCACTGTCAGAGGGTCAGTACTGAGGGAGTGCTACATTACCAGAGGGTCAGTACTGAGGGAGTGCTGCACTGTCAGGGGGTCAGTACTGAGGGAGTGCTGCACTGTCAGAGGGTCAGTACTGAGGGAACGCTGCACTGTCAGGGGGACAGTACTGAGGGAGTGCTGCACTGTCAGAGGGTCAGTACTGAGGGAGTGCTGCACTGTCAGAGGGTCAGTACTGAGGGAGTGCTGCACTGTCAGAGGGTCAGTACTGAGGGAGCGCTGCACTGTCAGGGAGTCAGTACTGAGGGAGTGCTGCACTGTCAGAGGGTCAGTACTGAGGGAGCGCTGCACTGTCAGAGAGTCAGTACTGAGGGAGTGCTGCACTGTCAGAGGGTCAGTATTGAGGGAGCGCTGCACTGTCAGGGGGTCAGTACTGAGGGAGTGCTACATTGCCAGAGGGTCAGTACTGAGGGAGTGCTGCACTGTCAGAGGGTCAGTACTGAGGGAGTGCTACATTGCCAGAGGGTCAGTACTGAGGGAGTGCTGCACTGTCAGGGGGTCAGTACTGAGGGAGCACTGCACTGTCAGAGGGTCAGTACTGAGGGAACGCTGCACTGTCAGAGAGTCAGTACTGAGGGAGCGCTGCACTGTCAGGGGGTCAGTACTGAGGGAGTGCTGCACTGTCAGAGGGTCAGTACTGAGGGAGTGCTGCACTGTCAGAGGGTCAGTACTGAGGGAGTGCTGCACTGTCGGATGGTCAGTACTGAGGGAGTGCCGCACTGTCAGAGGGTCAGTACTGAGGGAGTGCTGCACTGTCAGAGGGTCAGTACTGAGGGAGCGCTGCACTGTCAGGGGGTCAGTACTGAGGGAGTGCCGCACAGTCAGAGGGTCAGTACTGAGGGAGTGCTGCACTGTCAGAGGGTCAGTACTGAGGGAGTGCTGCACTGTCAGAGGGTCAGTACTGAGGGAGCGCTGCACTGTCAGGGGGTCAGTACTGAGGGAGTGCTGCACTTTCAGACGGTCAGTACTGAGGGAGCGCTGCACTGTCAGGGGGTCAGTACTGAGGGAGTGCTGCACTTTCAGACGGTCAGTACTGAGGGAGCGCTGCACTGTCAGGGGGTCAGTACTGAGGGAGTGCTGCACTTTCAGACGGTCAGTACTGAGGGAGCGCTGCACTGTCAGAAAGTCAGTACTGAGGGAGTGCTGCACTGTCAGAGGGTCAGTACTGAGGGAGCGCTGCACTGTCAGGGGGTCAGTACTGAGGGAGTGCTACATTGCCAGAGGGTCAGTACTGAGGGAGTGCTGCACTGTCAGAGGGTCAGTACTGAGGGAGTGCTACATTGCCAGAGGGTCAGTACTGAGGGAGTGCTGCACTGTCAGGGGGTCAGTACTGAGGCAGCGCTGCACTGTCAGAGGGTCAGTACTGAGGGAACGCTGCACTGTCAGAGAGTCAGTACTGAGGGAGTGCTGCACTGTCAGGGGGTCAGTACTGAGGGAGTGCTGCACTGTCAGAGGGTCAGTACTGAGGGAGTGCTACATTGCCAGAGGGTCAGTACTGAGGGAGTGCTGCACTGTCAGAGGGTCAGTACTGAGGGAGTGCTGCACTGTCAGAGGGTCAGTACTGAGGGAGTGCTGCACTGTCAGAGGGTCAGTACTGAGGGAGTGCTACATTGCCAGAGGGTCAGTACTGAGGGAGTGCTGCACTGTCAGAGGGTCAGTACTGAGGGAGTGCTACATTACCAGAGGGTCAGTACTGAGGGAGTGCTGCACTGTCAGGGGGTCAGTACTGAGGGAGTGCTGCACTGTCAGAGGGTCAGTACTGAGGGAGCGCTGCACTGTCAGGGGGTCAGTACTGAGGGAGTGCTGCACTGTCAGAGGGTCAGTCCTGAGGGAGTGCTGCACTGTCAGAGGGTCAGTACTGAGGGAGTGCTGCACTGTCGGAGGGTCAGTACTGAGGGAGTGCCGCACTGTCAGAGGGTCAGTACTGAGGGAGTGCTGCACTGTCAGAGGGTCAGTACTGAGGGAGCGCTGCACTGTCAGGGCGTCAGTACTGAGGGAGTGCCGCACAGTCAGAGGGTCAGTACTGAGGGAGTGCTGCACTGTCAGAGGGTCAGTACTGAGGGAGTGCTGCACTGTCAAAGGGTCAGTACTGAGGGAGCGCTGCACTGTCAGGGGGTCAGTACTGAGGGAGTGCTGCACTGTCAGAGAGTCAGTACTGAGGGAGTGCTGCACTGTCAGAGGGTCAGTACTGAGGGAGCGCTGCACTGTCAGGGGGTCAGTACTGAGGGAGTGCTACATTGCCAGAGGGTCAGTACTGAGGGAGTGCTGCACTGTCAGAGGGTCAGTACTGAGGGAGTGCTACATTGCCAGAGGGTCAGTACTGAGGCAGCGCTGCACTGTCAGAGGGTCAGTACTGAGGGAACGCTGCACTGTCAGAGAGTCAGTACTGAGGGAGTGCTGCACTGTCAGGGGGTCAGTACTGAGGGAGTGCTGCACTGTCAGAGAGTCAGTACTGAGGGAGTGCTGCACTGTCAGAGGGTCAGTACTGAGGGAGTGCTACATTGCCAGAGGGTCAGTTCTGAGGGAGCGCTGCACTGTCAGGGGGTCAGTACTGAGGGAGTGCTGCACTGTCAGAGGGTCAGTACTGAGGGAGTGCTGCACTGTCAGAGGGTCAGTACTGAGGGAGTGCTACATTGCCAGAGGGTCAGTACTGAGGGAGCGCTGCAATGTCAGAGGGTCAGTACTGAGGGAGTGCCGCACTGTCAGAGGGTCAGTACTGAGGGAGTGCTGCACTGTCAGAGGGTCAGTACTGAGGGAGTGCTGCACTGTTCTTGAGTCCGTTAATATGAGGAAACGGGGAATTCATGAATAACCCAGCTGGTATTGTAATTGAACCCACGCTGTTGGCATCATTCTCAATGCAGCTGTCATGCCAACTGAGCTGAATCAATGAGGCACATGCGTGGTGCCTGACGTTGTTGTAACGTTTGGAGTGATCGGAGCTGTCTCTCTGTGCTCTGCTCAAAGCATCAGTGAAGCTCAGACTGGATCACATGACACGTTTTCCTGCTGAGATCCCTCAAAGACATATTACAACATCCCCCTTTCTTTCTGAAGATTCTTTCTCACATTCCGGGGAGGTTTACCTGACTGCAGTCCATGTTCCTCTCTCCCTTCCATTCCCTCACTGCATGGAACTGAGTCTTTGATGCATACAGGCAACACAAACTGACGAACATACAAATAGAAACAGGAGCAGGCCATTCAGCCCCTCGATCCTGCTCCACCTTTCAATGAGATCCTGGTTGATCTGGTTGTAACCTCAACCCCACATTCCAGCCTACCCCCCGATAACCTTTCACCCCCTTGTCAATCTGCTGTGAATAGCTGGAGAATTCCAGCCAACACTCGATTTGCTTTCCGAACTACTTGCTGTACCTGCATACTAGCCTTCTGAGAGTCTTGCACTATCAGATCCCTCTGCACCTCAAATCTCCACAATCTCTCACCATTTGGATAAAATGTTTATTGCTTTATTCTCCCTGCCAAAATGGACAATTTCACATTTTATTCCATCTGCCAGATTTTTGCCCACTCACTTCACCCACAGTAACTTCATTGCAGTGTTAATATAAGCCTACTTGTGACACAAATAAACAAACTTTAAACTTTACCTATGTCCCTGTGGTGAACCATCGTTGGTTCCCACCAGGTCGTACTGAGCCAGGGTCTGGCCAGTACTATGAGTCTGTATATATGTTACTGTTGGGGTTAGGGTTGGGTTGTTCTACATGTTACTGTTGGGGTTAGGGTTGGGCTGTTCTACCTGTAATATAGTTATTATGGTACATCCCAGTCGGGATCCGCCTCCTGGGAGAGGTATAAAGGTCACTGCTCTGTCTGGGACCCTTCAGTCTGGGATCGTGTATTATATATGGTAGCTCTATTGTCGTAGTCAATAAAAGCCTTTATTTCCTTGAGCATCTCTAGCCTCGTGAGTGTTATCGCGCATCAGTCCCTTTGTAGCCTCCTTAAGTGCAGTTCACACATTACTATTCTACCTATCTTTGTGTCACCAGCAAACCTAACAAACACACCGTCAGACCCTCATCAAATTATTTGATATAAATTGTAAATAGTTGAGGCCCCAGCATTCTTTCTAGTTGTATCACAGCTTGGTCTGGCTCCTGCTCTGCCCAAGACCGCAAGGAACTACAAAAGGTCGTGAATGTAGCCCAATCCACCACGCAAACCAGCCTCCCATCCATTGACTCTGTCTCCACTTCCTGCTGCCTTGACAAAGCAGCCAACATAATTATGGACCCCACGCACCCCAGATATTCTCTCTTCCACCTTCTTCTGTCGGGAAAAAAATACAAAAGTCTGAGATCACGTACGAACCGACTCGAGAACAGCTTCTTCCCTGCTGCTGTCAGACTTTTAAATGGACTTACCTCACATTAAGTTGATATTTCTCTGCACCCGAGCTATGACTGTAACACTCCATTCTCCACTCTCTCATTTTCTTCTCTATGAACGGTATGCTTTGTCTGCATAGCACGCAAGAAGCAATCCTTTTCGCTGTATGATAATACATGTGACAATAATAAATCAAATCAAATCAAATCAAATCACTGATCCTTGTGGCACAACCATTCATCACATTGTCACCATTGTCAGCTTTGACAAAGGGTCATCTGGACTCGAAACGTCAGCTCTTTTCTCTCCTTACAGATGCTGCCCAGACCTGCTGAGATATTCCAGCTTTTTCTCTTTTCGTTTCAGATTCCAGCATCCGCACTAATTTGCTTTTATTCGTCACATCATGCCAAGCAAAAAAGATCCATCCAGACATACTCTCTGTTTCCCAATACCTCGCCAATCTTCTATCCTGCCAATGTTATCCCTACACCATAAATTTTTATTTTACCCAATGACCTTTGATGAGGCACATTATCAAATGCCTTCTTGAAATAGAAGTACAGTAGATCCACCAGTTCCCTTCATCCACAGCACATCACTTCCTCAATGAACACCAGTAAATTAGTCAAACGTGATTTCCCCTGCACAGAAGCATGTTGAATCTTCCTGATAACCTTGAATTGATGTAAGGGCCCTGCCATAACATTTTGAATAATAGTTTCTAACATTTTCCCTGTGACAGATGTTAAACGAACTGACTTGAAGTTTCCTGCTTTATGTTTCCCTTTTTGAACAAAGGAGTCACATTCGCTCTTTTTCAAATTCCCCAAATCTCGGGAGATTTGGAAAATTAAAACCACTGCATCAACTTGTGGTGAACCATAGATGGTTACCACTATGGGTACTGAACCATAGATGGTTATCACTATGGGTACTTGTACATATGTTACTGTTGTCACTGTTGGGGTTAGGGTTGGGGTGTTCTACCTGTTGGTTTTGTTCTGTGGTACACTCCGGTTGGCTCCGCCTACCTGTAGGAGTATAAAGGTCACTGCACTGCCTGGTGACCCTTTAGTCTGGGATTGTATTGTTATATAGTATGCTCCATTCTTGTTACTAATAAAAGCCTTTATTTCCCGGGTACGATCCAGCCTCCCGAGTGATTTAATCGCGCATCAATTTTATTAGTAACAATTTTTGGTTGAAAAAAAAACCATGGAGCAAATGTTAAAACCCGATCGGCTTACCTTAGGTCCACGTGCAGCTGGAGCGTCGAACACTTTCGACCATTGGTTGAAGTGTTTCCAAGATTAAATCGACGCCTCAACAGCCATTCAAAATGACGCCAATAGATTGCGGGTCCTCCACGCAAGGGTAAGCGACACTGTGTATGCAATAATCCGCGATGCCCAAGACTACAAAGGGGCCATCGAACTACTTAAGAAACTGTACAACAAACCGCCAAACGAGATTCATGCTCGGCACCTACTAGCAACTCGACAGCGGCAGCCCAGCGAAACGACGGCACAGTACCTGCGCGAACTTCAGCAGCTAGCCAGAGCCTGCAATTGCAAGCCAGTGTCGGCGACCCAGTATACTAACGATTTGATCCGAGATGCGTTCGTGGCGGGAATCAGCTCATCCTATATTCGCCTGCGGCTGCTAGAGCAAGGTAACTTAGACCTCGCTAAGACGGTGGAATTGGCTGATGCGATGGAAACGGCCTCCAGAAGTCTTGAAAACTTACCCCACCGACCACGTGGGAACACCGTGGCAAGTACGTGGCTCCTAGGAACTGTGCGATCGTGCTTTCAACCTCGGAGCTGACGGCGGCGGCAGCTCCAGGAGGCCCACGGTGCTATTTCTGTGGTTTGGCAAAGCACCCTCGTCAGTGATGTCCGGCCAGAACGGTACTTTGCTCCACGTGTGGGAAGAAAGGGCACTGTGCTAAAGTGTGCCGAGCTAAACCACCTTCAAAGCCATGCAGTGCGGCGTGTGACTCTCCAGGATCTGTCTCCTCGTCTCCGGCTTCGTCGAGGTCTTCCACCACGTGCGATTCACGAGCGCCGCCATTCCTGAGGACGACGACGCAAGACACATGCGACCTGCGAGTGCCACCACTTTCAACGCCATCAACCATGTACAATCCATGGGCGCAGCCATTTTGGTCGACACCAACCGCAGACGACCAGCAGGGGTCATCATCATTGACCATCTCAGCTGCCTGCAGTTGCACTCAAGATTCAACGGTGGCGTCAATCATCCTGGACCAGGCCAAGCCTCACAGCCTCGACAAGTCCATGATGGACATAGAGGTAAACGGACACCTGATACATTGTCTGTTTGACAGCGGGAGCACGGAGAGTTTCATTCATCCTGACACCGTGAAATGGTGCAGTCTCCGAGTACAAACTGTCAGACAGATAATCTCTATGGCGTCGAGGTCCCGATCTGTTACTGTTCTTGGGAGCTGCGTGGTCAACCTAACGGTGCGGGGCACAGTTTATGAGAACTTCAGGCTCCTCGTGTTACCGCACCTTTGCGCTCCGATACTCCTGGGACTAGACTTTATGGTCCACCTGAGGAGTGTGACCCTGCAGTACGATGGGCCACTCCCTCCACTTTCAGTGGGAGAACAGCAGCCTCCAAATTGTCCAGCGCGCTCCACGTGCAGTCTCTCGACACTCAGAATCACCCCGCCATCTTTATTTGAGAATCTCGTGCAAGGCTGCAAGCCCATCGCAACTAAGAGCAGGCGTTACAGCATTGAGGATCGGATCTTTATTCGATCTGAGATTCAGCGGCTCCTCAGGGAAGGGATCATTCAACCTAGCACTAGCCCATGGAGAGCACAAGTCGTGGTGGTTAAAACTGGAGACAAGCCCCGGATGGTCATAGACTATAGTCAGACCATTAATAGGTACACGCAGCTGGACGTGTACCCTCTCCCGCGCATATCTGACATGGTCAACCAGATTGCGCAGTACCGGATGTTCTCCACCATCGACTTGAAGTCAGCCTATCACCAGCTCCCCATTCGCCCAGAGGACCGAAAATATACGGCCTTTGAGGCGGATGGTCGTCTCCACCACTTCTTAAGGGTCCCCTTTGGCGTCACTAATGGGGTCTCGGTCTTCCAGCGTGCAATGGACCGAATGGTGGACTAAAACGGGCTACGGGCTACCTTCCCATACCCGGACAACGTCACTATCTGCGGCCATGACCAGCAGGACCATGATGCCAACCTCTTAAAGTTTTTACGCACTGCGTCTCGCCTGAATCTGACCTATAACAGGGAGAAGTGTGTATTCAGCAAGCGCCGCCTAGCAATTCTCGGATACGTGGTGGAAAACAGGGTCCTTGGCCCTGATCCAGACCGTATGCGTCCCCTCCTTGAACTTCCCCTACCCACTAGCATCAAAGCACTGAGAAGATGCTTAGGCTTCTTTTCGTATTACGCACAGTGGGTTCCCAATTATGCGGACAAAGCCCGTCCGCTCATAAAGTCTACCTCTTTTCCCCTGGCAGCAGAGGCTCACTTAGCCTTTGAAGGGATAAAAGCGGACATCGCGAAAGCCACGATGCACGCTGTCGATGAGTCCATCCCCTTCCAGGTGGAGAGTGATGCATCTGATTTCGCCCTGGCAGCCACACTTAACCAGGCGGGCAGGCCCATCGCCTTTTTCTCTCGCACCCTCCAAGGCCCTGAAATTCGGCACTCCGCTGTGGAAAAAGAGGCTCAGGCCATTGTGGAGGCCGTCCGGCATTGGCGCCATTACTTGGCTGGAAAACGATTCACCCTGCTCACGGACCAGCGGTCCGTGGCGTTCATGTTCAACAACACGTTAAGGGGTAAGATCAAAAATGATAAAATCTTGAGGTGGAGAATCGAACTCTCCACCTACAACTATGATATCATGTACCGTCCGGGGAAGCTCAATGAGCCCTCAGATGCCCTGTCGCGTGGAACATGTGTCAGTATGCAGGAGGACCGGCTACGGGCCCTCCACAATGATCTCTGCCATCCGGGGATCACTCGGCTCTTCCATTTTGTAAAGGCCCGGAATCTACCCTACTCCGTAGAGGATGTCAGGTCGATAACTCGAAGCTGCCAGGTATGTGCTGAATGCAAGCCGCACTTCTACCAACCTGACAGGGCACACCTCATTAAAGCCACTCGCCCTTTTGAAAGACTGAGTGTTGATTTCAAGGGCCCCCTTCCTTCGACAGATCGGAATGTGTACTTCCTCAACGTGGTTGACGAGTACTCCCGATTCCCTTTTGCCATTCCCTGTTCAGACATGACCGCTGCCACTGTTATCAAAGCATTGCGGGATCTTTACCCCAGTTATATCCACGGTGATAGGGGTTCGTCGTTTATGAGTGACGACTTGAGGCAATACCTGCTCTCAAAAGGAATTGCCTCAAGTAGGACTACGAGTTACAACCCCAGGGGTAACGGGCAGGTCGAAAGAGAAAACGCTACAGTCTGGAAGGCTGTCTTACTGGCGTTGAGGTCTAAGGGTCTTCCAGTCTCCCGTTGGCAAGAGGTACTTTCTGATGCGCTCCATTCAATCCGGTCCCTCCTGTGTACGGCAAGCAACGCTACCCCACTTGAGCGGATGTTTACCTTCCCTAGGAAGTCTTCCTCTGGGACCTCACTGCCGTCTTGGTTGACGTACTCAGGACCTGTCCTCCTGCGGCGGCATGTTAGGACCCGCAAGTCCGACCCTTTGGTTGAACAGGTCCATCTCCTCCACACCAACCCTCAATATGCCTATGTAGCATATCCTGAGGGGCGAGAGGACACGGTCTCTATCCGAGATCTGGCACCTGCAGGGGACCTGGAAACCCCCGTCGCTCCCGCACCCCTGGTTAGGGACCCCTTGCCCTTTATCTCCCCTCCTGACACGGCGCGGGCAGTATCGGGACCACCACTTAATCCTCTTACTCCCGTGTACAGCTTGCCTGAGTCCAGGAGATTGTTGCCACCTCGGGGCGTTCCTGAGTCCAGGAGATTGTCGCCACCTCGTGGTCAACCCGTCTGTGAGGAACTGGAGGAGTCACTGGACACCGCCTTGGAGAGAGGGTCATCACGGTCACCAGAACCGGCGTTACCGCCAGTGTTGAGGAGGTCGCAGAGACGGTGCGGCCCTCCGATACGACTGAACTTGTGAATATATGGACAGTTCGTACTGTTTTTTTGCCCCACCGGCCTTTGTTTTAAAGGAGGGGTGAATGTGGTGAACCATAGATGGTTATCACTATGGGTACTGAACCATAGATGGTTATCACTATGGGTACTTGTACATATGTTACTGTTGTCACTGTTGGGGTTAGGGTTGGGGTGTTCTACCTGTTGGTATTGTTCTGTGGTACACTCCGGTTGGCTCCGCCTACCTGTAGGAGTATAAAGGTCACTGCACTGCCTGGTGACCCTTTAGTCTGGGATTGTATTGTTATATAGTGTGCTCCATTCTTGTTACTAATAAAAGCCTTTATTTCCCGGGTACGATCCAGCCTCCCGAGTGATTTCATCACGCATCACAACTATCTCACTCCCCACTTCTTTTAAGATTCAATCTATCAAGACTCGGTGGCTTGTTAACCCACAGCTCCAACAATTTGCTCAGTATCACTTTCTTCGCAATTATAATTTTCTTTAGTTCTTCTCTCCCTTTCATTTCCTGATTTACAGTTAATTCTGGGATGTAACTTGTATTTTTTTAGTCATTCGTGGAACATGGGCATCACGGCTGGCCAGCATTTATTGTCCATCCCTAGTTAGCCGAGGGCAGTTGAGAGTCAACCATATTGCTGTGGCTCTGGAGTCACATAGAATCATAGATTCATAGAAACCCTACAGTGCAGAAAGAGGCCATCTGGCCCATCGAGTCTGCACCGACCACAATCCCACCCAGGCCCTACCCCCATATCCCTACACATTTACCCGCTAATGCCTCTAACCTACGCATCTCAGGACACTAAGGGGCAATTTTTAGCATGGCCAATCAACCTAACCCGCACATCTTTGGACATGATGTGGAGATGTCGGCGTTGGACTGGGGTAAGCACAGTAAGAAGTCTCACAACACCAGGTTAAAGTCCAACAGAATTATTTGGCAGCACAAGCCACTAGCTTTCGGAGCGCTGCCCCTTCATCGGTGAGTGGGAGCTCTGTTCACAAACAGGGCATATAAAGACACCAACTCAATTTACAAAATAATGATTGGAATGCGAGTCTTTACAGGTAATCTAGTCTTAAAGGTACAGACAATGTAGATACACATGTACACATGTGTACACAAAGGTACACATGTAGGCCAGACCAGGTAAGGACGGCAGATTTCCTTCCCTAAAGGATATTAGTGAACCAGATGGGTTTTTCTGACAATCAGCAATGGTTTCATGGTCATCAGTAGATTCCTAATTCCAGATATCTTTAATTGAATTCAACCTTCCACCACCTGCCGTGTCGGGATTCGAACCCGGGTCCCCAGAAAATTAGCTGAGTTCTGAATTAATAGTCTGCTGATTGTCCCACTAGGCCATCGCCTCCCTTCGACGGTATCCTCTACAGTGAAGACGGAAGCAAAATACTTGTTCAATTCCTCTGCCATTTCCGTATTTTCCATTAAGTCCCCAGACTCTCTTTCTATAGCACAAATACTCACTTTTCTTTTTTAAATATCTATAGAAGCTATTGTCTTGATATTTCTGGCTATTTTTCTCTCGTGCCTCATGATTTCCTCCTTATTATTCCTTTAGTCATTATTTGCTGCTTTGATATAAGTTCATAAGATACAGGAGCAGAATTAGGCCATTCGGCCCATCGAATCTGCTCCGCCATTCAATCGTGGCTGATATGTTCCTCATCCCCATTTTCCTGCCTTCTCCCCATAACCCTTCAACCCATTACCAATTAAAAATGTGTCTAACTCCTCCTCAAATTTACTTACTGTCCCAACATCCAACCCACTTTGGGGGTAGCGAATTCCACAGATTCACAACCCTTTGGGAGAAGTAGTTTCTCCTCAACTCTGTTTTAAATTTGCTGCCCCTTATCCTGAGACTATAACCTCTCGTCCTAGAATGCCCCACAAGAGGAAGCATCCGCTCCACGTCTACTTTATCCAGACCTTTTATCATCTTGTACACCTCAATTTGATCTCCCCTCATTCTTCTGAATTCCAGAGAGTATCGGCCTAAACTGTTCAATCTCTCTTCACACGACAAACCCCTCGTCTCTGGAATCAATCTAGTGAAAGACATGCTGGTTCGGTGCATTGAACGGAAAAGGCGCCGGACTGTGGCGACTGGGGGAATTTCACAATAACTTCATTGCAGTGTTACCGTCAGTCTTACTTGTGACTAACAAATAAACTTTATAACTTTTACTTTATGAACCTCCTCTGAACTGCCTCCAATACCACTACATCTTTCCTCAAATAAGGGGACCAAAACTGTGCACAATCCTCCAGGTGCGGCCTCACCAATGCCTTGGATAGTTACAACAACACTTCCTTACCTTTCTATTCTATTCCTTTAGCTATAGGCGCCAATATTCCATTCACTTTCTTTATTATCTGCTGTACCTGCATGTTAGTTTTCTGTCACTCATGAACAAGGACTGTCTAATCTTCTCACCTGCCATCCTCCTTCGTGCAATTATATGCTTGTTAATTTGATGCCATCTTTAACTATTTTACTTAACCATTGAACAAAGAACAAAGAAAATTACAGCACAGGAACAGGCCCTTCAGCCCTCCAAGCCTGCACCGACCATGCTGCCCATTTGAACTAAAACCCCCTACCCTTCCAGGGACCATATCCCTCTATTCCCATCCTATTCATGTATTTGTCAAGACACCCCTTAAAACTCACTGTCATTTCTGCTTCCACCACCTCCCACGGCAGCGAGTTCCAGGCAACAACCACCATTGATGGTGATTCCTTCCTTTGGAGTTTTTCTTTCTCATTGGAATGTGTCCATTCTCTGAAATATTCCCTTAAATGTCTGCCCCAGCATCTCTTTTGACCTATCCCTTAATCTAATTTGCTGGTTCATTTCAGCGAGCTCTGTTTTCATTCCCTCATAATTGCCCTTGTTTAAGTTTGAATGATTATTCTTAGACCCATTCTCTCTCTCTCAAACTGAATGCAAAATTCATTCATGTTATGATCACCATTACCTAGGGGTGTCTTCACTATGTGGTCACTAATTAATCCTATCTGATTGCACAATACCAGGTCTAGTATGGCCTGCCCTCTGCACTCCAGAACGGGCTGTTCTAAAATACTATCCTGAAAACATTCCATGGACATTTTATCTACGCTACCTTTGCTGATCCGATTTTTCCAATCTAGATGTAGATTAAAATCCCCCATGATTATTGCAGTACCTTTCTGACAAGCTCCCATTCTCTCTTCTTTCATGCTCTGTCTTACCAAGTAGTTACAATTAGGGAGCGTACACACCACTCCCACAAATGACTTCTTGCCTTAATCATTTCTCATCCCAATCCAAACTGCTTCTCATCCTGGCTTCCTGAACTTAGGTGATCCTTCTCTAATGTATAAGTACCATCAACCATTAACAGAGCCACCCCTCCACCTGTTCCACCTGTTCTTAACTTCCTATCCTTCCTAAATGTCATGTACCCATCAATATTCTGGTCCCAATCTATCACAGACTGTAGCCATTCTCTGTAATATCTATCCAATTGTATTTATTAATTTCCATTTGCTCGATCAGATAATTTCTTATGTTTCAAATGCTGTGTGCATTCAGATACGGAGCCTTTAGTTTTGGCCTTTGATTATTTTTGTAACCTCCAGCCTTATCCCTTCCTGTCACCGTCTATTTATCATTTCTCACATTAATACTGGTGTCACAGTGGTTAGCACTGCTGCCTCACAGCGCCAGGGACCCAGGTTCGATTCCCGGCTTGGGTCACAGTCTGTGCGGAGTCTGCACCTTCTCCCCGTGTCTGCGTGGGTTTCCCCCGGGTGCTCCGGTTTCCTTCCACTGTCCAAAACTGTGCGGGTTAGGTGGATTGGCCATGCTGAGTTGCCCCTCAGTGTCAGAAGGGATAGCTAGGGCAAATGCATGGGGTTGTGGGGATAGGACCTGGGTGGGATTATGGCTGGTGCAGTCTCGATGGGCCAAATGGCCTCCTTCTGCACTGTACGGATTCTATGATTCCATGATTATATTCTGCAGCATCTTGCTTCCTTCCACTCCATGTACGCTAATAACAGTGTGCTTTGTTTGTATAGTGTGCAGGAAACAATACTTTTCACTGAAAACTAACTAATACATGTGACAATAATAAATCAAATCAAATCAAAAATCTCTGCAAGATGAACTGACGAGTAACACTGCTTGGCATCAAGCCAAAGGAAGGATTTTGTACCGACAATTTTCAGATGTAACTCCGCCAATGTGGATATTTACGAGCACATTTCAAACCTGTGTTTAAATATCATGGCTCAAGACAGGCTCTCGACAATCAATCCTTCCTTATCAGCTGCACTGATCTGTGTACATTTGTACGAGTAAGGTGTTCTTTCTCCATTAACTGTAGTTGAAGTTTCTTTTTAAATAAACTTCCAAAAAACTTTAACTGCTTACAAACCTTGTTCCTGTTTTCTGAAATGGAATTTACAGCAAGAACAGAGCGAATTCTGCACTGTCAGCGGGTCAGTACTGAGAGAGAGCAGCACTGTCAGACGGTCAGTACAGAGAGAGTGCCGCACTGTCAGAGGCTCAGTACTGAGGGAGCGCAGCATTGTCAGAGGGTCAGGACTGAGGGAGTGCTGCATTGTCAGAGGGTCAGGACTGAGGGAGTGCTGCACTGTCAGAGGGTCAGTACTGAGGGAGTGCCGCACTGTCAGAGGGTCAGTACTGAGGGAGCGCTGCACAGTCAGAGGGTCGGTACTGAGGGAGTGCCGCACTGTCAGAGGGTCAGTACTGAGGGAGTGCCGCACTGTCAGAGGGTCAGTACTGAGGGAGTGCCGCACTGTCAGAGGGTCAGAACTGAGAGAGTGCTGCATTGTCAGAGGGTCAGTACTGAGGGAGTGCTGCACCGTCAGATGGTCAGTACTGAGGGAGTGCCGCACTGTCAGAGGGTCATTACTGAGGGAGTGCCGCACTGTCAGAGGTTCAGTACTGAGGGAGTGCTGCACTGTAAGAGGGGCAGTACTGAGGGAGCGCTCCATTGTCAGAGGGTCAGTACTGAGGGAGTGCTGCACTGTCAGAGGGTCAGTACTGAGGGAGCGCTGCACTGTCAGAGGGTCAGTACTGAGGGAGTGCTGCACTGTCAGAGGGTCAGTACTGAGGGAGGGCCGCACTGTCAGAGGGTCAGTGCTGCAGGAGTGCTGCACTGTCAGAGGGTCAGTGCTGAGGGAGTGCCGCACTGTCAGAGGGTCAATACTCAGGGAGTGCTGCACTGCCAGAGGGTCAGTACTGAGCGAGCGCTGCACTGTCAGAGAGTCAGTACTGAGGGAGTGCTGCACTGTCAGAGAGTCAGTACTGAGGGAGTGCTGCACTGTCAGAGGGTCAGTACTGAGGGAGCGCTGCACTGTCAGAGAGTCAGTACTGAGGGAGCGCTGCACTGTCAGAGGGTCAGTACTGAGGGAGTGCTGCACTGTCAGAGAGTCAGTACTGAGTGAGTGCCGCACTGTCAGAGGGTCATTACTGAGGGAGTGCCGCACTGTCAGAGGGTCAGTACTGAGGGATTGCTGCACTTTCAGAGGGTCAGTACTGAGGGAGTGCTGCACTGTCAGAGGGTCAGTACTGAGGGAGTGCTGCACTGTCAGAGGGTCAGTGCTGAGGGAGTGCTGCACTGCCAGAGGGTCAGTACTGAGGGAGTGCTGCACTGTCAGAGGGTCAGTACAGAGGGAGTGCTGCACTGTCAGAGGGTCAGTGCTGAGGGAGCGCTGCACTGTCAGAGGGTCAGTACTGAGGGAGCGCTGCACTGTCAGAGAGTCAGTACTGAGGGAGTGCCGCACTGTCAGAGGGTCAGTACTGAGGGAGTGCCGCACTGTCAGAGGGTCAGTACTGAGGGAGTGCCGCACTGTCAGAGGGTCAGTACTGAGGGAGCGCTGCACTGTCAGAGAGTCAGTACTGAGGGAGTGCCGCACTGTCAGAGGGTCAGTACTGAGGGAGTGCCGCACTGTCAGAGGGTCAGTACTGAGGGAGTGCCGCACTGTCAGAGGGTCAGTACTGAGGGAGTGCCGCACTGTCAGAGGGTCAGTACTGAGGGAGTGCCGCACTGTCAGAGGGTCAGTACTGAGGGAGTGCCGCACTGTCAGAGGGTCAGTACTGAGGGATTGCTGCACTTTCAGAGGGTCAGTACTGAGGGAGTGCCGCACTGTCAGAGGGTCAGTACTGAGGGATTGCTGCACTTTCAGAGGGTCAGTACTGAGGGAGTGCCGCACTGTCAGAGGGTCAGTGCTGCGGGAGTGCTGCACTGTCAGAGGGTCAGTGCTGAGGGAGTGCCGCACTGTCAGAGGGTCAGTGCTGCGGGAGTGCTGCACTGTCAGAGGGTCAGTACTGAGGGAGTGCCGCACTGTCAGAGGGTCAGTGCTGCAGGAGTGCTGCACTGTCAGAGGGTCAGTGCTGAGGGAGTGCTGCACTGTCAGAGGGTCAGTGCTGAGGGAGTGCTGCACTGTCAGAGGGTCAGTGCTGAGGGAGCGCTGCACTGTCAGAGGGTCAGTACTGAGGGAACGCTGCACTGTCAGAGGGTCAGTACTGAGGGAGCGCTGCACTGTCAGAGGGTCAGTACTGAGGGAGTGCTGCACTGTCAGAGGGTCAGTGCTGAGGGAGCGCTGCACTGTCAGAGGGTCAGTGCTGATGGAGTGCTGCACTGTCAGAGGGTCAGTACTGAGGGAGCGCTGCACTGTCAGAGGGTCAGTACTGAGGGAGCGCTGCACTGTCAGAGGGTCAGTACTGAGGGATTGCTGCACTGTCAGAGGGTCAGTACTGAGGGAGCGCTGCACTGTCAGAGGGTCAGTACTGAGGGATTGCTGCACTGTCAGAGGGTCAGTACAGAGGGTGCGCTGCACTGTCAGAGAGTCAGTACTGAGGGAGTGCCGCACTGTCAGAGAGTCAGTACTGAGGGTGCGCTGCACTGTCAGAGAGTCAGTACTGAGGGAGTGCCGCACTGTCAGGGGGTCAGTACTAGTGTTTTTGGGACAGTGCAGATCATCTCATTCTCACAAGTGTATCCGGGATCTTGCTGTGCACAAATTGGTTGCAATGTTTCCTGCTCTACACCAGTGACTCCTCTCCTGAATTCCACCATGGGCCATCAGACAGTTTCCCATCCCGCCCACCACGGGAATCAGAGCAGGCGAGGGTCCGACCACGCAAGGTCCATTGACTTCGGGTGGGATTTTCCGGTTTTGGGACAAGCGCGACTGGAACATTCCGCCCTTTGATATATCCAGAGATTGAGATCAAACAGAGATTCTCAGAATGGGGACAGCACAGAAAGAGGCCATTCAGCCCATCGTATCTGTATCTTCCCCCTTTCGGATGATGAACGTCATTCCCCTGCCTTCCATTCGCACCATTCCTCCTTTTCCGAATGCATCGACTGAACCTGCCTCCATGACAGTCTCAGGGAGAACATTCCAGACCCCAAGCACTCACGGTGTGAAAAACATTCTCCCCGTGTCTCATTGTTTCTTGTTGCTGTGAACCTGTGCCCTCCCCTTCGGCATCCTTCCCCTCCAGTGGGAAGAGTTTCTCCCTGTCTATTCTATTCAGCCCCCTCATAATTCTGAACATCTTGATCATATCTCCTCTTTGCTTTCTTTTCTCCAAGGAGAACAGTTCCAACCTCTCCAAACTATCCTCATAACTTAAGTTTCCCATCCCTGGAACCATTCTTGTAAACTTCACCGACACTCTCCAATGCGTTCACATCCTTCCTATAGTGTGGCTTCCAGAACTGTACACAATGTTCCAACTGAGGTCTAACCAGTCTCTTGTATAAGTTCAGCTGAAACCTCCTTGCCTCTGTACTCTCTGCCTCTATTAAAAAATCCTGGGATACTAAAGTCAAAGTTGATTTTAAAGTTTATTTACCAGTCGCAGGTAGGCTTACGTTAACACTGCAATGAAGTTACGGTGAAAATCCCCTAGTCGCCACACTCCAGCGCCTGTTCAGGTACACTGAGGGAGAATTTAGCATGGCCAACGCATCTAACCAGTACATCTTTTGGACTGTGGGAGGAAACCGGAGCACCCGAAGGAAACTCATGCAGACATGGGGAGAGCGTGCAAACTCCACACAGACAGTGACCCAAGCCAGGAATTGAACCCATGCCCCTGGCGCTGTGAGGCAGCAGTGCTAACCATTGTGCCACCGTGCCGCCCACTATATACCTTATTAACTATTCTCTCCACTCATCCTGCCACCTTCATTGAAGTGGCACAGTGGTTAGCACTGCTGCCTCATGGTGCCAGGGACCCAGGTTCAATTCTGGCCTCAGGTCACTGTCTGTGTGGAGTTTGCACATTCTCTCCGTGTCTGCGTGGGTTTCCTCTGGAAGATGAGTGGGTTAGGTGGGTTGCTTATGTTAAATTGCCCCTTAGTGTCAGGAGGAATAGCAGGATATACGTGTGGGGTACGGAAATAGGGCCTGGGTGGGATTGTGGTCGGTGCAGACTCGATGGGCCAAATGGCCTCCTTCTGCACTGTGGGGATTCTGTGATTCTATGAATTGGGAGGGAATAGAGGCATATGGGCCGAATAAAGGCAGAATGTTTTTGTTTTAGCTCAGTTAGTGCATCACAATCGGCACGGGTTTGGAGGGCTGAATGGCCTGTTCCTGTGCTGTATTTTTCTTTGTTCTTTGGACTGTCCCTTTTACCCCATGAGCTATAATTCTGTTCGCCGGTCTGTTGGGTAAAATTGTGCCAAATATGTTTTGTAAGTCCACATACACCACATCAACAGCATTGCCCTTATCAACCTTCCCTGTTACCTCCTCAAATATCTCCAGCGAGTGAGTGAAATACCACTTCCCCTTCAGAAAGCCGTTCTGCCTCTCGTTAATGAACATGTACTTGTCCGAGTGACAGATGGAAACACAGCTCTTACTTTTTAATAACCAGTCCAGTATCTGCTCAGCTTAAACACTCGACTCTTCTGTTTTATAATGAGGAATCTATTCAGCTGTTTGGAAATACACTCAACCCGATGTGGCAGCATTTGCATATCCCTCTATCCCTCCTTTCGAAAGCTCCTTTCCACCCTCGTCTCTCCCCCTCTGCCTTCTGGAACTCACTGTTTACCTTCAAAGCGCCTTTGAGAGGCTGGAGTCTTCGATTGGCCACCCTGTTATCCTGTTCAGCTTCACTGAGCACACAATCGCTTCACATGATCAGCATTCAGTCAGGCGGAGTCTCACTGAGCCCAGCTTTTGTGCTGTGGAATTTGTGCTCACTCAGGTGCGAGATAGAAAATGGAACACGCCTTAGTGAACGATTCTGTACAAGAGTCA